>NC_041015.1:48923397-49241960 GCF_004193775.1 Glycine soja
TTAAAGACCAACTCAACCATTTGTTTCTTGGAAGCATGCCAATGAATCAGTATCTGAAAGACAAGGAAAAATTGTTAAAGCTTGCATAAACTGATATATAAACTTTTTGTTATCATAGAAGTTGTTGTAATAAGATTTATGACTTGTACTACATGCCCTTCTATGTTTTCCTTTTAGAATGCAAACACATTTTTCCTTTCTGTGTTGTTTTTGTATTTTAGATTGGCATGAATCAACTCGAAGTCCAAGTTGCAAAGGAGAACATACTTTGGTTTTATTGGGGGAGAAATAACTGTAAAAAAATTTGTCGACGGCTATGTTGCGATAATTTTCTTCCAATTTACAAGTTTGTTTCCATTTCAAGCCTCTTTTTCCCTTTTGCAACATTACATTTTATGGAGTCAATCCAAAGATGCCACCGTTTAAAAATGAATTTAAAACTCATTGCTTAATTCGTGCTAAGTTTATTTTTAAGTAATTAAATATGCTTCCAATTAAACATTTTTGCAACATTACATCATTCAAGGGGTGTCTTGTTTATAGCTCTTTGTACTCCATGGTTATTTTTGGACTACAATATGTTTTTTTAGATCCACGATAAATTAGTAAATTTTGTATTTTCTCTTTAATAAAGTAGTCTCTCAAAAAAGAAAAATTCGAATTTAGTTACTAAATGTACAAAAAGCACGAAAAATTAATCCTATACATAATTTAATGACAAATTGATTCCTTAATTTTATAACTTAATATTAAATTATTTCTCAAAAAATACAATTTAAATTGGTCCTTGGATATCACAACCTAATGACAAAATGATTTCACAAATTTAACAACAAAACAAATTTGTTGTAGTTTTTGCACATCCAAAAATTAAATTTGTATTTTTTAGACCAATTTATCAGTGCATTACATCTTCAGGGACCAATGACCAATTTGATTATTTACCCTTAGACTTTTGGTCACTTTCCTTGAACTTTCATACACATTAAAGATAAATATAAGATAAATAATCAAATTTGTCCATGAAAGTGTGAAGCATTGACAAATTGTAAAAAATGCGACTACTTAATCCAACAAATAATTTAATAACAAATTAATCCGTGAAGTTTGAAATACGAGACCAGATTTAGCTATTTACCCAATATAATACTTGTTACACAAGACAAGATTTTGTATCCCTTTCCTCGAAGTTCATCTGAAGAAACAGGAGAGATTCTCAACCTATACGTAGAAAATGCGCTCTCTCTCTAATCTCTACATATTTGTCTGCTGTGAAAGCAATTCTTACCATCTCTCACACTTACAGATTATCAAGATGTTGAACACTCTCACACTTACAGATTCAGGGAAGAGAGAATATGCACACACATATGGAGAGGGGGATAGGGAAATTGATAGGAAGTGAAATTTTGTTATAGCTTCACTCACACAGAGAGTTGTTGTACAAGCAATGACTCCCTTATATAGGTGAGTTTCTAACAATTACAAACAAATCAAAATTAACTAGCTAACTGAATTATAACTAACACAAGAACCTTCAGCAAACTATAATGCCGATGGTGGACAATGGGTTTGAAAAGGAGTGCTGCCACGTGTACTGTAATTTGTAATTTATGAGTTGTAAGAGATCAACATGAAGCAGAAACGTGAAGGGAAACAATTGGAAGAGTACATTATTGGAAGATGGATTAAAGCTCTCATGGTGGCTCTTAAGATACTATTTCTAAGTGAGCGACAACTCTGTGATCGCTTGTCTTCTCGGGGTTCTCTTCTCTTCTGTTCCTGATCTTTGTTTCACTGAGGTCTCCCTGGGAGACACAGTTAAATTGCTGAATTATGCTGATATGCTTTCAAATATCCTTGACATGTGTGAGACATTGCGTGACCTATTCCTGATAGTCAATCAGTGCTTCAGGAGTCTCTGGTTAAGGAATTAAGGACAGCCCACATCAGATTAGAACTGTGTTTGGTTGTGAGAAAACAAAGGGAAAGAAGGAAAAAATATGTGAAAAAAAAGAGAAATAGAATAAACATTTGGTTGGAGTCAAATGCAATGGAATACAGAAAAAATATATGCATTAAAGTTGTTTAGTAGGTAAAAAAAAATGATACGTTGATGAAAATATCATTTTACCTCTAAGTATAAAAATGTTGAGTTTTTTTATTTTTTTTTATAAAAAAAAACCATGTAAGTTATTTTTAAATTTTGGACACTTGAGTTCGTGTGAGCCAGAGCTAGCTGAAGAAAATAAATTAGAGTTTTCACAAAATCATGCTGCGTGGTTATGAAACCGTGCTCCATTAAAACGTACGTGCTCCGGAACAACATTCTATGCCCACATGTTACAAGGATTTTTATTAGAAAAAAAACTGTACTTATGGTTCTTCCCAATATTGTTCTGTAATTGTCTTTCATGCGGTCCTAAGCTTGATAATTTTAAATATTTATTGAAGTGCTCTGGCTAGACATGAGTAGGTGTTGTGGACCTTGAGGCTGATGCCACATGCTGAATTTGAAAGAAAACCGTTACGCTGTAAAGCATAATCGATTATACTTAAGAGGAAGGCAACTTGGGAAAAGCATCTCAACAGTGTACATCTTTTCTTGTTTCTACTTAATTTAGATTGGAAATAAAAACATGTGGGTGTCATCTGAAAGTTTAAAAACATCCCTCCCTTTTTCACTCAACCAAACCTCCTTTTTTCTCTGCTTTCCTTATCTTTTCCATTGTACCAAACAGAGTGTAGGAGTAACATGCAGGAATATTTTCATGAAAATGAAAGATAATGTTTTTTGTAACCTATTTGTGAAGTAATTGTTCGGCCAGATGCCACAGATCATCCAATGCTTTGTTGTGTCATGGACTACACAGAGCAAAATTTAGAAGAATTCAGCAAGTTTGCTGATGGAACCGGTACATTTTCAGTTTCTAATCAGATTAATCGAATAATAAAGAGATTGGGTAGAGACCGGGCAGCAAGGTCCAAATACTACAAGTACCCTACTTTATGCCACCTTTTCATGATGAATAATTGGAAGTACATAGTGCGAAGGGCAACAAAGTTGGGAATAAACCCTGATGTTTTGCAAAAGAGCGCAACAATAGTTCAACAAAACCTCAAAAATTATCAAAGAAGCTCTTGGAAAATGGTGCTGGTCTTTTTGAAGCTAGAGGACGATGAGTTAGTGGACACAATCTATCAAAGACAACCTGATCAACGAGCACAATAGTTCGACAAAACCTCAAACTTTATCAAGAAGCTCTTGGAATATGGTGCTAGACTTTTTGAAAGGTAGAGAACCTCCCAATGCACAGTCTATGAAAGAAAACCTCAATTTGTTCAACATGCAATTTGAGGAGATATGTAGCATTCAATCTACATGGTATGCCTCTAATAAGCAGCTAAGTGGACAAATAATAATATCACTACAAAACATGTTGCCAGAGTATGGAATCTTCATTGGGAGGTAATTTCAAGATATTCTTGGTAAACATGCTGCTGATACTTACGTTAAATATGGAATATTTGGTGTTCAAGACCAACTCGATCAACGTTTTGTTCCTTGGAAGCGTGCATGCCAATGACACAGAAGATGGAAGCGAAGGAAAGTCGGTTAAAGCTTGTATCAAACTAAATATATACTCTTTTTTTTATTACTATCATAAGAGTAGTTCTAATAAGATTTATGGCTCGTACTTGTACCATATGCCATTCTCGGTTTTCTTCTTAGAATCGCAAATTTATTTTCCTTTTGGTCTTGTTTCTATTTATAGTTATATATGGCTCAAGTTGAAGTCCAATTTGCAATTGAGAATAGACTTTCATTTTTGTTCTGATCTCAAAATCTGCATGCATTGTTAGGATCCCTTGTATTTTATTATCCGCTTAAGTGTTTAGAGTGAATCATCATAATTTTATTTTATTTGTAAGAAATGTTTTAGTTGATTAAGATCAGAGGATGTATCCTCGACCCATTGCTCAACCAAATGAATTAAATCCATCGCTAAGTAGAGTGATAAATAATATACTACTGTTGGAAGAGTTAAAATAATTAGAAATAATAAAAATGTTTTAAAAATAGAATAAGCGTATGTCTCATTAATATTAGAGGTAATTAAAAAAATATAAATTTAATGTTATCAACTAAATTAATTAATTTTGTTAGTTTTTGTAAATTTGTTAACTGAGTTTTATAAAAGTGATAAAAGGAAGTATTAATTAACTTGTGATAATTCCATTCATTAACATATTCTAATAAAATAATAGATAATAAAAGTTCAAAGAAACAATCCCAAATGAAAAAGTATTGATTAGTTCAATAATATATAAGGACTAATTTTTTATAACAACTTAATTTTTTAAATAAAATTAAATGCCATCAAAATAAGATTTTTTATTTCAATGCTTAATGTAAAGATTTTTTTTTATTTTAGTTTTTTAAAGTTTACACAATTTATGGAAAATTCACTTGAGTGCCTAAAAGACGTGACAAATGAATGAGCTACCAACATAATTATTCCATCATTTACTCAACACAAGTATTAAAAAAAGTTTTAAATCTTTAAAGAACTAAAATAAAATAAAAACAGTTTACTTTATAACGATGAAAAGGTTATTTAAGTCTTAAAAGAATATTTATAATAATTAGATAAATAATAAAAAAATTGTAATATTTTGCATTTTATCTGCATAATTTAAAATGATAGAATCTAAAGTGAATTTTGATTTTAAATTTCTAATACCATTATCTAGAATTAGATTAAATAATAAAAAATATACAAAGATTTAAGTATAAACTGATATTATATAAAAAAAAATCTCAAAAGAAATTTCACTAGGTACCAGCACTAACACTCGTCTGGATCCACAACAAAATCAGTGACTCTAACATTATTTTTTATTTTTTAGATAACAGACTCAAACATTCTGAATCCTTTTGTCAATTTTCGAAAAACATCGGTAGTAAACAACTTCGTCCTTTACAATTTCGTTCGTTGCATGCAGTATATTATATTATTAAGAAAATAAAACTTTGGAATATCTACTAAATATTAGGGCATATAACTGGTCAGAGGAAGCTCAGGGAAGGAGCATGTAATACATATATAATTCAACCATTTTTTTAAATAAAAAAAAATAGTCCACGCTAAAATGAGTTTAATAATAACACTAGTTTTGGGTATATTGAATGTGAAATATTATACTGGTTGATTGAGTATATATATGAGTTTAATAATAACACTAGTTTGGGTCCCTTTGCTTGAAACTAACGTCATCGCTCATCCGCGTGAAAGAGAAATATAACTTATTACCTCTTGTTTATGATAAAATAAGATACACTGAAACTTGTTTCTTATTAAAAAAAAAAAAAGAGATCGGAAAAGAGTATTACAATAGACCAGGTTTTGGTCCCTTTCTGCGAAATTTCGTCCGAACAAACGGATCATCTCCTACATAAGAAATGCTTGCTCTCTATAAATTGATCTATCTGTTAAAACAACTCTTCATCACTTCAGAGAAAACGTGAAATCTTTGACAACACAAATCGTGACATGGCTGAAGCAGGTAGCAGTATGGAAATTTGTTGGTTTTTCTTTCAACTGTTGTTGGTCCATTTCTTCAAAATTTCATACGCGTGACTTCCTTGAAATTTCATCATAAATTCATTGATCTTTCAGTGTGGAAAAACAATAAAACAAACTGATAGGTCAATTGCTTTAGGCTTTTTGTTCCTTCACTCGAAATTTCTTCTCAATAAATGGGTGGGTTTCTCATTAATCCTGAGCCAAAAAATAAAAATGTTTGCTCTCTAGTCTGTATATCTATCTAGCATTCTCTCTATCTTTCTCCTTCCTATTTCTCTCCTTATCTTTCTTTCTTTCCTTCTTTCAATCTTTAACCACACACCTTTAGTTTCTTTATGTTTTCCAGCAGGCAAAGGCTCAAGAGGATCCAACTTTAACCACATATCTGTCTGTGAAAGTATTTCTTTTCCCATTTCAGATAAAACATGACTTCTTTGACCATCCAGATGGCGAGATGGCTGAAGAAGGAAGCAGTATGGAGATATGTGGGGTTCGTTTCAACTATTGTTGGACTACTCTGTTATGGTCTCAGCTCCTCCTTCAACTCTCTCTTCGGAGAGTGGAGCTTGTTGAAGATCTTTCTTTACAGTGTTTTTAGTCTCTTCATCTGCCTTTCGAGTCTTTTTCCAAAGGTATGGCAATACTCAACTAGTCTCCGACTCAAAGCTCATTTAGCATTCTTGGTTTTGACCGTTACATCTGTGTATTCCTATTTTGCGGATAAAGTTGTGAATCGAAAACCAGATGCATATAGCTTGATTTCTTCTGCTGCCTTTGCTATCGTGTCCCTCAGCCTGTCAAGGCAAACTGAGTGTTGATTTGAAGTTGATTTTTTTTATTTTTTCCTGGGATGTCTAATAGTACAACTCTTGAAGATTAAATGGGCATTAGTTATTGTTGGAGTAGGTTTCAGCTATGCCCTTATTATTCTTCGTTCCTCTTTATATACCACGCCATACCAGAATCTTGGAGTCCAGGATGAGCATTCAGTAGTGATTGATGTCAATTCGCTACGTACAGATAATGCTAGTATGATGCCACAACTCATGACTTGTATCAGGGCACTTCAGCAGGGCAATTCAAATGTCACCAACATGCTTTCTAAGCTTGTGAAGGAATACCTTGAAGATAATTCCAAACCAGTAGTAATTGACAGTAACTTTGTGATTGATGCGCTACCTTGGGGAAAAATCAATGACCTTCGCAAAACTATAAAGCTGGTAATCGGCGTTGGGTTTGCACAGGAGTGCTACGAGGTGTACTGTAATTGGCGGAGGGAAAGCTTAAAGGAGTGCTTAATAAATTTATTAGGCTTGCCAGAGATCAATGTGGAGAAAAGTAGATTGTTGGCATTTGAAGATTACATTCTTAGAAGACGTATTAAGGCTATCCTGGTCGCTCTTAGAACACTAATTCCCAGTGAGCGACGACTCTGTGATAGCGTCTTCGAGGGGTTCTCTTCTCTGGCTGATCTTTGTTTCACTGATATTTGTCGGGGAACCTTAATTCAATTGCTGAATATTGCCGTTGTGTTTGCGAGTGCTAGCCCTTCATACTGGCGTAGGTTTGAAATCATTGGCATGTTTGAGGCATGGCGTGACCAAATTCCTGAGTTTGAGTCAATGGTAAAAAAAGCAATGGCTATCCACAACGAATTAGGAGAAGCAAGCAGGGACATTTTTATGAAAGTGATTAATAGGATTTTCCATAACCCAGAGGCGAACATAACGGTAAGAACCATGGATGGCAAGTTTAATGTAATGACCATTAATGTCATGAGTTACCTCATTGGTTTGGCCGATCAGACCTCGAAGCATAATGGAGCGGGAACATCTTCACTTTCTCTGCAGATTGATCGAATAATGAAGCATTTGGAGAGAAAATGGGTGGCAGAGAGCAAACATTTGGGAGAAAGACGGTACTTTTTCATGATGAATAATTGGAGGTTGGTGGAGCTATGTGCCGAAAAGTCGGGGTTAGACGTTGATTGTTTCAAAAAATACACAGCAAAAATTCAACAAAACCTCAAACTTTATCAAAGAAGCTCTTGGAATGTGGTGCTAGACTTGTTGAAGCTAGAGAACGATGATCGGTTTGTGGAGCCTAATGCTAACGCAGAGTCTATGAAAGACAAGCTCAAATTGTTCAACAACCACTTTAAGGATCTATGTAGCATTCAATCTAGATGGGTTGCCTTTGATATGCAGCTAAGGGAACAAATAATGAAGTCGCTAGAAAACATTTTGTTGCCAGCATATGGAAACTTCATTGGGAGGTTCCAAGATATTCTTGGTAAACATGCTTATGAGTATATTAGATACGGAATGTTTGATATTCAAGACCAAATCAACCATTTGTTTCTCGGAACCAAGCCAATGAATCAGTACATAAAAGAGACAGAGAGACTCTTAAAGTTTGTATCTCAAACCATGTGTAGTTCTAAAAAGACTTATGGGGTGTAATTTCCTTCTGCTAAATGTTTTTATTTTAAAATAAGAAGACTAAAATTATGGATTGTGAAAAATAAAGAGACTAAAATTACATTTAAATCTTTTTTTATTGGAATGGCTCAAGTCAAGTCCAAATTGCGTTTGGGAATATACTCTGATTTTTTGGTGGAGAAAGAACTATAAAATTTTTACCAAAGTTTATGGCAATAATTTTCTTTCAATTTACAAAATTCCTTTCATTTATTCTTTTTACAACATTACATCTTTACAAGTCAATCTCAAAGAGGAGATTTGCAAAGGGTTAAATAAATATGCATGTCCCTGGAGTATTTATTAATTTTTAATTAAATCCCCGAATTATTTTTTCAATTAGATCCCTGAATTTGTAATTAGGTTTGTCATACGACAGTGACCAAGTTTAAAAAAATTAGGGACCCAATAAAAATGTTCAGAGACCTAATTAAAAAATTTTACATTCCAAAGGACTTACTTAAAAATTGTCACCTTTTGTTAATTAGTATCTCACCTTTGTTAGATAGTATTCTAACCTTTGCATATCGATATATTGAGTTTAGAACCTAGAGAGGTGAGAAGACGAGATTGAAGAGGTTGACAAATTTTAATTGTCACTGAATTATTTATCATTTTTAATTAGGTCAATGGATTATTTTTTTCAATTAGGTCCCTAAACTTGTATTTTTTTTTTAAAGACATGCAAAGACATCATAATAAGATAGGAGATTTCAATTATGTTGACATCTCATACCCTACCAATAATTTACAACACAGAAAACTAGGTCCATATCCGAATAATTTAAAGACCTAAAAATTAACCTTTTAAAAATAAGAAATTTAAATACAATTTTGGTCCCTTTATTTCATTAAATCCGTAAAATTTGTCCCCTGATTTTAAAATTGAGATATTTAGTCCCTCACTATTCTAAAATCAGGAAATTAGGTGGTACTGTCAAATTGGTTGTGTTGACTATTAAGGAAAAAGGTTGACAAGTGTATCAAATCACTCAAGTAACAAAGTGAGTAAAATCATCTCTAAAGAAACTTGTGCCATAAATGGGAAATTTATAATAATTTAAATAGACTACGGAAATTGAAAATTTATGTAACTCAAATTAAATAAGACTGCATAAAAATAAAGAGTAAAAAGAAGGGCAATTTGAGTTTCAGAATTTATCAAACAGTTGGTGTGCATGGTAAACAAGAGTTTCAATCAATGAGAAAAATTGTCGGGATTTAACTTCATGGATTTTTTAAATGCTTTCACTACAAATTCCTATTCAAATAAGCTTATATCATCATTAAACCCCTAATTTTATCTAAACCTTAATTCCTTAAGTGAAGAGACCTAAATCCTTTAATTATACTATCAATCTCTTGAATTAGTATAACTAAACAATTTGCATTAAGAAAAAGGGTTTGTAGATGCCTTTGGAGTCTGTTTCCAAAGGTATGTCAACACTCAACTAGTCTCCAATTCAAAGCTCATTCAGCATTCTTGGTTTTGTGTATTCCTATTTCGCTGATAAAGGTATGAATGAAAAACCAGATGTATATAGCTTGACTTCCTGTGTTGCCTACTTGCCTTTGCTATCATGTCACTCAGCCTCTCAAGGCAAACTCAGTGCGGATTTGAAGTGAATCTTTTTTATTTTTTCCTGGCATGTCTAATAGTACTACTCATGAAGATTAAATTGGCATTAGCTATTGCTGGAGTAGATTTCAGCTATGTTCTTATTAGTTTTCATTTCTCCTAAGATACCACATCATACCAGAATCTTGGAGTCCAGGATGAGCATTCAGTAGTGATTGATGTCAATTCGCTACGTACAGATAATGCTAGTATCATGCCACAACTCAGGACTTGTATCAGGGCACTTCAGCAGGGCAATTCAAATGTCACCAGCATGCTTTTGGAGCATGTGAAGGAATACCTTCAAGATAATTCTAATCTAGCAGGTATCGACCATAATTTTGTGATCGAGGCGCTACCATCAGGATATATCAACGAGCTTCTTGAAACTATAAAGTTGATGATGGGCGTGTAACATGCGTAAAGTCTGAAGAAGTTTTGGAGCGAAATTCTGTTGAGAATGAAGGACACGTGTCAGACGATATACATCACATGGAAGTCAGGAAAGGCAACGGTTGAGGAGAGAGAACATATTGCTGAAGGACTTTGCACATTAGGGATATGATGAAGGTAATCTTCTCTCTGAAATTCTAATTCTATTTCCCTCCTTCCTCGGAGATGCTTTTCTGATCTGTCTGTACTTCAGGTGATCGTCGTGAGTTGTACTACCATTATTCTGTGAAGATTGTTCGTGCCTTGCTTCTGTTATTTGTCCAATTCTTTTCCTTAACAGATTCTGCTATAGTGTTTCTGAACATTATTAATTCAGTTTGATAATCGGAAAACTATATTGATACGTTTCAGGGAGATGGGTTAGAAAAGGAGTGCTGTGATGTGTACTGTAATTGGCAGCGCGAAAGCTTGGAGGAGTGCTTAATTAATTTATTTGAGATGCAAGAGATAAACGTCAAGCAGAAATGGGAAGAGAAACAATTAGAAGAGTACATCATTAGAAGATGGATTAAAGCTCTTAAGGTGATAGGAATGAGGAAATACAGCAGGAGCACAACACAGGGATTTTGTTTGACAGAATCCGTTAGAGACTGCTGAGTTGTCTTGAGAGTTGAGACTAATGACCATAGGGGACATGTTGTCTGCCATAATTCTGTTATTTGCATTATCTTTCTGTTATTTGTATTTTCTGATATTTTCTGTTAGTTGTCTGCACAGTGCTATCATGTTAGATGCTATAAATAGGAGGCAATGGTGTAATAAGAAAGAAGAGAAATTTGCACTTAATTTTCAGTAGTTTAGAATAGGAGTTTTACCTTGTCCTCTGTTCCTATCACAAGTCGCTCTTAGGATACAATTTCCCAATGAACAACAACTTAGTGATGGCGTCTTCTCCGGGTTTTCTTCTATCGCTGATCTATGTTTCACAGAGGTTTGTAGGGGAGCCACGATTCAATTGCTGAAATGTGTTGATGAGGTTGTGAGTGAGAGCTCTCCGAAGTGGCCATTGTCAAAAATGCTTGACATGCTTCAGACATTGCGTGGCCTAATTCCTGAGTTTCAATCATTGTTTCCAGAGTCAATGGTAAAAGAAGTAATGACAGTCCACCACAAATTAGGAGAAACATGCAGGGTCATTTTCATGAAAATGGAAGATAATATATTTTGTAACCCATCTGTGAAGATAATTTGTTCGGCCAGATGCCACTGATCATCCAATGACCCGTTGTATCATGGACTACTTGGAGCTAATTTTAGAAAATTTTCGCAAGTTTGCTGATGGAACTGGAACATCTTCAGTTTCTGATCAGATTAATCGAATAATGAACCGATTGGAGAGAGAACTGGTAACAAGGTCCAAATACTACAAGTACCCAACTTCACGCCACATGTTCATGATGAATAATTGGAGGTACATAGAGCGAAGGGCAGAAAAATTGGGATTTGACCCTGATTTTTACCAAAAGTGCTCAACAACAGTTCAACAATACCACGAACATTATCAAAGAAGCTCTTGGATAATGGTGCTAGACTTTTTGAGTCTAGAGGACGATGAGTTAGTGGACGCACAGTCAATAAAATATGACCTGATCAACAAGCACATTGAGTTTATATGTAGACATCAATCTACATGGCTTGCCTCAGATGATTTTCTTAGTGAACAAAAATTAATAATACCAATTGTTGATGACAGTAAAATTAGTTTGAGGATTTTTTATGATTTGGAAATGTGATATGTCTTAAAGTCTTGATATTTCCTCTGTTTAATTCTAAACAATCTGTTTCAGTTTATTTGCTTAAAAGATAAACGTTTATATATGTTTTAGTTCTCTAAGAAAAGTTCAATACTTAACCCACCTTTTGTCTTACAAAGGTTCATTAGTTCTCGAAAAGATTTGTGAAAAATCTTCAAAACATAATTCAGCCCCTTCTTATGTTTTACAATTTTGTACTAGGCCGGGTTTAGCCATTTAGAGTTTAGCACTTGTAGTGTTAGAGAAAAAAGATTTGAAATGGCAAATCCTGCTGGAAAGTTCATACCTGAAGGAGTCTCCTTGTAAATTCCAATAGGTGGTTAGTGATTTTCTATACGACCTATGAATAATTTCTCTCATTTTGGTTAGTTTAATTCATTTTGCTTCAAGTCAAAATTGTTCAAGAGATGTGGATAATGGGTGATTTGAAACAGACCTGATCTTGTCCTCACTATTATATCTTATTCATAACCCTTCATCTACTAACACTTTATTTTTCAAATTAATATTACTAAAGAGACTCCACCTCTGTTTCTTGTTAGGGAGCCAAAGAAGCACTTCTGGAAAAAGGAAGAAAAAAAAACAGATGGATGCTTTTGCGGAATTAAAACATAATTTCTTTTAGGTAAATACTAACCCGTGTCATAAGAACATTGATTAAGAAACTTAGAGCAAAAATATTTTTATTGGAATACGAAAAATTAGGTTTTCCAAAATCTTTTTTAAGTTCTCATATAATTTATACAATAAATACTTTCTCGTTTTAAATCTTTAATCAATGCCCTAAGAGCATCTTTAGCGGTAGATCCTAAATTGAAATTTTATATTACTTTTCGGTGGACCCTACACTAACACAGGATTGAAAATAATATACGATGTGTTTCATTTTTTTCTTTAGTGGTGGATCCTATTTTGGGATCTTAGACAATTTTTTTAAAGTCTCAATTTTAAATATTTTATTTAATTATTTTTTAAATTAAATATAACTAATTAAGTAATTAATTTTAAATTAATTTAGTATTTGATTATTTGTAAGTAAGTAATTTTAAAATAATTAAGTAATTAGTTTATCCCCTAACGTTTCACCTTTTTTTTCATTTTTTCATCCTCCCTCTCTCCTCCCACTTCATCTTCCCCAACGTTCCACCTTCCCCCACTCAGCCTTTCTATTTTGATAAAATTACATTTTTGGTCTTCTTATTTGTCTTCAATTTTGATTTTGGCCCCCCTTTAAAATTATTGATGCATTTAGTCATTCAATTATGTGCAATTCCGTAAATGTAGTTCCCAAATTTAGATTTAGACATTAACTGTTGCAAAGTAATGTTGACTGTCACGTATTACATTATGATTGGACGATGACTGTCACGTGTCAAGTCCTGATTGGATGTTGACTCTATGACGATGAAAATGTATTGTTGTTGTCAACGTTCAATCAGAACGTGACAGTCATTGTCCAATCAAAATGTGACATGTGACAGTCAATATTCCTTTATAACGATCAACGTATAAATCTGAATTTGGAGACCACATTTATGGGATTGAACATAATTGGAGGATTAAATGCGTCAATAATTTTAAAGGAAGACCAAAATCGAAATTGGAGATAACTGGGGGATCAAAAATGCAATTTTGCCTTCTTTTTTCCCCTTCCCCTTCTCCCTTCTCTCCCTCCCCCTCCCTCTCCCCTTTGTCCTCCTTCTGGGGAACCGCAACCTTCTCTCTCCTCCTCTACCTCCCCCTCCCTCTCCTTCTTCTTCCTTCTAGCACCGCCACTCCCTCTCCCCCTCCCCCTTCTTCCTCCCTCTTGTGATGCCCAACGCCCATTAAAGGAAGGAATTTTTTTTCCTTCCTCTTCTGTTCTTGCATTTTCATTCTTATTTTTTTTCCTTCTTCCATTGCTTTTCTTATTCCCGGAATGGTTGTTGGTTTGTTGGTTTTGTTTGTAATTTTTTTTAATATTGTGTAGAGATCTCCGGGTTCTTCTACAAGAACCTATTATTCACCCTACAAATCCCTACACTACCTTTATTGCAAGATCTCTACAAGACCAGATCTTGAGCACAAGATCATTGCTCAAGATCTGACATTAAATATGCTCTAAGAACACTAGTTAGTAAGACCTTTTATTTATTACGTGTTTACACCTTGTATATTTGAATTTCTAAACCCGACAATCAGAATCATCAACATGTATGAATAAAAATAAAAAGAACTAGAACCTTGCGCTTCTTGGCAAAAACAAGCCCTTGGTTGCTTGATCAGTAGTTTGTTCTCCGAAAAAAGAAGGGGGTTTAGGCCTTTTTAATCTCAAGGACTGGAACCTTGCGCTTCTTTCCTGTATCCTGTGGGACTTTCATTGTAAGAAAGATTCCTTATGGGTTCGGTGGGTTCACCATTACTATTTCAGAGGGAGCGATGTGTGGAATTATAATACTTCTTCATCAGATTCAGTTTTGATAAAGAAAATCATTCAAATAAGGGACTTTATTATCTCCAAAGAGCTAAGTACGGAAGATGCCAAAAAGAGGATTCAATCTTGGAGCACCAATAAACAATTGCTTGTTGGAAAAGTCCATGAATACATTAGAGGTGTCAAGCCTACTATTAGTTGGTGTTCTGTTATATGGAACCCAGCAATCCCCCCTAAGATGTCTTTCATTTTGTGGCTTGTTAAAAGGAACTGGCTGCTTACTCTTGACAAAGTTACTTTTTTGAACAAGGGTTCCCTCTGCCCTTTATGTTCAAATGAGGCTGAGTCAAATGCTCATTTGTTCTTTTCTTGCAGGAAATCTCTCCAAGTTTGGGCTCACATTCGTGATTTGGCTCCTTTCCGCAGGCGTTTTACTTCTTTACAGCGCATTACTGACTCTTTAATTAGGGGCAGATCGACATCAGGTGTTTAAGGAAAGTTACGTTGTCTGACTATAGCAATTACAGTCTACTGCATCTGGCTGTCTAGGAACAAACTGATTTTTGAAGTTTATCAATTTTCTGTAATAGAGGTTATTAACAAGATTAAGTTTCTTATGTATAGACAAGCGCACATGTTGCATTTGTTTTAGCATCTTGATATAGGCCTTCTTGTATTAGGGAGACTTTTGATTTTCTCTAGTTGCGGGGTATGCCCCGTTTATTGTTGTATCATTTTAGGTTTAATATAATTTACATTTTTCCCAAAAAAATAAAATAAAAAGAACACACCATCATAATGTGACATGATTGGTAGATAATCTTGTTCTTTAAATATGTGATCATAGATTCAATCCTTATCTCATGCGTATGAAAAAACATTTATATCCCTTAAATGAATATCTTAGGGGGTGTTTGGTTTGATTGTTTTCTGTTTTCATTTTCACTAAAAATAGAAAACGGTGATGAAAATGTGTTTGGTTGGATTTCTGAAAACATTTTCAGTGAAAATGAAAACAGGAAATAAGCAGAAAATGAAAACAATAAATTCTTGTTTTCAGTGTTTTCAGTTGAGAACAAAAATCTCATTTCAGGTAAAATGAAATTGCGGTGACAATGAATATAATTTTAAGCAAATCTAAAAATACAAAAAGACAAGAAGTCAATATATCATCAATTTTCAGTATTTTTATTTCATGAAAACAGAAAACAAGAAGTCAAACCAAACATGTTTTCAAAATTCTAATCTTTTAAAAATGAAAACAGAAAATGAAAATGCAAACCAAACACATCCTTAGTATTTTGAGAGATTAGTCCATGACTTTCAGCCGAAGAATATCTGTTTAATATATATATCATTATTTTGTTTGTATGTTTTAGGCTGGCTAGATTTATGTCAAAGTCAAAGTAGTTTGTGTGCAACCCTGAATTGTCAACAAATTATTGTGACCGCATACTTTTGGAGACTTGCACTGTTTCTGTGGCAATAATTCTCTGACCGTGTACCTGTAGTTCTGTTCAATCTCAAATCCTTACCTTACCTACCTATTGCAACTTCTCACTCTTGTGATGCAAACCAACCTATTGCAGCTTCTAACTCTGGCGATCCAAACCAAGGACGCTACCCTTTAGAAATTAAGTATTATGCCTTTCCGAAATTCCAATATGATAGTACAGAAAAAGCTATGGAGAATTGTTGGATTTTTGTCAAGTGTGATTGGACTAATCTGTTACGCGTTGAGTTCCTCTTTCAACCACCTATTTGGAGAGTGGAACTTCTTGAAGATCATCCTTTACGCAGTGATAAGTTTCTCTATCAGCAGCATCATGTTACTTTTGAAAAAATGGAAACTTTCCAAGAGTTTCATGCTAAAAGCTCATGTGGGTGTTCTGGTTTTGTTGATCACTTCTGTGTACTCTTTTGTATCCGACAAAGCTGTGAATGGAAAACCAGACATGTTAAGTTTGATTTCGTGTTTTGCCTTTGCTTTCATGTCTCTGTGTCTGTCAAAGGAGATTGACCTTGGGTTTGGAGCAGATCTCCTCAATTTCTTCCTTGGATGCCTAACTGTTCAACTAATGCACATCCATTTGATGCTCTCTATTGTTGCAGCCATATTTTGCTATTGTTTCATGTTTTTTCGTTCCAAGTTGGATTCTCAATCACAGATTGGAACTGTAGAAGTTGAAGACCATGTAAACATAGAAATTGATGCTGAAGATGGAAAAAGAGAGTTTGATGACAACAGAAGTAACTTCCAAGCTAATCATAGCCACCAACAAGTTCCGTTATTAAGAATGGTGGGTGATGGGTACAATTGGAGAAAATATGAAGATAAAGTAGTGAAAGGAAGTGCAAACCAGTTAAGTTACTACAAATGCACACAACCCACTTGCTATGTGAAGAAAAAAGTTGAGAGAACTATAGAGGGGGAAATTGTTGATATACACTACCAGGGTACTCATACACATTGCGAGCGTATGCATAATATGAAGAGGAACTCTTCATCTGAATATTTATATTCAGTGTTACCTTCAGAGCCTGTCGCCTTTCCAGATCAATCATTTGCCTCTCAGGGCAATGGAGAATTGGATTATCATGTGCAGCAACAGAGAACTCCTCAATATCCAAATGAAATATGAATCATAATTTAGTACTTTGCTTGTAGATCTTATCACTTATAATAAAATTAAATATTAACAATTATATTAACTTGTCAAAAGTTCTCTTTTATTATCTCTTTCTCTCCATCTGCTACATCATATTTGTTGAGTTTCTTTTAAATACTTGCTCAATCTTCGATGACTTTGATGATTGCTTGGTCTAGGAAAGTTTATGTAGAACAGAGTGGTAATGCAAATGGATTATTGTCTCATCTACAGAGGAGAGACCGATACCCATCAGAACATAACCATAAATTTGCTTCAACCATTGACACAACACCTCCCTGGAATTAAGTAAATGACAAGCTAAGGTCATATAGTTCCTACAATCTGCCTCTAGAAGAATCATGAAAGAAAATGATGAAGGGATTGTTGGAGATTACACATCGACTAGCCAAATTAAAGTATATAAATGGTAACCAATTGAAGGAAGCCTAGTGAGTAGTGACAGAAATATATTCATCCAAGGTCATATAGTTACTACAATTTTATACACAAAGAACATGTTGAGTGTTACATTTATTACATTAAGTGCGCTTCTAGTTTCAACATATCATTTAAACTTGAAAGAGAACCCCATTCCTCACCATAGTAATAAGTATCATTGTCATAATTTTTTTTTCTAAACATGTATACATTAATGTTTTACGAGCTTTTGGGGTGGAAGGTTAGAGCTAATGCACCAAAGTTGCTTTCCTGAACATTTGAACAAGATTTACTGGAGAGAAATTAAATTGGAACTTTGAGGCTACACATGGTTCCTGTTCTTTATATTTCCATAATGTCTTTCTATGGTCGGTGAAAGGATTAGTATCCACTCAGCTACCAATTTCTCCCAGACTGTTTGGAAATTACAAGTTATTTCTTATTTGTGTAGGTAGAGTGGTGGGATGGACCGAATCAGGCCCAAAAGAAAGAAAATTAAATGATTTAAGGAGTTTATTGGTTAGAATTAAATATTTTTTATCATATTTAAATCCGCAACTTCTCCTTTTTTTTCCTCTTTTTTTATTCATTATTAAACTTTCCTCTTCTGTCTCTCAACCATCAAATCAATCTTATATTTATGAAAGAAGTAGTTAAAATTAAATATGTATTTAATAATTATAGTTTTATTTTACTTGTATTAGAATAATATGATTTTAACATTTGGATGATTATTATTCCTTGATTGATATAACTTAGAATTATATAAATGTAATCATCTTTACCTATTATCATCAATGAATGAAATATTTTAATTTTATCTTATTTTCCTTAGTTTCTTTAGATTTAGTAGTAGTTTTTAGGTTAATTTTCATAGATAGAAAATTGTTTTCTATCATAGAGTAACTAAGAGGTTATATCAATACTGCCTGAAATATATAAATGGAAGATCTTGTACAGAATTTGACTAATAAATAGTAACAAAAAACCAAGAACTTGAATATATTTATCCATTATTACAAATATAAATAATTTGACTACATTCAAGGTGCAAATTATAAGACATCACCTAAAATCTAAGAAAGGAATGTTGTAGTTAGTTCTCACTAGTCACTACTATTACAAATCTGGGACAGGACATTTATTTCAACGCACTTGGCAAGATACTGGTATGATACTTCACTAAGATCGAAAGTGTCCCAAAATACATATTTTGAAGCGTCATTGCATACTGGTGTAAGTTCATTGCAAAATGAAGTTACTTCAACCGCGCCGAGCCCGCAACACCCTCTATTTGTTACCTGGATACCTATTAGATAAATTTCCCATAAATGCTCAAAATAAGTACAGGAACAGATTAGTTTCATTATTTTTCTTTCATATTTTAAAATCATATAGAAAACTTTCTCCTATAGAAAGAAAGACATTATGGAAATATTAAATATTATAAAAAAAATATGAAGAAAGTTTTCCTAAGGTTTCCAAGGCACGTACGATTCTATAATATTTTATATATATATATATATATATATATATATATATATAGAGAGAGAGAGAGAGAGAGAGAGAACACGTGTGTGGAGAAGATATATATCAAATGAGAACTCTTCTTATTATAATAAATGAAAACTATAAAATTTAAAAAATAAAAAAAATACAAATAATTAACTTTTTAAAATAGTTAGATAACCACTAAATAGATTTTAATCTTGACCATCCACTTAGGTAATATATGATTCAAATTAAAGTTCTCATTTCTCACATTAAAAAGAGTTTTTATATGATATGTTCCTTTATATTAAAAAATAAGAAAGTAAAATTATTTCTACTTTCAATTTAAATATTTTGGTTCCACACGAGAGATTATGGGTGCTTTCAACCTACTAGTTCAAGATTAATTTTACTCACGGTGTGTGACTATCGTTGGCCCAACGGAATTTTGTATACGATGAAAATTGAACATGAATTTTCTTGTTAAATAAATTATTCTCACTCATGTGAATATAATAAGGTCTTACACCACTAATAATTGTTGATTGTGAATATATTTTGGGGTTAAATTATATAAAAAATTTATAATTTTTCTCTCTTAATTCTTTCTTTTTGAGTAAATAATTGCTAAATTAACATCATTTTAAATTTTTGTGCAGAGAATATTAAAAGTGATGAATTTATGATGCTTAATGAATAAAATAAGACCAAGAAAGCAATGATAATTAAGGAAAGCAGACTAATTAAGGAATTAAGACCAATTAAGGAAAAGAGACTAATTAAGAGAAACATGACTAATTAAGAAAATGAGATTAATTAAAGAAAGCAGACTAATTAAGAAAAGGAGGACTAATTATGAAAATCAGACTAATTTAGAAGTCCGCTAATCTGCACCTGTGAAAGAAGAAGAGAGAAGAAGGAAAAAAACACACAGAAATTTCAAGAGAATACAATTAGGAGTCATTCCTTCCCTCTATTCACTTTCTTATTTTTTCTTCCTTTACTAAATATTTTTCTTTTGCAATTCTAAAACCTTCATGACAATGAGAAACTAAACCTCATTTGTTGGAAATTTGACAATAAACTACTTTTAATGTAATTTCTCTTTCTATCTATTTAATAATATTAAATTTGCATTATTCTTTCTTGTGCTTAATATTATTGTTTGTGGCTTGATCACCCATTTGCATGATAAGTTTAAGGATAACGTTGAAAAATATTATTTTCTAATAGAACTGTGAAAGAATATTTAACTAAAGTCATCACTAGGGATACGTTGATATTTGTTTAACCTATTATACATCTATATTCTTAATGCAATTTACTATTTTAGTTCAGCAAAGGAATTTGAAAGAGAAAATAGATAAATTAGACTCTTTCGTGTGGAAGACCAAAGTTAGAATATACCAGTAAATGCATGTGTAAATTGGAATAATTATAAATGGAGAAAAATTATTAATATTACATCAAAGAGTAGTTTTGATAGGTTAAGTTTTCAGCATTCTCATCTTGTGAATTTCCTTCTACAGTAATATTTGATTTTCTCATCTTTTCTATCTTTAATTAATTAATTTAAATTCTTGTTTAATTTATTCTCTTGTTTGATTTAATTTTCTGTCAATTTAAATTATTATTTTTCTCATAACTTTTTCAAGTCAATTTTCTTTAACTTCTTTTATTAATAAAATATATTCATCTACCTAAATACAAATAAAGTCCATCTAAATTTGACATTTGGATTTTTATTTTAACTTTACTACTTGAGATGCATTGGTGCACATGTCAATTCATCAACATGCACTAACCATTGGTTGTTCATATCTGTAAGATAAAACTTGTACATAACAATATATAAGGTATAAACATTATTTGTCTATTTACTTGTTATCTATATTAATTTTTTTTCACTCTTGATTTATGTTTGTTAATTAGAAAGAAAAAAAATGTAAGTTATAATAATATAATTCAAGATTTATAGATAAATGGCTTTTATTTACCTTAATGAAGATACGGTTTAAGGACTTGAAAGGTTTAAAGTAAATTTAAGAATAAGACCTTTTATTCACTCATAAAATTTAAAAATGAGATTTTTATAAAAAAAAATTCAAATATAATTTTATAATAATTTTTTTTAAGATATATTAGTACTAAAAAAAATTTGAAACCTTTTTTTTGGAACCTAAAGTCCTTGCTTGAGCTTTAAGCGAACCCTACTTTGAAGTATCCAATTTGCTACTGCTATGGCACCGGTTAAAGCCGTAGTGAAATCATCAAAACCTGATCCCCCAGACGCGAAGCTAACACCTATTAGAAGTTCTTCATCTGATAGATTTGGATCAAGGAAAGGAGGGACAGTGTCTTTGAGGTTCAATACAGTGGCAATGAAGTCAGGAACCAATTTTCCATTACAAAATCCTTACCATAAGGCAAATGATATTCCTTGGCTAAATTGTTGATGTAGTTGTTATTGCCAGTGTCCACTGTTGAATCGCCAAAGACTAGAATACTTGTTGTAACAGCAACGACAAAGGGGCAAAAGTGCATCAAAATGATGAAGTAGATTGTATAAGCCATTAGTAGAACTTTTTCATGTGGTAAGATAAGACTTTAGTTACCATATTATATATAGTGGATGTAAAAAGAAACGTGTTAATTTCTTTCAATTTTAAAGTTTAAATTTGTAAATTGCAAGCGAACTGCATTGATCAAGAAATCCAAAACGTGAGAATGATACCAAGACAACCATTTGGGTAAGTGAAAACAACATACTAACAATTTTAAATACTTCAAATTCTTTTATTTTCAAAATTTTGTATTTGGATAAAAAAAATTAAAATTGTGAGGGTGAATGGCCCACACCCGATTGATGTTTCCCTGACTGGCGGGTGTAGTACTACATGTTCCCCTACGTTCACACCCGATTGATGTTTCACGAGGTTAGACGGCATTTCTTGAAGAAGAGTATTGTCGGTGTGAGAGAAGAATCGTGAGTTCAAAAACAAGATTTTAAAAACTTTCAAGTGGAAGAGAGGATTAAGGTTATAAATGAAATATATAAATATTTTGAAAGATTCTTCTATTAAGAATAGAATTTCAATTTCTCACATCTTAGAAAGAAATTAAAATTCCATATTTTTAGTTATTTAAAATTTTGTTCTAAAGTTTCAAAATTTTAAACTTTTCATAAAAAAAACATTCAAACAATGAATTATAGATTATAAAAATTTAAATTCTCTAATAAATTACTTTGCTCAGTTAAAATTCTATATCCAAATACACTTTAGAGAAATTTTCGTGAATTTGATTGAACTAAGTGTATCAAGAGAAGGGGTGGAGAGGGAGAAGAAACTTTCATAGGAGCCGATTTCATTTCCATAAAGAACGTTCCACACTAATGTAACGTTATATACTGTAGCATGACCAAAATTATTGTACGTCTTATTCAAGATATGGTAGAATATTGTCTCATCCTCAACCCAATCTGCTTGGACTGTTAGTACGAGATACCACCAACATGTGATCCAAGCATAATTCAAATTCAAAATAGCATACATTTACTTCAAATCAAAATAGAACTACAAATCTTACAGGTACAAATTTTGGAATATCAAAGGAAAAAACGTACACAAAGGTCACTTACAAAGCAAATCTTAGCATGGGTCCGATTGTAAAATAACCATAAGGTACTGGCCAATAAAAGGGTCCAGTCAATGATCTTCAATCTTTTCGACCAGTTTAAGATTTGGACGGTGCTGGAAATCAAGCTTTACTTACTCTAGATACCAAGAGATGGATATTTCACCAAATTCATTTTTGGGTCCCTTCTCAAATGGGGTTATTTTCTAATATGTTGTCTCTATTTTAGTCTTACGAGTTTATGAATTATTGATTGATCTTTACAAAATCAGAAAAACCGTGGATGAACTGACTTCTCTTCCTTTATGAATTCGTTGTCTTTGAAATAAAAATAAGTTTCAAATATAATTTTCTTATTACTAAAATTTACATACATTATACAACTTATAAAATGATACTCGTCGCTTCATTTAAATTTAGTTTGTCTTTAGTTTAATTCTTACCAGTTTGCACATTGACCTATAACTACTCTTACCAGTTTAATATTCAATTTAAATTTGAAGTTAATTCAAGTTACTTCAAAAGTTCCTTGGCCCTACAAATTAAATATTGTGCGCGTGTACTAAATAATTGATATAACACAATCATGCTGCACATGTAACAGTTCAATATTTGGAACGAAGTTAATTAATTTAAGGATGAATAAATGAAAACTACTTTCTAAAATTATAGACGTAGACATCTCTCGTCCTTCAGAATTCATCTGTGGAAATGGAGATTCATTTTTATTGAAAACTTTAAGATATATTGCCTAGCGAGAGATCAATGAGAGAAAAATTTACAAAATTCTTGTAATTTGATTTTTCTTACAAGAAATATTTATTTTAGTAGTACTAATTTTTGTAAAAACGAAAAAGAAAACACAAAAAAAAAATCTTATCAATTATAAATAAAATACTAGAATGAATGGAGGGCCGTCTAACTTGTACACGCTTCCATTCAAAACTTTCTGGGCCATTAATTTGTTGATATTTATTTATTTAATTTGGCAAGACAAAATTTCTTCTGTAATGTGACGTATGTATGTTTATATCACCAGCTAACTTCTAATTGGAAAAAGTAATATTGAATGCAATCATCTATTATGAAGAAAATTATTTGAAATAATTTGAAGATTATGACAATCATGAATTCATGATGGTCCCCATTCTCTTATCCAATTATAGCTTGGGACCTGGGAGATGAGTACATTATTATAGGCTGGTCCACATTTTAATTAAAAGACTAAATACGTTTATGAGAAAGATGATTTAGACTGAGTTGAAGGGTACAAGCTGCTACGACGATATATACCCTAAATTAGAATTAATTTATTGAATTAAAGCAAGCAAATTAATGCCAGTTTATTTTGCACTTCAAAATCAAATTGCGTTTTAATGTAAAATTGTAAATTCTGTTAAAATTACACCGTACGTCTCGTTGATGCAAATGTTTAATATTTGAAACCCGTGTCATATTCTAATTTAAAAAAATTTAACCTTGTTCTTAAGTTCTTCTGATAATAATATGATGTGCATACGAAGAAAGAAAATCTTGAGCGCACAGATCAACGGAAGGTTGCTAGTTTTCTGGGAGACTTGATGGTTTGGTTAATAATTTTCAAACTCCAAGTCCTTGGTTTGAAGCTAGCAAAAAAAAAAAAAAAGCATGATTATGTCAACTTAACCTATAGCTTCAAGTTTGATTCTTAATTATACAATTACTTTAAGTATTAAAGACAAAAAATTTATCATCTATATTAGATCTTATTGGATTAGAATAAAGTTATCTCCATTGAAGGATATCTCTGTCAAGATTTAGATACACAAAAAGAGAATAAAATAACCTATATTGGTGATGATTTACGTTAGATTATTGTATAGCATGTGATAAATATTCTCCATGTATAAGATTGAGTTTTGAATATATTGTACAAGGCTAAAACTGATTAATAGGAGGATATAGTGCAATCAAATTTTTTGTCCTGCATGTAAATATGCAAAACAGCTTCTTAAAAGCTTTCAAAACAATTTTCTAAGGTTTAGATACAAATTTTAGACACCCTACATGCTTATACGATCAATCAATTATTAGGTAAGGGTGGTACTCCCTCTATATACGTGTGTTTAGTTAACGAGTACGTACCTCTATAGGGTGCCTATTAAAAAATTAAAAACAGTGTTTTTTTGTCAATTAAATACTTTTAAAAAGCATTAAACGTTTTATAATTTATTTTAGAAATTAAATACCTATTCACCTTTTAATTATGTATATATTGTTCAGAATTGACATAATTTGTTCTGGGTATCCAACACTACTTGATGGATCTATTCCAATTTGTTCTTTTCATGACATTTCTTTTTATCGATCACTATATGTCTTATCATAGTATCGTTCCTTTATTCGCCATCGATCCATGTTCTTTGAGGGTTTCATTAGATGCTAAGTAACTTGGAGTTGGAAACGCTTAAATGATTCCTTTTCATAGACTGTTATCACATCTCTTATCCATGAATTTAGGTCAGATACTTAATAATAAGCCATTTCTGAGCATAGGACACCATCGTACATAATATATACTTAAAAGATAACGGTATTTTTCTATTATCGATTCAATCCTTAACTACTACCGCCGTACGTGAATTTGCTTGTACTAGATGAACATTAATGAGCGCCAAAATCAGGTGGCAACCAGAATTATTCATATAAACTTTTATAAATTAGTTAATATGGCATGGATTTTGTACTGAAAAATCATTTATGAATGATATTAAATTTTATTTTCTTAAATAAGATCTCTAATTTCAATTTTGTGGATAAAAAAATATAGTTAATAGAGAAAAAAAAACCTACTAAATTTGATTGGTTAAATTTTTTGAGAGAGACGAATCTTTGACAAAGCCCATAATCAATTTTAGATGAATTTTAAAATTCAAGTTTAAAATTATTAATAAATAAAAATATAAAATATACAAAAAATAATTAAAAATATATTTCATTTAGAAAAAAATTATTCACGCTAACTAAAAATATACTCTTTCTGGTCTTAATTATAATTAATTTTTTCCTAATTTATTCTTCATTGGAACTTAAAATTAAAAATAGAAATGAATTATTAAAATTAAAACATCAATTAAATGAAGAAAATTTTAAAGATAATAGCATTAAATGAGATAAAATTAATTGAAATTATCTTATATTTAATACCAAGAAATTTTTTTTTTTATATTTCAGACCACAAGGGGGGAGTACATCAATTTAGATGAATTTTAAAATTCAAGTTTAAAATTATTAATAAATAAAAATATAAAATATATAAAGAATAATTCAAAATATATTTCATCTGGTATGAAATATAAAAACAAAAAAATTGTTCACGTTAACTAAAAATATACTCCCTTTGGTCTTAGTTATAAATTAATTTTTTTCCTAATTTATTCTTCATTGGAACTTAAAATTAAAAATAGAAATGAATTATTGAAATTAAAACATGAAGAAAATTTTAAAGATAATAACGTTAAATCAGATAAAATTAATTGAAATTATCTTATATTTAATACCAAGAAAAATATTTTTTTTTATATTTCAGACCACAAGGGGGAGTACATCATTTATTTAAAAGAATAAATTTTAAAAATTAGAAAATTAAGTATAAAACGTACATTTCAAATCAAATAAATTAAGAAATTAAGTAAAAAAATATTTAACATTAAAGATAAATTACTTTCTATCAACGATAATAAGCAGACTTATCTATATCTATCACGAACTATATACCTTGGACCTGCAACCCGTGTTCATGTTTTGTAGTTTTGTCCGTACTGCATAGGGGTTAATGGCTTTTATCTCCTTTTGGTTTTTATCCCCAACCCTTTATTCCTTTGTCTCCTTTTGAGTTCTTGATTCAATGCATATTTAAATTTATAACCTGCACGCTATCTCCCATGGTTGCTTCTGGATCTACATGCATGATTGATCAAGGCCCACGGTCTTATGGGGACTGGTGTTTTGTTTTTTTCTGCTTATATTATTAGTATATTTTTTGTGATTATACTTTTATTTAACCGCGTATATGTTGTCACAGCATAAAAAAATATACACTGTCCTTAGCAGAATAAATTTAGACTGAGGCTATATGAATTGCTTTTTGACTGGGAGAAAATAATATGTATGTTTGAGGTATTAAGAGTAGGTTAGGGTACACTTTAAAAAAATGCTTTCTTAATTTCTTTTAAATGCTATTTTTATCTAATAAAAACATATTTTTAAAAAAATAGTTTTTTTAAAAAAGGTTTATATAACTATTTTAAAATATTTTAGATATAATTCTAAGTACAAATAAATATATCACATGCACTCACATTTGTGTGTGTGCGCATACAGAGACTTTTATACTTACATTATTTTATATCTCTTTTCTTTTTTGATAAGCTAAAATATTTATTGATATAAAAAGCTAATTTTAAACACAAATTGTGCTAAATAAGTAAATATAAGAGATACAAATCACCAACCAAAATCAAAGCTGCATAGTAAGTCAAATATCTCAAAACATAGCAAAGAACTAAACATCTACATGATATATAAGTATATAAGGATATCTTATAATTACATAGCCAAAATTATACTATCAAGACTCTTACGAACATAAATCAAGAGAACAGGCATCATAATATGCCTTTGTGACATGGAAGGCAGAGCCAATATCCTGTTTTTGTGTTCCTTAATCCAAGTGTAGGGGCTCTAAGAAACAAAATGTTGAAGAGCCACCTATTAACGTATGTCGATCACTCACTACTTGCATCAATATATTTATGTTCCACTTCCAATTATAAAAAAACCTTTTATGTGATGCTCACTCATCCATCTTGAGAGGGATAATCAAAATCACATCTAGTATTGATCTTTTTTCAAAGAATACACCTTAGCCATGTTAACAATGTGATTCACACCCTTCATATTTGTTGAAAGCATTGTAGATTTTGTAGCCATCCATATTGACTAAACTACTGCAAACTACAACGGTTGACATTTGACAATATTATTTTTTATTTTTATTATAGGAGTCATAATTAATTAAGATGTTCCATACACCGAGGAAAATATTAAGTTGAGCATTATGTAATACTGAACTAATATCCTACCAACACAAAACATCATTTCGTTCCATGGAGAAAAAATGTTTTAAAAAAATAACGGGACTGTTGCAGAACACATCACTTAAAATAGTCATTTGTACTTTTATTTTGGTTTAATCACTCATGTGAATTCATTAAGACAAATCAAAGTTGAAGTATGTTTAGACAAATTGTCTTTCGGCAGGGGATAGTTGAAGTATGTGTTGATGAAAAAAAATGTTAAACATCAGAATTACATCTGTTAATATAGCTTTATCAAAAAAATTAATTAACTACTTATATAAAACTATGATCGATTAAAATAACTACCATATCTATACTATTAATTATTTTTTATCAAATAAAGATTAATGTTGGTAATAGAGACATATTTAGTGTCTATCCTTGTGTAGGAGACTATTTTTTTCTGCTTAGAAAAAGAAAAGGATGAATGAAAATATGTTAAATTATATCATCAAAGTAATTTTAATATCACATTTTAATTCAAAACTTTAAGGTTTAAATTTATGAATTTTTTTTTCACTTAATTATATTATACTCAATCTTTCTATTTCTATTCAACGTGGGATTTCAGCACAAACTTATATTCCAACAATTGTAATGTTATTTCAGGGGTATTTTCCTAGTTGTTTCTTCCCTTTGCTTTTGTGGATAAACTTTTGACTGCGTGTATCCTTCTGTAGGAGACTATTTTTGTTCTACTTAGAAAAGAAAAGGATGAACAAGAATATGTTAAACGTGCTATTGTTGATTATATTTCTCTCCATCATGAAAGGAAATAATACAATTATACAAGAATGGTGTGGAAAATTATAGTGTGCAAGTATCATTATTGTTCAGCTAATTGTAATGTCATTTCAGGAGTATTTTCCAGGTTGTTTCTTCCCTTTCCTTTTGTGGATAAGCTTTTGACTGCGTGTATCCGCAGAGTTAGGCTAAACCGCACTTTAAACTCGCGTATTTAAATTTTCCACAACAAAGCTATTTTTTCAGGTAGAAACTTGAACCAAAAAAAGCGAAAAAGGAAGAAGAATGCATAACCAACTTGATAAGGTCTAGTATATATAGTACGAGTACTAACACTCTTTTTAACATACTAATTTAAACACTTATAATTTATTAAAAATCATAAAAATAAGCTAGCAAATCCCATTATTTATTATTTAATGAATCTTAGTTATAATTTTATAATTTTTAATTAACAATAAAAAAATGTGTTAGAAAATTATTCTACACACTCCTCAATTTACTACATTGCCGTACACAATACATATTTCTCAAAGATAATAGAAGGAACCCCACCACTATATAACATGTGAACGTGAGTGCTAGAAAAATTGAAAACCACTCTTTGTGCTGGGTAGTTTCGTCAATTTGAATTCACAATTATTATTAAATCCACATTTGCATTATTATGATCGTACCCACGGTTCACTTGCTATATATATAAATACACAAACTCACCCTTCAACCCTTCATTTCACATAGAACTCCCCAACTAAAAGTCTCCACATTATTATAGAGCAACAACAATAATAATAATATGGGTAACAGCTTAAGGTGTTGTTTGGCTTGCGTTCTTCCGTGTGGAGCCCTAGACTTGATCCGCATAGTGCACTTGAACGGGTACGTGGAAGAAATCACGCGTCCAATCACGGCGGGGGAAGTTCTTAAAGCGAATCCAAACCATGTCTTGAGCAAACCGACCTCCCAAGGCGTGGTTCGCCGGATTCTGATCCTCTCACCAGATACCGAACTCAAGAGAGGGAGCATATACTTCTTGATCCCGACAGCATCGCTGCCGGAAAAAAAGAAAAGACGTTGCAGTGACGATGGTGGTAATGATAATGATCATCGTAATAAGAATGACCTTGTCAAAGTGTCTTCCAAGAAGAGCATGAAGAGCAACCATGATTTGCCATCATCACAACAATGTGATAATGAGGGCTTCGTACTTTCTAAGGAGAAGAAATGCTCACGGCGGGATCACCGGAGCCGTCGCGGCGGATTGTGGCAGCCTCGGTTGGAGAGCATCTCAGAAGACTAGTTTCTTTTTATTCCGGCAGCCGGCGCCGGAATCTGGCTTGCCGGTGGGGACTGGGAACCGAAGATGGTTCAACAACACTTGAAATTGTTAGAATATAACATGACTTTTTTCTCCTTTTTTTAAATGTATGTGAGTATCTAAATTTGTGGACATAGATGAGTTACTCTGCCTTCTTGTATGATTTTGCGTTTTTTATTTCGGGGTTGAATTAATCAATTTAATTAAGCATGCTTGCTTAATACAGAGAAAAAAAATAAAGGAAAGGAAAATAATCAATTTAAACATACTCTGCCTTCTCTTTCTCATACATTACAGAGAGAAAAGGCATATTTTGTTTTATTTTATTTTATACATATAACAAAATTTGAATTTCAAACTAATGTATTTAAAGAAAAATTATTATATAATTTAATACCATTATATAACTATGGTCTTGATCAATATCATGTAATTCATAATCAAGATTTTCAAATTATAAGAAAAAAGATTGGTGTGCTAATTATCTTAAAAAAAATGGTGTGCTAAAAAAACAGATTGATTGGACCATATATATGGTGATGTAGGACCATATGGTAATTTCTCGTGGTCATGATGTTTGAAGAATTTTCGGTCTTCCTAATGAAAAATTAAGATGCAGTTTAATTTGTTTTGCTTTTGGTTAATTAATCACTAAATGCACCCTAAACAGAAAACATTACTGGTGGCATCATGAATTAGATCCATGATATTCCAATGATACCCTGAGTTTCAATTTGGATATTTAATTAGAACATGCACGTTAGCCATCTATGTCCACTCAAGGAATCTGTTAAGTAACCAGGAATAAAAAGGCTTGGGTTAACATTATTATTTCAATTACTAATTATTTTGCAGTTGGTCTAGATTAAAGCGATATAATTAAGTCTGCTTTTATGTGATGAACAGGTGTAATCGGAACAAACAAATTAAACAATGTCCAAAATAATTAGAAAAATGTACAAGTATTTTTGTTCACGCTAAGAATGAAGTCAAAGTAAAACTTAATTATTATATGCACATAATATTAGACACATTTCCGTAGGGGACGAACCAAAGTACAGATTGGGGTCCCAAATAAGGTTGATGATTGTGCTTCTAGGCTTTCATTCCATCGTTAACATTCAGGATTCAATTTAAGCTCGGTTAGTGGACTTTAGCTAGCTGGCCAACATTATAAAATTAAGGATTTGATATTAAGATAATTTATCTATTAATTACATTTCAAAATTCATATTAACATATACAATATAAAATTATACCATATACTAAATGTGCAATATCAGCTACGAAAATGTCTAAGACATAAATCTGTGTATAAAGCTACAAGATATTACTCAAATAGTCCAAAATTTACAAGTGATGAACAATTTGTAGCCGCCAAGGAAATTATAAACATGAACGAAAATGAAAATAGAGAAGGGGGGGCGTTCAAATAGCTAGCTGGAAACTCCTGATTGATGAATGACCACTCACTATGAGAGTTTTAGTCAAACAAGTAATTAATTAAATGGCATTGATTAATATTATCTTTTTTGGAACAAGAAAAATATATATGTGGTAGAAACAAAAGAGAGGAGAAAAAGGTGGGACTTGGTAGAAACATTGGCGACATCACCACGCTACATAAGCAAGAAAGCTGGCACATCCTCCTTGAACTATTTCTTATTAAATTACTCAGTTGTTCACGTGGATTCCCTCTCTTCTCTCCCAAGCCAATAATAGACAATTCTTTGCACATCCCTTTCTCACACTCCAACTCACCCACATATTATTATACTAGTTCGATTGGACCATATACCTACCTTGGTTTCACGTCTCTAGATCATCATATTTCACAGATCAATGCACATCTGTTTTAGTGAACAACAAACATATATAGGTTTGGTGATTGTTGTTATAGTTTTCTTTTCTTTAAATCAAATGGTTTAACTTTAAACAATAAACAACATACGTGGGGATGCAGGTTTGATTGAATGTCCTTCTTTCAAGGTAAAATTTCATCGGTTTGGTTAAAAGGAGGGGCAAGTAAACGCTTAAACTTAGCTTAATTAAACTTGCTTTTAATCAAAGAGTATGATTGAGTTAAATTGCAACATGTATGACTGTAAAATAATTCATTTAACAATTTCCAGTTTGTTTAGCTAGCTAGATACATTAAAGTAAAGCAATTTTATAAATTATAAATGTAATTCACTAGAATTTAATTATTCGAAACTTAGTGAGTTTTGTTTATGCATGATTGGTAACGTTAAGACTAAATGGCCCCCTATAAATTATAGTTTTACACTTCAATAAAAAAATTATTTTTTTATAATTTTTAAGGTATTTATTGTAAAAGTCAACAAACTTATCATATTTTATATAAAATTATTTTATATTATTATTGCATAATTTTTTCTTTATTTCTAATATTAATTCTTTTAAAATCAATTCCATTTTAAAAATTTGTGAGACTTGAATAAGACAAACTTATTCAAACATATTTATAGTTAAAAATTACTCTAAAGATTCTAATTAAGCATACATATGATCAGTGAAATCATTAACGAATTAATAAAAAAAATCTCAAACAATTTGATAATAATGCATAACATATTTTTAAAAGAAATGATAGAAGGAGATCCCAAGGACTAGAGTAAGTAGCATTGAGCCTTGCGCTGCAGTTGGTTAGGACAAAGCAGATCAAGAAGCAAAGTTCACGGGGTTCAGTCGCCAAATACCGGAGGAAAACTAGCCTGATTCTCTCAAAACATGCACACACATATCCCATCATTGGAGATTGGAGTTTCAATATATATAATGTATATATACACCTAATTGGTTTAGACCCCACCATCTATATGTTACAGTTTGATGAGAATTGGTGAAGAAAAATATTTAATTTCTTCTTATATGGTTTTCTTATTTTATTTATTTTTAGTTTAGTTTTATCTTTTATATTTTAAAAATTTTATTTTAATAATTTATTTTTTAAAATTGATTCAAAATTATCATTTCATCAGTTTGAAGTTGATGTCATTAGTGATATTTCAATACCAGTGGTTATAAGTCGTCACAAAACAAAAAATAAGAAAAAAAATTCATCTTTTACAACCCTAATCCTCTTTGGATCGAAAATCTCATGATTGCTCATGCAAATCATAAACCATTTTCGTCATGAAGATTCGAAGCTCACAAACATGTTTTTTGGTGAAGGCATTGCACGCAATGGCGACAAGGGTGAATCGTGTTCGTTCAAGAGTGTAATGAATTGGAAGCTGATGAGAAGAGATTCGATGCTGGAAGGAGATGGATTCAAGAAGTTCACCTTGGTTACGTTGACATGGTAGATCTAGGCGACCATAATGTTTTTGAGGGTGATTGGGTCAAAGTTGGTTGATGTATGAGGAATTCTCTCATTGTTTTGGGTGGATCTATGCAGCTAAGGTTGATGGTGGTGGTGCTCATAGGTTTGGATGGTGTTTGAAGTCGTCGGCATTTGAGTGGCTATGATAGTTGTTGGGTGTGCACCAACATTTTGGAAGGAGATGGTGGCGTAGCGATTGATGGTGGTGGTGTTTGGCTTGGTTGCATGGGGTCAAAAGATTAGGGTGATAGGGTATGCACTGGTTGTGGGTAACGGTGGTGCACCTGCGGCGTGGTGATGGGTGGGGGTGGTGCACATTGGTTTGGTGATGAATGTGGGGTTGGCCACACCAAGCACAAGATAAAGAAGAAAATTTGATAATTTTTAGTTATCAATATTTTTATTTCATTAGCGTCATCAATTTTATATAGATGGAAAGATCATTTTAAATCAATTTAAATAGATATATAAAAGATTAAAATAAATTTTTTAAAAGATGAAAAATCAAAATAAACCTAACAAATAAAATAAAAGATCAAATAACTCATTTGACCTATAAACCATCATATAGTATGTTTCCAAAAGGAGAATAAAATCACTTGCTGAGGTTGCCAAATTAAGCATGTCTATTGAACTTCTATTCATCAGCGGTAATTATATAGCTCTGTGTTTGAAAAGAAAACTACTCTCATTTTGACAAATTAACTATAATTGCTTTTTGGTTTTTTTAATTTAACAAGCTTTTGTGATATTTTAATAATTGAATTATACATATTTATAAAATGAATTAGTATTGATCCAGTCTCTTGTATATATGTTTGGTTGATACAAGGCACAGAACAAAGTTTGGTGCATGTTTGGGTATCCATTTCAAACGAACGTTGGGAGCAAATAGAGATGGACAAAAGTATTCAAATTCTTTCTTTTGCGTTCAGTTTGCTCTGAATCATTGGATTTATCTCTTGAAACGTGCGTTACAACAACAAAAAAACAAACATGCCCTTACTCTTAACAATAGTATTACATTAACGCAATTGTCCACACAATCATATTATTAAGTATCACTTTTTTGGATTTGTTTGTGTAAGATCACGAAATACGAGACGAGATAAAATTTAAAATAAAAGTTTATTATGTTTACTTTGCACAAGAAAATTGATACTCTTCAATTTAACAAATTATTATAAAATGTAAGCATACGAAAACTTGAAAGTCCAACTCATTGATATACTCTATTAAACAAATTATTACCATTTTTGTATATATAGAGCATAAAATTTAGTTGTATTTTTTATATACTATATTTCAAATAATTTACACTACTACAAATATTGCCTTTTACATCACCTGTGCTACGACGGTTATTTAGATAACCGATTTAAATAGTGACGCGGTGGCATTTTTGCAATTATTTTGAAAAAAATTACATTTTACGACATACATTCTAAGGCGGTTATTAAAAACCGCCTTAGAATGTTATATTATATAAAATTTACGACGGGTTTTAGTGTAAAACCGTCGTAGTTGGGTTAAAAAAAAAAAACAAAGCCCGTTAAAACCTTCCCCTCTTCGTTACTGAACCCTAGCCCCTCTCCCTCCCTTTCCCTCAGATTTCTCACTTCCTTTTCTCCTTTCCATTTCTCACCTTCTCCCCCTCTCTTCATCTCTTCTCTACCCCTTTTTTGGTTTTCCTTACTCTTACGAATCAAAACCCGCAACTTTGGACGTCGTTGGAGGGCTTTCGTCGCTACCCACCATAACTGACGAGGTAAGTACTCTAAATTTCTCATTTCAGGAATTTGAAGCCTGTGCTTTGGCTAAGTTTTTTTTTTTTACCTTTACTCACATTTTTTTACCTCTTCCTTTGTTGATGTTGATTGCGATTGGGTTAAAAATATTGGGTGAGGTCTACATCATAGCTATGTTGCTAGATTTTTGTTGGTATGAAATTAATTGAGCGAAACTAATTGGATGTATATTTGCTGAGTTTTTACAATAATCAATCCATGTTAACACCCGCTTTCCCATTTTGATATTGCTCATATGAGAAAATCAAATGATTTCAGAAAAAAAATACTTTTCGTTAGGAAAATCACAAACAAACATTTATTCTTTTGCTTTTTCTGAATATTGCTCCCATAGCAGTGATGACTCTTGTCAAACCGTGAGAGAAGAGAAGATTTTCATAAAAAGTCTCATGTTGGTGACCTTCTTTCCCCTCATTCTTCTTTTCTCTCTTCTTCTACACTGTTTCAGGGGTGACCACTGGTAGCAAGGTGTATTAGGTCCAATTCATAGTACCTGAAAGCACACTTTACTCAAAGTGGGAGGAGGTGTTAGTAGGTATGTGGTAGCATAAATTTAAATTGATATTTGTTGATTGTTAGTACTTTTTTTTGGTAGTTAATGGGTTGTATTTATCACAATTCATGTTAACTGCAAATTTGCAGTCTTGTTTGATTTCTTCACTGATATTATGCATATAGTCGTGTTTAACCATCTTTCGTGGCATTTATTTGTGTTCTATTTGATTATGTGACTGCTCCGGAATAGAGTATTTATGCAATATCTTGATTTATAGCACCAGAAATGGTAATGGCAACTAACAAAGAAGAATTAATTAACTCATTGGAATGATTGTATATAAAGAGATATTGGTGTGACACCTGTTGAGAAAAAGATAACTAAAAATTGATTAAGGTTATTTCAACATGTGCAAAGAAGGCTATTGAAGCAAATGATGAGGAGAGTAAATCACACAGTTTTAAGCTCTGTCAAAAGGGTAGACGGAGACCAAGAAGAATATTGAAAAAATTATTAAAAGAATGTCAAAGTGAATAATATTTATAAGAATTTGGTTTTTAATTGAGTTCAATGCTGTCATGTGATTCATGTAATGGATGCCACCTAGTGAGATAAGGTTATTGTTGTTGTAAAATTCTCTCATTTAGCAGCTCTTTAGTAATTTTTGAAATGTAAAGTCTCCATCTTAACTCTTGAACATATATTTTAGCTGATAAGCCTTTTTAAACTTGTTTCCTTAAGTATTGAACAAATATATTTTTCCTGTTATTTCATCTGTCTCAATTCAACTCAGCCCTCCAGTTTGTGAGCTCCACGTGAATGACCTGTAATTAGTCTTTAAGGGCTCAACTGACAAAACATCTTAATTAAGCACTTATTCAATAAACTGATAACATGAAAGCTTATCCATAAGCTTAGTTGTGAATCTTATTGAATAAAAATATCTTATACGAATGTCATAAGCCATTTTGACTAGTTCAAATAAGCTCTTCCAAATCTCACCTTCTAACTTCCTGTAGCAAAAGTACTGCAGAGTTTGCTTGAACCCTTTTTTCCATCCATCTCTCTCTTCCCAAACCTGAAATTTTAGTGGAGCAACCTTTTCCTATTTCTTTGGAAGGAAGCTTTGGTAATGTCATAATCATAACTTTTTCTTGTTATCTGACTGACAAACAACTCTTCTGCATTAGAGAATCATAACTCACTGCAGGCTTTCTGACTCTTGATATTTTTTACAAAAAACTTCATTTAGAAGTTTTCTGGCCGTAATATTTGACTCCACTGTTCAATGTTTAAACACCAAATTATCACCGCAGTCCTCTATGTTGGTTCAACACCAAATTATCACCGATTCTCACTTTGACTAATAATATCCTTTTTTTATATATAGATCAAACAAATTTATGTAATATTACTTGATTGGTGATTTAATTAGTTAGAATAAAGTGATGAAGCGGCAACAGAATGCAGGGGACCAGTTTTTGCAGACGAAAATTGAAGAAGCTGGGCACTCGTTTGGTTTCTTCTTGGTCTTCTTGTTCTTCTTTCACCATATCCATATGTTTCTCACTCTCTGATTTGTTCCTATTCCTTTTCTTATATCTCAATTATTGACTGCAAATCTGCATTGCCACTTGACCGTGCCATCATGCACGTGCATACGTCCACTTCTGTTCAATGTCCTTTTCACCTTCACTCATATTCATTGAATATATTGTTGTTATAACATGTAGTTGCTACTAGGCATAAATTTCAAGTATAGGTGCTTCAGCAGCCTCAACCTTATGTATATGATTAATGTCAGTAGCTATTCTCTTTGTTTTGTTATCTAGTCACCAGTCATGGGTGTTGCTTAAAAGTTTTATATATAGTCATAGCTAGGCATAATTTATATGTAGAATTTAATACAATATAAATAATTACATTCGTCTTAATTTATTTTTTAACTTTATGAGGTATAATTAACGATTAGAGTTTACAACCCCAATAATTACAGTAGCTATTCTGGCCGTAATATTTTTATCCTGTTTTCTAATCCTTTTAATTTTTGTGAGAAGTACAGATGTTGTTGTGAAACCTCCCTTTGTGTACATCGATCAGGTAAAAAACTCAATTTCAAATAGGATTGAAACTTCTGCCCAGAATTCTTGGGTGGGAAAAGGTGAGGCTTTCACGGGAGAAATCAGGTTAGCTTGCCTTTTCCTGTTAAGTTTCACAATGTCAATCGATCCTGGGACTTCTGTTTTCTTTATGGAGAATGTTAGGCTTGTTGGTTGGTGATGACAGATATAACACATTTATCTCTTCTCTTCTTATTTCTTTCTTTTGTATAAAAATTGTAATTTTTTTATATAAATTGCGTTACTATAAAAAATAGTTATATACATTACACTGATTACTGTACCAATCCACTAAAATTATATAAAGATCTAGCAACAACAGACTTGAGTATTTTATATTAAATTCAAATTTCAATACTACGTTTATGAGGGAAAAAAATAATGTTGGACCTCCATCAAGTCACCTTTTCAACTTGCATACCATTAGTGACCTTGAGGTGGCCTGAGAATGTAGATCAATCATATCATTGCTATGTTGCCACAAGGCATTAACATAACTCTGTTTTCTTTACTAAGGTGTATACTTTTATGTTTTAAGCGCCTATCGCCTGAAGGCATTGAAATCCCTTTGTGATGTTACATTAATTCTAAAAATAAAAGATTATTATGTGTGCAACTCACTGTATGCTAAGTTCCTTGCTGCTAAGAGTCCCAAAAAATAGTTATTCTTTTAATATGATAACTATTATACACCCTTTAGTATCTGAGTGCAAAGTTAGTTGGCTAGGCTTTTTCTAATGTTATGATTTATGAATAAGATGTAAAGGTATTTCTATTTCTCTTTTGAACCAGAAAGATACTCCTATGGTCCCAATAGGCGGTGACACCTCTTCAGACACCTTACCTTGGGGCCTTAGGCATTCATTTGGCTACTCTGACTCTTAGATTTAGTCGGATTCATGATGTAGGTATTATGTTATTATATATTTCCAGGTATTAGTATTTTATATCATTGATTTATTTAATGGATCCTGCTAGGTTGGTTTATGATAGGTTCCTGGTGCAATTTTGGCTTTATTAATTCAAAATAATAAAGTAAGGAAATCCTGACCATAGGTCCTGAAGTATATGCATAATATTGTAAGGATTATTAAGTGATGATTTGGTGGATGATATGCTAACAAAATATACTTTGGATTATACTAGAATGAGACATCACTCCCTCTCAAATTAGGTGGAATTTTGGACTGTAATGTTAATGGTGTATATTTGGAATTATGCTATAAATTATATCTTCTGATCATCAAAATTAATTAATATGAACTTCTTTTATTATTTTTTTAATAACTTTATTTTAATTTGAGTTGCATGAGATTTAGGGATAAAAAAGAGATTGCAGAACCTGAGGCAGACCCAAAAAGGGATCAGAGAACTGTTTTTGCCTACCAGGTTTATTGGAAGTTCCTATTTTTGTTTGTTTTAAATTATATGAATTCATAAGTTCTACATATTTGGATATTTGGTGTCTTGTTCTGATGATTGGCTATTTGTTCGGTGATGATCTCAGATGCCGCTAAAAGCAACAGAGACAAATGTGTATGAGTTCTTTTGAAAAGCTGGCAAGGTCAGTTGCTTTTAAATTTGATATACTTTTGCCATTGGAACTGTGATGACTTGCCTATTAAACTATTTTTTCTCCATTGGAACTTTATTGACTTATGTTGCCAACTTCTTGGACAACTTGTAATGGTGAAACCTTCTGAAGCTGAAAAGAACCTTGTTCAATCTAATGCTTTTGGTGGAGCAGCCGGTGTAACTGGCCCCTATGGAGCTGTGGACCGAAAATTGTATGTGGGGAATCTTCACTTCAACATGACTAAGAGTCAGCTGTGGGAGGTATTTTACTTTTGTTGCTGTCCTATTGGCTGTTGTGGTGAGGATGCAGAGTTTTGGCATGTTTCTTGGTCTTTGCTACATTTATTAGGAATATGAATGCACATGATTATATTGAATACCAATAACTTGACAAATCATATCTCCTTAGAAATATTCAATTAAGTTTCTCTTATCCGGATCTAGTATAATTTAAAGACAGTATAAAAAAGATACTTTGTCCTAAAAAAAACTTCTTTTCGATAAAAAATTAAAAGCAGTCTCTGAGGGCGGAAGACATTTTCAATCTTGTATTTTCTTCAGTTATGTTTGGTTACATTTTATAAGATTTGAATTTGACTAGTAACTTACATAATTCTAAATGTCATTATTGTACGTTTTCCTAAATTATAATTTTACGACTTAATATATACTTTTTTTTGTTTCCTTTCTTGCTCTTTTGGGGTATGAATCATATGATCATGTGTTATCATAAGAAGAATATGCATAAGTGAATTTGTAAAACTTTTCTCATTTTAGTTTCTCCAGAAGCTGATTTTTAACTTGTGCATAAACTCGGTTTTTCTTCTTATTTATTTCTCGCATAAGTGCTTATGGAGATTTGTTCACCATTTGATCGTGTTGGTTTTTGGTTTGCATGTTTAACACTCATGATTCTTGGTTTCCAATGATTGAGTTGGTGTTTAATTAATTATTGTTCTGCAGTGCACGATAAACTAATTGCTCCCAACAACGGCTCTGCTTTGAATGCTATTTATCACCTTGTTTTTCATTTGAAAACATTGTTGTTTGGTCGTTATGACTAATTGTAAGCATTGTTTCATGTATTTGTTTGGGATTCTTTCCTAAGTTTATTAATCATTGATGATCTAAATTATTTATTTAGTTTGGATGACTTATGATTTTTTATTCTTTAGTTGACATCAAAATTAAATTATATCATTCAACAACATATTAAATCAATTTCCCCCAAAATTGACTTCAATTTTGTGCCATGGTTTTAATAGTGTTAGTTAGGTGTCATTTATTTTATTGTTTGCCAAGTCATGGAGTGATTCCGTGGGGAATTCAGATACCGAATTATCTAAAAATCGCAATTATATCATTGAAGACACTGCATTCAAAGTCGGTTATTACATAACAATCATCTTTGAATGTTGAAGCAGACAAAGAATTTAAAGACGGTTATTATCTAGCGACCGTCTTTGAATGTTGTCTTACACAACATTCAAAGACAGTTATTATGTAATGACCGTCTTTGAATGTCGTTGCAGACGCAGCATTCAAAGACGGTTATTATCTAATGACCGTCTTTGAATGTCAAAGTATACACAACATTCAAAGACGGTTATTATCTAATGACCGTCTTTGAATATCCAAACAGATGCAGCATTCAAAGACGGTTATGAGATAATAACCGTCTTTGAATGTCAAAGTATACACAACATTCAAAGACGGTTATTATCTGATGACCGTCTTTGAATATCCAAACAGATGCAGCATTCAAAGACGGTTATTATGTAATAACCGTCTTTGAATGTCAACATTCAAAGACGGTTATTATCTGATGACCGTCTTTGAATATCCAAACAGATGCAGCATTCAAAGACGGTTATTATGTAATGACCGTCTTTAAATATCCAAACAGATGCAGCATTCAAAGACGGTTATTATGTAATAACCGTCTTTGAATGTCCAAGCAGACATATCATTCAAAGACGGTTTTTCAGTAATAACCGTCTTTGAAATTTTCTAACTTTCAAGGACGGTTATTATAATAACCGTCGTAAAAAGCACTTTCGTTTCAACGACGTTATATACAACAACGGTTGTAAACCGTCGTTAAAAGCACTTAACAACCGTTGTAAAAAGTCATTTTTCTAGTAGTGTTAGTATGTTTTTTATTTATATTATGTTAGAGATATAATCATTTTTTTATTTTATAACAGAATTTAAAAATAAGTATTTTGTTAAAAAAACTATTCTAAATCACTTTCTTAATTAGAAAATATCAAATTCTTTTTCATTGAACTATATGAAAAATTATTATTATATGACCCGAGATCACCATATATATATATATATATATATATATATATATATATATATATATATATATATATATATATATAACTAATTTTTACATGACATCTAGTAAAAATATTCTGTTTTAAAAAAATAATAATAAGGGACATATAATAATCTCAAACCATGCAATATTCATCCTAATCACATTGATTCTTTCTCGTGTCTCCAACCTAAATCGATCAATCCCTATCAATCGGCAAACATGAACAAATTCCCACCTAGTCTTGCTATCAGCTTCCTTCCCCGATAAAAATACAAAGGAGAGAAAATACTGATAAAGAAAATTTAATTATGTGCGACCCACCTCTCTGTATATGTTGCTGAAAAATTAAAATAAAATCAGAACTTCATCCATAATATAGCAACACATACTCCTAATTGAACCATTAAAGAAAAGTATCCAAAAAGAGGAGGACAACAAATTAAGACCATTTGTACCATCGTCTATCCATACGTACCATGAGCAATATTACATATAGTTGTCGTTATAATCGATATGCAACTTTGTCAAGCATCTTTAGTTATTTTTTAATTAGTTACCTTTAATGCTACTAAAATATTTTTCTACTTTATTAATAACATTCTTTAATTTTTTTTACTATATTTATAGCTTAATTAGTTAGTTACCGAATAAAAAAAAAAGAGATTTTTTTGTAAATTTTTTTATGAAAAATTGGCAAGATATGAAGTTTTTATTGTACAAAGTAAAAATTGTATGAAAAATATGCTAAAAAATATTGAACTTTTTTTTTGAATCTGTAAAAAAACTTAAAAGAAATAATCTTTTATAAAAAACATAGCAAATTTTACAAAATAAAAATTGCAGAAAATGTTCACAAGAAAATAAAAAAAAATCATAAAAAATTACATGATAAATCCACAAGAAAAATCAATATGCAAGAAAAACCAGCAAATTCAAGTTTTATTATTGATACTAGCACTACAAGGTTAATGTCAATCCTATGGGAGAAGAAACATTATAAAGTTTGGTCAAAGTCAAACGCCCTACCTCAAACACCAATATTAGTGGGGGGATCTAGTAAATGTTGTTCACACCATTCTTCATGGTGAATACATAAATGCATAACGTCCGATTACTTAATTTGTGGCCACTCTAGATGGCCACACAAAGGAAGTGAACTCACCCCACTACTTTCATGGTGTTCTAGCCCCATCTCGAATCCTTTCACTTATATGTATGACTTATGAAGGCATAACCAAGAATGGTCTCATCTTGATTGATCCTAAAGATGACCTCATTTGTCAGCTTTAGGAGGAGAAAACAGAGTTGCAACAATATCCTAAACCATTTCCTTTATCATAAACGCACAAGACAGTTGGAATATACATTGTATTATAATCAAGTACCTCATCAATACTCCATCCAATTCATAGTGTTTCCATGTAATATTCTAGTAGTTATTTTATATTTCACGATCCTCATTCCAATCACTGTAATTGTCTCATCTTTTGGTTTCATGCAAATAGTATTATGCAAGTGCAAGGTAAAAGGTATATTGCATGTGTTTCCAGTTAGGCTATCCAACACCGCCACAAATTCAACAACAAATGAATATGTTGCCTTCATTTTAATTACTTTATGCACACATATAAATTACATGCCTATATTTACAAATCCGTTCACCAACGTTTGATTACCTACAAACTATAAAACAAATGAATTGTAGATAAAATAAGTACTCCATGTACAGAATCTACAACTATGTTCCTGATATGTTCAATGGTTAAACAAAGGCCATAACCTTAGGGTGCACATCTACAATGGTTGCGGGTTCGTGCTTGGCAGCGAAGGAATTGTCTAGATGCAAATCATGATGACCAACCCCTACCCTATTTTGTTGAACTACTAACACGGATCCATCGAAAGTAGAATCTGAAGACACTAACATGTCTGATACAGAACCAAGTTCTGGGTACTCATTCCACTCATTAAATCCACTAAACAATGAAGAGTCGTTTTCGTGACATCTACCCGCCAAAATCAAATCAAAGCAACCTTCGAGTGACTTTATGAAACTGACCATTTCCACACTGTCTCTCAAGACTTCCTCTCTGTAATCATGGCGTTTGATTTGGATGTAGTCAACCTTAAACTTGTGAATCAAGTCACCATCAGGGTCTCTATTCATCAATTGTCTACTCTTCATGCAAGGCTCCATTAACCGAATTAACGTAACCTTTATATTCGAGTGATCAGCCATGCGCATTGCATATGCCAAGGCTTCACGGTCATCTGGCCCTTCTATAAACACAATTCCAACACTGTAGAAGGACACCGAATTTAAAGGGTTGTTCCTAGTCAATTTTCCACGTTCAACTAGGATCCCAACGGAGCACGGCGCGGTTCGAAGCAAATGGAGGTTCAATGTTCTAACATGGTGTGCTGATTCCATAACTTGACCATCTCTCCACTGCTTGTGAAATGGCACAATCAACATGCAAACTCTTTTTTGTGCGGCCTGCAGGCATATCTCATCGTGCATTGTCTCGAAAGGGGAGATAGATGTGTAGAGTTTCACCATCACGTTGCCCATGTTATGTTGCTCGTATGATTTGAAGACATTTGTTATGCTTTGTGAATGTTTAGAGTGCAATGTATTATTGGCCTTGTTCTCGTGTTGATGATCTATTAAAACTGGGATTGTTCTGCCTGTTAGCTCAACGAGGTGTAGAACATGGAAGCAAATGGGATTCTCAATTGTGGAGTGTGACATTTCTAGACAATTGATCATGGGTAGGGTGTCTTCTTCATAGTGTATGCATGCCATCAAGGGAAGTACAGCATTGGAAAGAGCATGCTCAATGGTCCTCCTCTTGGTGAAGGACAAGTAACTCTTTGATGGGTCATACAGGAATTTCACTATGGGATTGGAAGCTGCTGTCAACCATATTAAAGCTATAAACATTTGAGCATATGATCGATCATCTATAATCTGCCACACATGTTCACATTCAAATTGGCTATTAGAAAAAAAGAAAAATCATATAACTAAATAGGTAATCATTATTAATGTTAGACTTAAATATGTTTCATGTTTTTAATAAATGAGTAATTTTTATTTGAAGTTCTTAATTAAATTTTTCTTTGTATTGAATTCTTGGTATATCAAAAGTTTTGTTTCAAAACATTATTGCCAGTTAAGTCAATCGATTTTCTCAATATATATTAATTATTGAGATGATGTTTCATCATCATTTAACTTACTATAAATGATGATGTAATATCTTGTAAAATAATTATTTTAATATATATTAGTCATCAAGATGATGTCACATTATCATGACAAAGACTTAAATCAAAAGTTTTGATATATCAAGAATCTAATACAAAAAAAAATTTGATTAAGGACTAAAAAAAGTTGATAATGTTATTTGTAAACCCTTACTCGAAGGTATTGCAAACTTTGCAAGTGAAGCAAATGCGTGATGCCTTGTGAACTCATGATGAGACCTAAGGAGAGAGAATCGGTGAGTGACATCTTGCAATAGAGTGAGGGCAACATGGTTCCTAGCAGTTTCCCAAAGAAGCCAATTATGGCCACAGGCTGCACAATTGCAAAGCCATAGGCATCGACTAAACTCAACTTGAATTTGGCACTACTAGAGAAGAAGAACAATGGCATAAACAGTGCTGAGGTCAAGGTTTGAAGCCTTTCTACCAATCCTGATCCAAGTGGTGGGCCATCCGGCACTGTTAGGCCAAGAAGCACAGGCCCAACAATGTAGTGCTCCCCACTTACCTCACTATACAATGAACACGTTAACAGCATAAGGTAGATGGCAACTATGTAGGACTCTTTCAAGGGCTTCCCTTCGGGTGTATTGCGTATCATCCACGACATGATAGGTCGAAGAACACATATGATGATAAGCACCATAGCAAGCAAAGAAATTGCCATCATTTTGGAAGCGATTATGTCGACTTTCCATATAACTCTTTGCTGGTGTGCGACTACCACACCCTGCCACACCGCACTGATGAACCCATTTATCATACATGAAGAGATTGCCAATCGACCAACCTCTGAATTTAGGAGCTTGAAGTCTTCCAAAACACTTGCGGTGACTTGAAAGGAACCAGTTGATGAGAATGCTGCAATGTAAAACAGGTTCTTGTAGAGGTCTGTTTCCGGGGTCAGAATTTGGCGTAGAACCAAAGCAGAAGATATGGTTAATATTAGTGGCAATACACAAGAACACAAGCCAATGGCCCAATTCTTTTTTCCCAGTCTCATTAGCACAGATATGTCTATTTTGACTCCCATCAAGAACAGGAACAACAAGGTCCCGTAAAGAGAGATTGCCTCACACACGTAGAAAGGTTTTGGGGCGAAGAGCAACTTGTCAAGATTTTTAATTTGTCCCAGTATTGATGGCCCCGTCAGCAACCCTCCCTGAGTAAATACATTTCCACAACCAAATTAATTAGTATTAGCTAATATATTCTCTAACATACCCCTAACACATCTTATTATTATTGGTTAAAATTTATTAGAAACAACCAAATCATATGAGAGAAACCCATTTAATAAGATGTAGAATTCATAATTTTTTTATAATTTTCAACAAATTTTAATCAATAAAAAGATATGTCTGAAAGAGTGTAGTAAAGTATGAGGTTAACATTTCTCTAAAACACTTGTGTAAGCATTTATATAAATTTACATTTTAAATCAAAATTATAATTTCTTTTGATAATTAATCTGCACAATAGAAGTTAGTAAAGTTTAGTCTTAATTAAAAAAATCAAAAGATTACACATTCAATGTTGTCTTTTGTAAATTACAATTATACACGCATTTCACAAAATGGTATATTACCAGCACTTGTGGAATGAAGGTGGTCTCCCCAAATGGGATAAGAAAGGATTGCAACCATGTAGTGGACAAACAAACTAAGGAGGCCTGCAGAGAGACCACAGATAATGTGTAGTTTAAAGGGTTGCCGTTGTAGAATATTCCCTTTGAATTACGTTGAAACTTAGTTGTGTGCTCGCAAACCCATAGGGTCGTGTTTAAGGCCAAGGTGGAATTTGGGATTATGTCCGCGAGAGCCATTTTGTCACCTAAAGAGAAACAACAAATTATCAAGCATGATTTACAATAAAGATCATGTAATCTGCACGAAGAGGTTATGGAATGAAGTTAAAACCTTGAATTGTGGGGCTATTGTGTTGATTTATTTGGAAGACGTAAACCATGGATCACCAACTTTGTGAGAAGTCATTATAATTATTAATTTCAGGCGTCAATGCTGAATTTCGGGTTGGCAACTTAAAATTAGTTTTGTTTTGTGATTAGTTTATCGTTATATTTTTAGTAGTTAATTGGTGGTATTGCAGTAAACTGCAAATGGGTACAAAGCCACAACTTTCTTTGCTTTAGATTCACGGGTATAATTTAAGTAAAATGAATTACTAATATAAATAATTAGATACATTTTCTGTACGAATAAAATAATTATATATCTTCTTAATTATTAATTTTGTCACTAATAGTAACAAAGTAAGTGAAACTTCTAATTATTTTGTTAAAAAATTAATTAGAACATTAAATTTAATAAAGATTAAGTTAGATGATTGCGTTTGAAATATTTTTTTAGTAATGACTTGTGTTTGAATGACTCAAGGTTATGTTTGATTGTTTTTTATGTTATGTTTGAATGTTTTTTATGTCATGTTTAAATGATTTAAGAGTGATAGTAATTTTTTTAATTAATTTTTGTATTGATTTATTGTTTTATAGTTAACTTAAGTGTGGATGGTACGTACATGTATGAGTATATAATTATCCAATAAAAATGTAGATGGGAATTAAAGTTGTTATCAGCGGGTATGGGGACTGCTACGGGTAGCCCTTTTAAGGGTTAATTAAGTCTCCATTTGAGGTGGTTGTCAATTTTGTAGTTTATAGTTTTGAAATGTTATTTTATATTAAAACGAAAATGTATTATGCAAAATCTGATGTGAGTTTTGATTTTTAATAAATTTTAAAATTGTTTTACCCTTATTTCAAAAACAATAAAAATTGGTTTGTTGGACTTTGTTGTTAAAACTGGAAAATAATATCTAAATAGAGATAGGTTGATTTTATTTAGTTTATTATACATCTATATTTTTAATTCAACTTAACTATTTTATCTCTTAAAGAGATTTGGGAGAGAAGATAGATAAGTTAGGTTATTTCACATTTTGGTTAAAGAGAGCATACGAGTAGTTGCAGGTGTAAAATTAGAATAAACATAATTAGAGAAAAATCATTAATATTATATAAAGAGTAGTTCTGATAGGTTAAATTTCCTACATTTTTGCCGTCTGAAATTACTTCTGGAATAATATTGGGTTCTCTAATATTTTCTATTTTGATTAATTAAATCACTTTTATAATTGTCTTTCTCTCTTGTTTATTTTAATTTAATTGATGCCAATTTATTTTTGTTGTTATCTTCACAACCTTCTAGACCAATTTATTTATTGTTTGAAAATTATATATTCACCAAATTAAGTACAAATCAAGTCTACGGGGATTCGACACTCAGACTTCTATTTTAACTTTACTACTTTGGACATTTTGGTGTACTTGTCAATTGTTCAACAGTTTTCTTTAAGTTTACAAATATTTTACATGAAATACTCTCACCGCAAAATAGTTTTTTTTTTAAAGTCGATACATCCTTTTAATTAAATTCCACTATCAACATATTTAGAAAATATTACAAGTGTATGTGTCTTGGGGTAGAAGGGTGTTACATTTAATGGTATCAGAGTCATGTATGAGAGGGATTCAAAAGCTATGTAGATTTGAGAATATACAGATGAGAATAACTTAAAAAAATTAATTGATCTTACTTATATTAACAAGATGCATCTACTTTCAGTAGCACATCACTTGAGAACTTCTTCACAGTTAAATGTGTTTGGTTTGAATTAGTTATGGGATGAATAACCTTTTAGGAAGTTTCTGAAAAGTTTGTGAGTGAGAACAAAGCACGCCAAAAAGTTTTGTGTTGCTTTGTAGAAATAGATGTTGATCCGAAAGCAAACATAGTTGATTTTCAAGGTCTCAAAAAAAGTTTGTGAGAAATTAAAAATAATTTATCAAAAAAAAATTATATAAGATTGTCTTTTCAAACTCCTTAATGATATTACAATTCAATGGATTGCTAACAGTAACATAGATATTAGATCATCAATTAATATTATTACTTGATAATAAGGATTAAAATAATTGACAAAAGAAAATATAGAGATAAAAAATACTAAAAAATTTGTTTAGGGGTTGAAAGTGAAACTTTTAAAAAGCTTAGCACTAAAAACGTAATATTAACTCATCAACTATTTTTTATCCCCGCTAAAAAAAATTCTTGATCTGCTACTTAACAATGTGTCTTGCCTCTTTGTGGTCACCATTTGTGTTTTACGTACCTCTGGTTTTGTTTTGTGAACCTTGATTTAAAAGGAAGGTGATATAAAACTAATAAAATTATCATGAATATTATTTTATCTATTTTTAATTAGAAAATGGATTTTTTTTCATAATAAAATATCTAAATAACAATAATAATTTTCTTCCTTGTATTCTTGTTTATTTCAGTCTAGTTGATTATAAATTAATTACATATGTTTTAACTGTATTTTATGTGACAAATTGTGAGTTGTTTTAGACCTATTATTCCCTTTTCATATGCTTTGATGTTTTAATTTTCTATTTTTTCTCTCAAATTTATGTTTTAAAATTTTAAAGTCTAATTAATATACTTTTCTCAAATATACCATCCATTATTTAATACCTAGTGGTACAAGTAACAAAGATCAAGGTATTAGATAAGGACACTTTTTAAAAGTTTTTAGTGCTAAGCTTTTTATATTCCTAGAAAAATAAGGATGGAGGAAAACATCAAATTTTTTAAAGATCAACGTAATATTAACTCCAATAGTTATTTTATATTCCTCCATCCTTACGTGTGGTATTATGGAAGTGCAACTTAATAGGTAGAATGAGTTTTCGGTTAAGCTATCCAACAGCAAGGCAAATTCAATAACAAAAGGAATATGTTTCCTTAATTTTAAATATATGCCTATATTTACAAGTTCATTGACAAAACAAGTGTAAACTATATAAGTACAGTACTTCTGATCTTCTGATCTGTTCAATGGTTAAACTACTGGCCACACCCTTGTATTAGGGTCCACATCCGCAACAATTACGGTTTCGTTCTTGGAAATGAAGGAGCTGTCTATGTGCAAATCATGATGAACAACCCCTAACCTATTTTGTTGCTGCACCACCAACACAGACCCATCAAAAGATGAATCCGAAGACACTAACATGTCTGCTAAAAAACCAAGTTCCGGGTACTCATTCCAGTCTGTTAATCCACTATACAATGGAGACTCGCTTTCATGGCGCCTACCCACCAAAATCAAATCATAGCAACCTTCGAGTGACCTTATGATATTGACCATTTCCACACTATTTCTCAAAACTTCCTCTCTGTAATCATGGCGTTTGATTTGGATGTAGTCAACCTTAAACTTGTGAATCAAGTCACCATCAGGGTCTCTATTCATCAACTGTCTACTCTTCTTGCGAGGCTCCATTAACCGAATCACTGTGACCTTTACATTCGGGTGATCAGCCATGCGCATTGCATATGCCAAGGCTTCACGGTCATCTGGCCCTTCTATAAACACAATTCCAACACTATAGAAGGACACAGAAGTTAAAGGGTTGTTCCCGGTCAAGTATCCACGCTCAACTAGGATTCCAACGGAGCATGGTGCTGTTCGGAGCAAATGGCGGTTCAATGCTCTAATGGCGAATGTTGATTCCATGGCCTGATTTGCTCTCCATTGCCTGTGAAATGGCACAATCAACATGCACACTCTTTTTTGTGCGGCCTGCATGCATATCTCATTGTGCATTGTCTCATAAGGGGAAATGGATGTGTAGAGTGTCACCATCACGTTGCCCTTGTTCTGTTGCTCGTATGATTTGAAGGCATTTATTATGCTCTGTGAATCTTTAGAATGCAAAGTATCCTTGTTGTTGGGTTGATGATCTATTAAAACTGGGATTGTTCTGCCTTTTAGCTCAAGGAGGTGTAGAACATGGAAGTAAATGGGGTTCTCATTTGTGGAGTTTGACATTTCTAGAAAATTCATCATAGGCAGGGTGTTTTCTTCCGAGTGTATGCATGCCATCAAGGGAAGCACGGTATTGGGAGGAGCATGCTCAATGGTCTTCCTACTAGTTAAGGACAAGTAACTTTTAGATGGGTCATACAGAAATCTCACTACGGGATTGGAAGCTGCTGTCAACCATATTAAAGCTATCAACATTTGAGCGTATGTTCGATCATCTATAATCTGCAAGACATGTTCAAATTCAAATTGGCTACTAGAAAAAAAAAATGGAAAACAATGTAGTTAAGTAACTAATCATTAATCATGTCATTCCACCTATTTAGTTTTTCTCCTCTGGCAAGCAAATTAACCATTTGCACAGGCCATTGTCTAACTTATCCCAAGTAAAAAAATATTAAAAAATCTCATTACACCTGATTGGTGCAATCAATAACTATGTCCAATAATCTTAAAGTACATAAGAGAATTGCATCAATGAGGAGTGATGGAGTAGTTTAATCCCCTTTTTACTTAGGATAAGTTAGACAATCCCTTCATACATACATAGATCTTTGCGTGGGACTCAAATTAAATTGCCTAATACTGACAATAAGGAGAACAAATATTCTTTGTAAAGCCTTACATGAAAGAGTTGTAAACTTTGCAAGTGAAGCAACTGAGTGAGGCCTTGGGAACTCATGATGAGACCTAAGATGAGAGCATCGGTGAGTGGCAACTTGCAATAGAGTGAGGGTAACATGGCTCCTAGCAGCTTCCCAAAGAAACCAAGTATGGCCACTGGTTGCACAATTGCCAAACCATAGAAATCGACTAGATGGAAATTGAATCTGGCACTACTGGAGAAGAAGAATAATGGCATAAGCACTGTTGAGGTCAAGGTATCTAACCTTTCTACCAATGTTGATCCAAGTGGTGGGCCTTCTGGCACTGCTAAGCCCAAAATCATAGGCCCAACTATGTAGTGCTCCCCAATCAACTCACCAAATAAGGCACACACTAACACCATAAGATAGATGGAAACTATGAAGGACTCTCTAACTGGCTTCCCTTTGGGTGTCTTGCGTATCATCCATAACATGATAGGTCGAAAAACACATAAAATGATAATCACCATAAGAATCAACAAAAGGGTCGACATTTTGGAAGAGTTTTTTTTTTCTTTCGATATAGTTCTTTGTTGATGTGAGACTAGAATTCCCTGCCACACTGAACAGATTAATCCATTTACCATAGATGAAGGGATTGCCAATCGACCAACCTCTGAATTTAGGAGCTTGAAGTCTTCCAAAACACTTGCGGTGACTTGAAAGGAGCCAGTTGATGAGAATGCTGCAATGAAAAATAAGGACTTGTAGAGTTCGGTTTTCGGGGACAAAATTTGTCGTAGAATCAAAGCAGCACATATGGTAAATAGGAGTGGCAAGACACAAGAACACACTCCAATGACCCAAATCTTCTTCCCCATTCTCATTACCATAGATACATCTACTTTGACTGCCATCAAGAATAGGAAAATCATGGTCCCGTAAAGAGAGATTGTCTCGCATATGTAGAAAGGTTTTGGGGTGAAGAACAAATCTTTAAGGTTTTTAATTTGTCCAAGTATTGATGGTCCCGTTAGCATCCCTGCCTGAGTACATGCATTTTCATAACCAAATTAAGTATTAGCTAATATCCACCACCAATTTTACTTCACATGCATTCCCGATTGGACTTAAACAAACACTTGTTTACATTATAATCAACCCGAGGGAGTGACATTTGGTATGGTAAGAAAGTGATGGGTTCGAATTTTTCACTAACATAACATATTAACTACAAACATATGTTAATTAAGTGTCAATACTTTTCTTTGGGGGTATATGGTACATTGGTATATGCATATGCATCAATATTCCTTTGGTTAAATTTTCATTTATCTTTTTATGTTATAAAACTTTTTTTTTTATTAAAACACATTATTTTTTTACTTAAAAGAATTATGTATACAATTATATGAATAAGAACAAATAAGTTATACATTGATAATGTAAAATAATTTTATATTGTTATTCAATCTTAACTCACCATGTATAAGATAAATTTATTGACTTTTATGTTAATTACTTAAAAATTTATATCAATAGTGATTTATAATTGAACAATAATGTAAAAATATTTTATGTTGTCGGAATGTATATGATCATTAAACTCTATAAATAATCATGTTAAATCAAAATTAAATTGTATGATAGGATGTAAAACACAACATCAAATGTTCTTTTAGTATTATCTTATCAAAATTATAGTTTGTTTTGATAATTAATCTGCACAATAAAGGTCTGTAAACTTTAATCTTAATATAAAATCAAAATATTACACCTGAATGTTGTCTTTTGTAAATTACAATTATACATGCATGGGAAAATATATATCACGACATATTATATTACCAGCACTTGTGGAATGAAGGTAGTCTCCCCAAATGGGACAAGAAGAAATTGCAACCATGTGGACGACAAACAGACTAAGGAGGCCTGCATAGAGATAATTGTTAGCGTGTGGTTCAAAGGGTTATCGCTGTAGAATATTCCTTTTGAATAAGGTTGAAACTTTGTTGCGTGCTCGCAAATGTATTGAGTCGTGTTTAAGGACAAGGTAGGATTCGAGCTTAGGTTCGCATGAGCCATTTTGTCACCTGAAGAGACAACAAATCAAGCATGATTTACAATAAAGATCATGTAATTTCTTCGAAGGTTATGGAATGACAAGGAGGCGGAGAATGAAGAAGATGGAAATAATAGGATAAAAGTTAAAACCTTCAATTGTAAAGCTATTGTGTTGATTTATTTGGAAGACGTAGACCATGCACCACCAACTTTGTGAGAAGTCATTGTAATTATTAGTTTCAAGTGGCAATGCTGAATTGCGGGTTGGTGACTTAAAATTAGTTTTATTTCGTGATTAGTTTATTGTTATATTTTTAGTAGTTAACTCGTGGTATTGCGGTGGAACTGCAAATGGGTACAAAGCCACAACTTTCTTTGCAATAGATTAATGGGTATAATATACAGGTACAAAATCATGCTTTGTTAGCAGATAGATAACATAGATTGTCCACAAAAATCCGATTAAGTGATCTACAAAATCTCCAATAAGCTCATACATGCAAGTTACGAGACTTCAAATAGGCCATAAGTTCTCTTTATAATCACCATATCAAACGAAAAGGTTTGTCATTCACTCATTCCGTGTATGGTTGATTGGATTTATTTCTAATGAACAATAATTTATTTCTCAAAAGTTTGATGAGAAATAACAAAAATAATTATTATTTTAAAAATTGATTAAATTAAGGATGTATTGAATTTTTAATAGAGAAATAAATTTGTTTCAAACTAGACTTGAAGGTTCAATTTTTATAGGGAATCACTTGGTCAAAAGTAATAAACTCAAATCATAAATATTGACTAAGGTCAACACCATCGAGGAGCGCGATTCCTCAAATTATCAAATACACTTGTCAATAGTGGTTCATTCTTTGACAAAGTGAAATTACTCTATTGCTATGCCAAAAATTAACTAACCAGGTAATATTATTTTGAGAGGCCTTGAGCCTTACACAATAGAGAATTCAATCCATCTTAAACTCTTATAAATACAATTAACTTCATTGTAGAAACTATTTCATTTGTTACACACCGCCACTTTGCTATAGTTAGGGGTTACAAAGGAATTTATTTAATTCAATCAAGACAGTTGTTAACAAAATTACTTGAATCGAATTGGTTGATTCATATAATTAAATGTGTAGATAATTAATAATTCGCCTTCTCTTATTTTCATATTTAATGATCATCTAATTAACGCTTAATAAATCAAAATCAGTCTAACACATTTTTTTTCATATTTGGATTTATTTAAATTTATTAAGAAGTTTTAGAATAGTTTTATATATTAATTTTAGTATTCATTCATAGAAATGTTCAACAAAACTTTTCTGGCGACTTTGAGTAATCTTCATAGTTAATATTCTCCTTAATTTTAGTATTTATTATAAAGGTTTTTGTATGGGGTGGGGGAGTAGGGGCTACAACTTAGTTCCTCCCCTTGCGTAAAGAAGATTAATTGGAAAAAGCCTTTAGATGTTCTTGATGTGACTATATAAGTTTGATCTCATTTTGATTCCTTATAATAACAAATAATTAGTTTAATATATATTATTTTTCGTGTGTGACTTGTCTTGGAAGGAAGTAAAGAGAAGCATGAACAAATCAGCGAAGGAACCAAATTCCAATTGCTTCAATTAGGCCATATCTTCAGGGTCTATATCTACATATTTTCTTTACAGAATTTTTTTATATTATGTTTATTGTTAAATTATTTTTACTATTTTTTATTAATTAAATTTAGTTATGATATTTGTTTGTTGCCTATTAACAATTTATTTTGCACTTGATAAGTGATAACCGACAAGCTACAAGTTGAAAAGAAAATATAGCTTACTATTAGAGTTTGTGACCCGAATCCCATTGGGCCTGACGCGACAAGCCCATGGTGCGGCCCATTTGTTGAAGAAATATTGGAGAGAAAATATTAGTGAATCTGTGATTGTAGCATATCGTAAATTTGTAATGCAAACGACAATTGTATTAACTTATTTCTATTCTTCTAAGATCTATCAAGAAGAGTAGATGAAAGCAACGACCAATAAGAACCACCTCAATGTTACAACAAAAACGTTAATTTTGTAACTCAAACGGTTCTTAACTTCAAAATTCTATTCAATCCTCCACAATGACACTAAGCAGAATAACATACAGTAGTATTTATAGTACAAGACTATATTAGTGATAATCAAATTTTTTTCAACCTCAAAAAAAAAAGATAATCAAATTTTTCCCTATAATTAGCACTAATTTAGGATAGATTGATTGTTAGAAATGGAAGAATGGAAGGGAAAAAAGTTTGTATGTTTGGTTGGTCTACTAATAAAAATTAATACTCTCTTGGAACTCACATATAAATAAAATAATAATAATAATATACCATAGACTTACATTTAAGTAAATCTAACTAATTTTATCATATTTAATATTATCATTACTAAAATATTTTTTATTTAATTCTAATTCTATTTTTAATGATTCATTTTTATTCATAATAGCAACTTTTAATGAAAAATTTCTAAAATAACCTTATTTTTTACTTGAGATTAAGAAAATTAAATGATGTCAACTAACTTTTTAATTAGTAAAAAATTAGTTATTTTTACTTTTATATAAAAGGAATAATTAACCTTTATTGATAAAAATAAGTAATAATTAGGAATATTTATTTTCCTAATTTCCTGTTATTTTTTTTTATTAGTTGCCAATATAGACAATTGAGTATTGCCTGTTATATATCATGGTTTTGAAGATTGAACTGGTTGAACCGGAAATCAGTGAACCGACTTGGTCACCGATCCGGAATACTCATATAACCGGCTTGCATTAGAACCAATAAGAAACCGTTAAACCGGTCAAAAACCGACCGGCCTAGGGTTTAAACGTAGAAAACCCGTTTTACCAGTACCCTTTGTCTTTGCAAAGCTTTGTTGCAGATAGAGATTCAATGGAAAAATTACTGCACAAGCTTTTTCTCTCTGGTCTCCCTCTCCTTCGTTACCAGCACATGAGCTCTTTTTCTCGCATTCTCGTCCCCACTCTACTCTGAATACTTAGGTCAAAAAGCTTGTTGATATGTATTTTCACATTGCCGTTTATTTTCTTTGGAACTTGAAAGCTAGTCTTAGAATATTTTATTACTTTTTAGTTTTATGTGTTAGTGGTTTATTATTCTCAATTTCCCATGATCGGCGGTGTTATGCTTTTAAAATTGGCAATCTATTTTTTTTCTTTCATATTTTGGGTTTAAGTATTTTTATTTTAAGTTGTGTGCGTTCGTTCCTCGTTATGTAAATTAAACTGTTAGCTTTATTGTTACCAAAAAAAGTTTATGTGCAAAGAATTTTAGTATATTCTCTTATAATATCAATGGTATATGATATTAATGGTATTATCTTAATATCATTTTATATACTATTTCATTTTTATTTTTGTTTTATTAAAATGATTTAACCATAATTTAATAATGGTTGAATACCTAGACTGATTTAATGATTGATCCGATTTTCATACCATTTATTTGGAATGTGATTCATGCAAATCTAGGTTGATTCACATAGATTTTGAATTTATCATTTTGTTGGTTTTGATTTTATGTATGATTTGGTTCTGAATATGGGAAGAAAATAAGTTGTTTGCTTTGTCATGGCTACAAACTAGTCATGTATGCCCTTTGTGTCTTACCCTTTGCCAACCCTAAAAAACTAACAAGAATAAAGTCAAGAACAAAATTGAAAGTTGAAACAAAAGATCTCATCTTTGAGTATGTGAAGCAAAGTGGTCTCGCCAGAGTTATCTAAGCCAAGGAACAAGGTCTTAACCTCCTTTAATTTTGTGACAGATTCTTCTCGATGAATGCTAGCTAGCTCTTGTGGTCTTGCAATAATTTTTTTTTTTTGTTTTTATTTCAGAAGCATAAAAAAAAGTGATAGAAGATAATATTTTTTGTTTTTAATACATTTATAATTAAATTGAAAATTCTATTTATCATAATTATTAATAAACCAAAAATTAGCTTGACACGTCATTAATTACTTAATCAACATTTAAGTATTGAATTTAATGGTGAAACCAAAATTATCACTTTTGAAGGAACCAATTTTACACTTAGACAAGGAAAATCATCAAAATTAAAATTTAACCTAATCAATATCAGAACGTCTACTTTATCAAAATTAAGCCACTCGAAACTGTACGTACGACACTTAGTTATACGAAGCTTCGATTTCTCGAATATAGCTCGAAGTTGAGTTCATAGTTTGGCAACATGAACGATGAAGTTTCTCGAATTCATTAAATAGAACCAAAACCAGTATCTCCTAGACAGGAGTATATGTAATTAATTATTTTATCTGTAACTTGAACGTGCATTTTGAAAGTAATATCCATATTTAAATTAACTTTTATATTTTGATTAGAAAACATAAATTATATGATTTTAAAATACAAACAAACAAACAAACAAAGCATTTTGTCAGTTGTCACCTGCATCATTAAAAATTCCCATAGCAAATTGATGACATCATCCATGGAGTCATCATGTATGGTAACACATTTATGAACGCATCAGCAATAAGTTTAAGATCTTATCTATATCCGTCTGGATCTAACAAAAGAAACAAATCTTTTCAAGACCAACGAACATAGGGGTGATTAATTAGCTGATGTTATGGGAACTTTGTTTAGTTTTTGTTTTGTTTTGTTTTGTATCTTTGCCATTAATAATATATATATATATATATATATATATATATATATATATATATATATATATATATATATATATATATATATTGTGTACCGTTGAGGTCTCCGAAACTCAATTTGCTCATAACACCTCCCATGTATCTTTTCCATTTAGATACATTGGAATTGTGCAAACAAGATTTTAAGGGGGAAACAAATTTGCACTAATTCTCAACAACACATGATCTAAAGTAAAAGTGATATGATAAGTTTTGTGTGTTAGTGTGGATAAAGTGATACGATAATACTATTCGTTATATTTATTTCAGAACTTGCTTTTCTTGACTTTTGAAAAACTAAAAGAACCTCTTAGAAGCTTTTGTCTTCAATATATTTTTACCATCGTTTCTTAAATACTGTTTTAATTTAAAATATTTCCCCTTTAAAAAAATACTATAATTAAAATGACATTGAAAGAAATGATAATAACTTAGTCATTTGTTGAGAGTTTTAAATAATCACATTATATATATATATATATATATATATATATATTTGAATTTTTTTATATATAAAACATTTTTTCTTAAATACTTATCATTAAATGTATGAATCAACTAATATAAAATTATTTTTATTTAATAAATGATCTCAAAATTAAATTTTAAATATATAATTAAATTAAATATTTAAAAAAAATCGTCTACATCGATCATATTTTACTCGAGTAAAATTGTTTCACATAAAACTATGTGATCTTAATAAAGTATTTTGTTCAATTTTGATTAGTATTCTCAAAGTAATTGTTATAAGACTTTAGTTTTAAAACTTCATTAATGTATGTCCATCTTAATTGATTCAACTTCAAGTAAGGCCAATGCTCTAATAATTAAACTTCAACTTAAGAAACCGACATAACAAAATTTTAAACCTACAATGACACTAATACAATAGATTATTTGCCTGAACTACTTGATTCAATCACTCCTTCAATTTTTCTATTGTTTGAGGTACGGCAAAAACTAAGATATAAAAGAAAGGATTAGCTAGGGAGATGCAAGGTCGGCGACAAAGGGAAACAGGCATGTGTAGTGTGGCCCCGTGACAGTGACAACAAGGACTAGAACAAATGAATCTGCAGAAATTTGGCTTAAGGCCTAAGGGAAGCGTGTGCATCACGTAAATGTCTCATTCCCACTTGTCCCACCTCAACACAACTCTCATAAATAAACAAAAATGTGAAAACCCCTTTGCAAAACTGCCCCTTCCCTGCACTTGGCTTTCTACCCTTGTACTATAAAACCCCTCCTAAGGGCATTCTTTTCATTTCCATTCTACAATACAAAATTTATGGCTGCCCCACTTGGATAGATAGGGTTGCAACCTGGAAGCATCCATTTGTTTAACGAAGAAAAATGCTAAGAAACAACCAAAGTTGACCTTGATCAACTTACCCCACCAAACAAGCCAGCACCCATCTTTGACTAGTATGGCATCTAATTAAATCCATGACTTGTCCATATGCCCCTCCCATCATCAAATTGAACACATTTTCCATTGAAATATAAGCCCCATTATAGACCATATATAAATGATGACTATTATGTGTAAATGTAATCCATGTACCATGACATGATGTTTAACAAAAAAAATCACATTTCTTATGAAACAATACTATTTTGGTAGTGAACAATTGTGAAGACAGGAAAAAAATCAACAGAATCTTACAAAAGATTAATATGAGGTTCTCCTCCCAACTAAAAGAGAAACCCCAAAGTAATAAAAAAATTTCACCAACACCATGTGTAAAAGCATACAACAGTTATGAAATACTAGTATATACTATACCAATCCTGTGGCTGTATAAAATTTACAACAAAACAAACCAAAAAATGCAATAAATCGAATGGAACCTTATTTGTCCAATAAATCCTAGTCCCCCACTTCCAAAATTTCCAACCTTCCATAGCTACCAAAAAGGGAAAAAAAAATTCCTTCAGCATAGTAGAGACTCAAGGAACATGTCATCTCTAGGCTCCTCCTTGGTCCTGGAGGAGAAAACATTGTCAGATAGTTGCTGCTGGTTCACGTAAGATTGCATTGGATTCCCAAACCCTGAGAATCCAAAACTTCCTGGACTTTGTAGCATCTCTAGGGTGAAGGGTGATTGCCCTTCTGGTGGTGCTTGTGATCTTTGGTTCTGAAGGGAATTGTCACTTTGGTGGATCACTGGCAAGAGCCTTACGGAAGTGGCTGCAGTGTTGGTGTGGTTTGAAGCATTGTTTGGCATTGGTCTGTTAACAGAATGGCTGCCACTGCCACGGGCTGCAGGAACATCATGGTTGTGCTTTCCCTCATAAGTTGTGATCACAGCCCTTAGGTCATGTGAGGCTCTTTCCACGTGCTTCCTCACTGGACATCCTGGGTGTGTGCACTTGTAGTAACTCCTACATGTCACAAGTTTAGCACAATATTAGACAGGCTAATCTAGGAGTACTATTATTCTTCTAAATCACATGGACACATTGGAAAAACGAAAGTTGCCAAATTTGACCAAGGAATTCTAGACATGGAAAAGGAAAACTGGTACAAGTTATAGTGTACTGGAGAATTTCAACAAAAAAAAAAAAAAGTCATTGTAAGGTTTGAAAAGATGTAGACAAAGAAATAGAAGCCATCATGCAGCTATAATGTTTTTACCACATTTACATTAGAGAAAATAGTATATGCATTTACAATTGTCATATATGGTAAGTTGTTAACTTCCTATAAGAATAAGAACTACTAGTACCTTACAATTCTTACCTATTATAAATTCTGATTGATCGAGAATGGAAAACTCTTTAACATGCTTTTTACATTAAACACTTTATATTATTATTAGCAAGAGAGTGAGGAATTCCTTAATGGGATTCTCAATTTACTCTTTCTTAATGGAACTTCAAAGTATAAAATCTTTCAAAAAGTTGGACAAAAGTAAGATCTAAAGAGTGTTTCTTTTTTTACCTTGGATTTGGATTGCCCTTCACTACTTTCTGCCCGTATTTTCTCCACCTATAGCCATCATCAAGGATATCAATGTCACTGGTTGTCTGAACTACAACTCTAGGTTCTCTCACTGTTCTACTTCCAGGGGCTGACATACCCTCATTTTCACCTTCAATTTTCCTGAAATATCAATGAAAAAATTAGCCATGGAATGAACCACACAAATGATACTGTAATACAAGGCCACAAAGTGGATTATAGAACCTTAATTATGATGCAAAGTAGGAAACAAAAACTCACCATCTTTTGGCATCAGGTTCATCTTCATCATATTCATCCCCTCCTGATTTACACTTTTGGGAACTCTGCTCAAAATCATCATCTCCAATTGATATTGATGAGTTTTCTGGGGTGGCAGCTGAATCCATTTGTCCACTTCCATGTGTGGCATAGGATTGATCTGGGATTTCAGTTCTGATGGAATTTGAATGAGGGATTGCAAGAGAAGAGGAGTTTGATGAGTTTCTCCTAGTATTTTGAGGCTTAGGATGGTTATGAGTACCCTTATAAACTATCTCAGTAATTTGTCCATCTAAAGACCTCTCAACCTTCTTCTTTGTAGGGCAATTGGGGTATGTGCATTTGTAATAACTTCTTGGATTTTCACTTCCCTTCACTTGTTTTTGGCCATATTTCCTCCAATTGTACCCATCATCTGACCTTCTACTTAAAGTCTGAGATTGTGGGGGGTAATTGCCATAATCGGATTGAAACCCATTGCTATGGTTAGTTTGGACACTAGCAATCTCAGGGGAAAAACTCTGCATGGAAGAAGAGTTTTCAGTTTTCATCATACCCTTTCCTGAGGAAAAATTATCCTGTTTCGTGGCCTCCTGAAAACTCCATGGCTGTTGCTGTTACAAGGCGTCAGTTTTAAAAATTTAGAAAAAGAGAACTTGTCATGTAAAAAAACACACAGAGAAAAACAAAGGCTTTGCTTCAATGAAAATGAGTCTATGCATTGAAATTGGTCACATACTGTTTGAACTGTGACATTTGAAGACTGGTATGTTGCTGTGGATGAAGCAGGAGGTCCTGATCGGGTCTGGAAAGAGAAATTTGAGAAGCTTTTGTCTTCTTCCTTGACAATTTGCTGATTCCCCCCTGAACTGCTCTTCCAATTGAAGCTCTGAGCAACAAATGCTCCAGTTGTTGGAGATGGCAGAATCTGTATATTTAGAGACACAAACCCATTAATTCAACAACAACAAAAAGAAAGTCGGTGATATGATACATGAACCACAAACCTATATACAAGACAGAACAAAGTACCCAAAAAAATCTCAAGCAAAGCATGTTCAAACTCCAAAAGTAATTCCCTTGTTTCAACATTCAAATCATTGAACAAATCTCTCTTACAAGATGAAATTATCAAGTCAACTCAAGTCATGGTCAATTACCTAATTTGAAAAGGGTGTTAAAAAAAAAAAAAAACTAAACCACAAAACTCTGTCATCCATCCTATCCGGTTGGAACAGGATTGCTACCTAAAAACTACATAACTCTTTCATTTTTCCATTGTTCAAAACCAACCACATACAACAAATACAATAACAGAAGAGAAGAGAAGAGAAGGAGGTGAAACTCACGTTGGAAGAGTTAAGGAGAACCGGCGAGTCAAGAAGCTCAGCAGGGCTCAAACCAGGAGGAATAGCAAAGTAAGAAGAAGGAGAAATGGGAGGGGGAGAGAGAGGCAGAGAAGGTGGTGGTGTGGACTTGAATTTGGGAACACCAGAGCCAGTTCTCTCAGACAAACCACCCTGTGGTGGCTTGTTGTTGTCCAAGGGAGAAGCAAGGAGGTCAGAGAAAGAAGTGGTCATGAAAGGGTGTGTGGAGAAGGTGAAGTTGGTGAAGGAGTTTGCACTTGCAGAGGTGTCTAAACTACCAGAAGAAGATGCCATGAGAGGGGTCTGTGGAGAGAAAAAGAAAATTTTTTGAAACTAAGAAATGGAAAGCTTTAATATAAAAAGAGAGAGAGAGAGAGAGAGTTACGTATGTATGGCACAATGCTTTGGTTTCTATTGGGGGACGCTATTTCTGGGAAGGTAAGAAACCAAGGGGAAGCTTTGACCGTGGAAAATTTGCCACCGTGTACAATGTACATCTTTTTTAAATAAATAAAAATTGTTTTTTTAGGGTCAAAGCTCGTGGGTTTGACTGGATGGCGGCTCGGCTCGCACTGAGATTTGCTTCTTTGTCTGTTCCCTCTGAATTAAAAAGCTTAACTAACACGTTAGTTTGGATACTGTTCCTGTGCCAGAAGTTGAGGAGTTTAGATTATGTTCTTTTTTTAATCATATATTTGTTTTTATAATATTTTGTTTACTGTTTAAATTAAAGTATTTTAAAGACTAAAAAAATAAAACAAACATAATTTGTAAAAGTTAAAAATAAAAAATGTTTTTGAAAGGATAAAAAACAAAAAATACTAAATTACAATAACCAAAAATATATTTAATTTTTTTAAGAAAAAAATATATTAACTATTTTTATGTGTAGGTCAAGTTAATAACTGTTTTTCATGTATATTCCAAAGTTTTAGTTATAGATCGTGCAACAGAAGTTTTGCTTTAAATTAAAAACACACACACATTAAAAAAAAAAACACATGTGTAGGAGACTCCGGTAATATTTTGTCACCGTGAGAAATGAAATCAATAAATTAGACTTATATATGATTATGTATAGATAGTTGAGATTATAAGTTAGTTAGTGGTGACATAACTATTTTATAAAGGTATGTACTTTATTTTTCATTGAGCTAATGATTTATATAGGAAATAAAATGAAACAATAAAAAATATAGAGAACATAATGAGATTTTTTAAAAAAGAGGACTAAAAAACAACAACAATCACGTATGGTAAGAATTAAAAAGCTATTTAAGATTTTAATAATGTATTGCAATAAATGTTGATATTGATGACAAGCTAATAAAATATTATATCGTTATTTAATAAAATTTAATTAACAATAAATATTAAAATCAAATATAAACAAAATTTACGTTATAAAATAAATAAAAAATCAAATTTAGCAAGTAAAAGTAAAATAAATTAGAGATATGAGAAAGATAGTTAAGATTTTTTTATTTAAGATATTTATATCATTTTATATACATATTTATTTTCTTTTCTACCAAATAATTGAAAAATCATCCTATTCTTTTTATTTTTCTTCCTAAACAAACACACCCTAATACAAGATTCGTCCTGGAATTTCAAAGTGGTTACTGCAATATTAACAGGTGCTCAAGAAATATATATGCATGGATCTTGAAATGAGTTTTTGTCTTATCTCATTCTTATTTATACATATTTTATTAATAAAACTCACATTTTGATGTAAGTTTGTAATAAACATGTGCTCAAGAAATATACTGGAAAAAAAGAGTTGGAAAGCTCTATCTTGGAGCCAACAGTTACCTTCTAGAAGAGCATGGTTGTGCTAAACATCAACATAATCATGCTAAATAATGTTGCAAAGTGCCAGTTAAACACTCAAAGGAGCAGTGCAATCGTGTTGGATTTCTCGCATGATAGAGATTAAGTGTCAAATTATAGCCATGTTAATCCTTAGCACAATCGTGCTGGTCAAGAGAATCCTCTAAAGGTTTTGAATTTAAGTTTAATATTGTATTATTTGTGTGATAAGGAAAACTTGCCTTGTTATCTTAAATTATGGATGAAATTTAAATCTCATTAGTTGTACACTCCACAGTTTTTATTTTTCTCCTTCCTATGAATTTCTCATGTCCTTTCTCCAAGAGTTTTTAAATCTTACAATGCACTTAGGCAGCAAAAAAATAAAAAATAAAAAATCTCATAATGGACTTTATCCTTTTTTTACACCAATTTGTGGTAGAAGGCACTTCAATCTCGCTCCTTTCTTTTCTATAAAAAAACGAAGCTATTGCGAGATTGTTGATTTTAAAGCAATGACACTGCAAAATAAACATGAATGGCAAGCAGGATAACGCTCTCAAAATGATATATCAAAAGGTAAAGAAATAGAAGGATATTGTTTTTAACAAGTTCACCATTAATTATAAGCATATTAATGTTCTTGTTCTTTTTAGAGTTGAAACATAACTAAAAAATAGAAAGTAAGCTCCGTATATTGCTCTTAATTAAACGCAATACTTAACAAAAAATTACTCAATAAAATCTTAAAAAGATTTGGTCTGATATATAATCATCATTAAGTGTGATAGGATATCTCTTAAGATATATATGCTCATGAGAATTTTGTCAAACTACTATGGTCAACTAAAAAAAAGTGTAAGCCATGTTTAAACTGGTTTGAGGGTTAATTTGTGTTAATAAATATCATAATTTGGGTATTTGATTTTTGAATTATTCCCATAAACTTTAATCTTTGGGTTAATTATGATAATAATTCTTGATTTGAAATTTAGTTATATTTAAAGTTTTTTAAATTTTCTAGTGAAAATAAAATTCAAGTCATATCTCATAAATTTAATATGTATTATGGACTGAATTGAATTATATTCATTGAACTTGTGTAAGAACTAATACCCTCATGTTTGTCATGACGGTGCGCATGCCTATGACGATTGATGATACATATCTAGCATAAGTGACTTAAGTGTTTTGGAGGAGTCATACTCGGGTACTAGGTTATTTTAAATCCATATCTCGGAGCATGTAGGCAATTAAGTCCAAAATTCACCAAAGTGTTAATTAATGTTTAGAGTGGTTCTATGTTTTGTGTCTATCCACGACCAAAGAAAATGAAGTCAAATCAATAAACTCAAAATATACATTGCAACAGTTCTTCAATTAATTCTTTGTTTTATCACATCCTTATAAAATAAGTATTGTTTTGTCCAATTTAATGAGACAGGCCACATATGTTTTGTTTATAGTATTATTTTTAAGTTGTAGTGCTCCCAAGTAAACGCCCATATAATCGCTTTGGTTTGTCTGTACCAACTTGCCACTTTAAAATTTCTAGAAAGCAAGATTACCATTTCACTAGATTCTGATTTCTCAAAGGGTGTCGGCATTTGAAATTGGAAATGTTTGATATACACGTAATGTGTTATCCTATACTTAAAAGAGAGAAGAAAAATAAAGAAAAACATGTAAATATAATAAGATTTATAATGAAATAGGAAGAGAGATGGAGAAAAATAAAAAATATTAATGAGATATTTAAAATAAAGAATAATTTGTGTATTATTATTTGTATTCAGAGAAAAAAAATAATAGGAGAAAAAGGCAAAACCACCCCACCCTTTATTGACTCGCTTAATTACTTTAGAGTTTTAAATTCAAGGAGTTAAATGACATTATCAAAGGTCTCTTTTAATGAACAGGAAAACGTGTCACTAACGCCTCGTCAAACCAGATGGATAATCTGTATTAATTATGCTTTACTATTATTGGTCTTTTTCTATTATTATTGCCATCTAAAAGAGTAAAAGAAAGGTAATAATCTAAAAGAAATGTGATATCCCGTTAAAGCTATAAGTATAATAAAAATTCAAGATGTATTATACGTAAAATTATAGTAGAAAAATTTTTAAAAAAATTGTATTAAAGTTATTTTAATATTTCATAACTTTTTCATTATAAATTATTTACTCGATCATATGCAAACATTTTAGTACTATGTGATGTCCTGAGTTTTTGCTCCTAATGCGATTGGTAAATCATTTTAATAGCTTATAGTTTGACGACTAACTTAACTTATTGGTTGATTACAATAATTTTTTTAATACACAAACTTATTTTAACAGTTTCTAAACTATTTTCGTATGCTATTTCGACTAGTTATGCACAAGCTTATTTTATTTAATAGTTTCTGCACAGCTGTCTCTAGTATATATATTTTCACTCTTTTTTATCTCTTTCTAAACTTTTTATTTATTTTTTCATCATTTCTTTTCATTACTCTATTCCCTCGCTCTCTCTACCTTTTTAATTTATTTTTACTGTGGAGCTAGGCAAACACTGTGAGAGAATATGTTCTGTTTATAAATCAGGGCACAAATAAATGAAATATGCACACAAAATTTTGATATGAATAAGGATGGGCATTAATTTCTGTAAAAAAAAGGGCATTAATTTGGTTTTACACGATTAATTGGAAAAATCAAATAAATTGATTTTTTTTATGTTTGTTCCCTGTTCCAGTCAAAACTAATGAAACTCGATTCCAATTTATTCGAGCATATCGGGTTACCACTTTATAAATAAGATGACTTGACCCTGTGGCATTCTTCAAGAAAAAACTAGTTTTCTCATTCATGAATCTTGATAACCATTTTTTCTATTACTGATCATTATTTGTTGAGATATAACGATTTAATTTTTTTTATCTATAATAATAAATAATTTATAATATTCAGACATTCTTCAACCAATTAAGTAGATTCTCTTACTATATAATGATTTAATTGATTCCCCAAACAAATTTGTATATTTTTAAAGGAATTTTTTTTTTCACAATATATGCATTTATGGCACTCATACATATGTATTCTTTTATATTTTATGAAACATTTTTTCCAAAAAAATTATGTATATTCCTACTCAATAATCCGAATAGAACAAACCATTTATCATCAAATTAACTTGGTTTAAATTTAAACCCGAACCAAATTGAACATTGTTTTCCCTGGCATCCAAATCACAAGTAACCAAGTGAGAGACTATAGTTGACCTAAATAAGAATAGTTGTTAAATAAAGGCAAGAATCTATAGTAGAATGGCCTCTAGATTAACGGGGAGAACTATTCAATTGTGCCCCAGCTTCTAGATTTCATTTTCTTTGACCAGTTCTGCTGCTTAATAAATTGTCGTATTTGGTATATCACCATAAAGTCATGGGAACATTAATTGTCAAATATCAATACAGACTTCAAAGTATGGAACAAGTTAACACGTAACCCATCTAGGATTTCACTAGTTCCAAATCTCATGATGTGCAAATCAAATTCTAATGGAAAAAAATGAAATGAAAAGAATAATATTGCATATGCTTATTTATTAGATGAGATAAATATTAAATATTTTATATATTATATATGATAAGGTAAAATATTATTATATTATTATTTAATCATAAATCATTATATATTATGTATGATAGATTTATAAATTTATTTATTAGGACTTCAAAATTGATTGCTAATTGGTTAACAATGCAAATTCTTCTATACTGACAGCATATACTCATTAAATTAAAATATTAATTGTATTTATTTCATTTAATATTTTTATATATAATAAGATGATTAATGAAAAGATGTAGTATTACTTAAAAAAGAATTTCGTCCACGATCTTACTACTTGAGCTGCGGAAAATACAATATGTAGAATAATCTTATAAGTATTTACTTTGCTAAATTGGATCTCTTTTCCTTTAATCATATGATCCGCAATGCTAATTTGAGCGAATAACTGAATATAGGTATTATGGATTGTGCTTTAGCATCACCATCCATCGTTATAATAATAAACGCGTTTTCTAAATTTTCAAAAAGCTTGTACTTTCAACAAAAAGTGAGAGTGCATACTATATATTTTTTTAACCGAATTCATTTCCTGGCCCCTCCATAATAATGGTGTGAAAACAACATCGTCATAATACACTTGAAAACAATGTCTTGCATCAGCTTAGCCTTTTGATGTAACACTCACCAATAACAGTAATTGTAGAGAGTGGTCTTGACTTTTGAGGGAGGGAATTATATTGAACCCGTCAAAATATTACAATTAGGGATAAATCAGCCATATCATATCCATTTTGACTATTAATGTTTTTGAAAAGCCAACAATGAAAATCTTTGACTGAGACTTATGCACTTTTTGTCCCATGTATCCCTTAGGAGGTTTTTTAATTGCTTCCTCCAATGTTGAGACAAGACAAGCCTAGCAGCTACAACTTTGTCATTGTTGTATATTTCAGAACGACCAAACAAAGATTTGGCATAACATTTTTGTTTTTGCCAAAAATTAATACATAGATTTTCACTTTCTGACAAAAATGTACCATTAAAAATTAAACATCCGAAGCTTTTGTGAAGCCAATTGCCAACAAAACTAAAACCTAGCATTGGTTTCTGCTTATGGAACTTTCAAACTCCTTCCAGCATGTAGCTTCCATCTTTTTCGATCTAGTCCCACCTGTCACAAATGTGCACAGCTTGTAGTTAGATATGCTGAATATTTGTATGAAAGAATGTTATGATTTAAGAATATCTTGTATTGGCACTTTATAATACAAAGACAATATTTCAAATTTTCAAGTTACAAGTTTAGTTGAAAATGCAGAACAGACTGAACAGTGAAGTTTTGTATTAAACATGTCAGTTTTTACCTGATCCTTAATCTGGTAACTCTGTCATATCATAATTTGTGATTTTTTTTTCAGTGAGTTCATAAAGCTTTTTCCCCATGGATGGAATGGAAGACACATATTAATCATAATCATGAAGCAATGAACAAGTTGTGATATTCCACTAGGGACAAATGCCTCCACTTAATTTCTAAACTTTTTTTCTTTATATTATTATGGTTTTAGATTGTCATTTAAGTCTCATTATCTTCCATTTTTCCCCATTAATCAAAATTTTATTTCATGTGTAGAGAATTTATCTTGTGCCCACTATGCAAAACTGATACACTCTGTATCAGTGGTGCTGGCAGAGAAAGGAAAAAGAGACAGAAGAATAGAGAAATATCAGAGAGCAGTGCTCCCTCTCAAAGTGTGAGAACGTCTCAATCACTCTAATTCTATTACAGATTGTCCAAAAAGATCCTAGGGTGATACACTTTGAAGGGCTTATCCCATTTAGAGGCCTGATTCCTAACAAAAACATCTAGTGGTTTTAATTGAACACCAAATTCGAGGATTCATGTTTATCACCCATGATTCAGTTCCTGCATGACTAGCTTAAAATAAAGGTCTGAAATGTCCAAAAGTACATACCCGGAAGCTTCAAACGTTTTATCCCTCCAAACAAGCGCACAGCCACGAGCTTCCATGTATTTTAGAATTTGTTGAGGTATTAATGACTCAAAGCATGCATGTAATTTCACTTTAGTCAAAGTTTGACAAGCCAAAAGGAAAGCTGCTAGGCCATTTGAAGTTAAACCCTCCACATGAAAAATGGATATATGCTGCAAGCAGCTTATGCTAGCAAGTGCAATGAGCCCCACATCTGTTACTGAGCAATATGACAGTTTTATCTACAATTCAAATAAATCAATGCTAAGTTAGTTCTTAAATACACATTGAGGTGTTTAACACCTTAGTATATCAAGACACTAATGATAATAAATACTAGCATACAAAAGAATCTCCAAATATTTTGGACAACTAAAGAATAGGAACCTACGTGTTTTAGGTTTTGAGAATGTTGAGCCAACTGAATCATTCCAGTATCATTAATTTTGTGACACTTCTTTATGTCCAGCATCTCAAGATACCTACACCTGGCAACAATATTTGAGAGACCCTTTGGTGAAATACGAGGGCACCCTCGGATTTCTAGAGTTCTTAGTTTCTGGCATTCTGAAAGAAACTCTAATGATGTATCTGTGGTGTTGCTGTTATAAGCAATGTTAACAACCTCAAGTGAAGGACAACCGAGGGCAATTGCAACAATTCCCTCATCAGTTATTCTTGAGCTCCTGTGAAATCAACAGAGTAAACTTTAAAGAAAAACAAAGGAAATTGTCAAAAAAATTATCACCACGTATTTAGAATCACCATCTCTACATGAGATTAGACTTGTCAAATGTCTATGAGCTATCAAAACTACATGTTTTGCAATGATAAAGTTTCATGAAGCCTTTTCACTCATTTAAAATATGAGGTGAAGAATGCTGTGAATTTTCTCCCATTAATGTTTAAATTGGGTTTAAATGTAACAAAGTTGAGATATGAGAAACCTATAGAGATCAAGTTGTTTGAGCTTTGAACAACTGCTTGCAATATGCTTAAGTCCATTATCAGTTATCATCGAACATATGCCCAACTTCAGACTAGAAAGTTTGGTACATCTTGAGATTGACTGAAGCCCTACACAAGTCAAGAAGCATAAATCATGCACTGTAGGTAAACTTTTTTTAATGTAAATGTAAGGTTAGAAATGCAACCTTGATCATCAATTTCAGTATCTGTGACATCTAATTCTTCCAACAGTTGACACCGTCCAATAAACAAGAAACCCTCTCTGCTGACCAAGCTACAAGACTCCATTCTAAGGGAAGTAAGCCTTAAACATGAATTTGTTAGGCTGGATATGGATGCATGTGTTATCGTGTGACAGCATGTTATGTCTAACTTCTCTAGATCTTTGTGTGGTTGCACAAGGAACGGGAGATTCTCATCAGTGACTCCAACACATTTACTTAAGTTCAGTTCTTTGAGTGAGGCACCCAAATTACCGATGGCTTTTAATCCTGACTTTGTACCCAAACAACTATCAAGTTTAACCGATTGCAGTCTTGAAAAACTTTGCAGACATTTTGCTAGATCAGTAGTAACCTGAGTACAATTAATTGAGTGAGCAGCAGCACAAGGCATAGTCCAGAAAATGGTTACCACATAAATGATTGGCCAGATTCAAAACTTACAATCACGCTGGAGGATAAGATAAGCTTTTCTAAATTCTGAGAACCACTTGTAAGAGAAGCTATGCCAATATGACCAATGTTCTGACATTTCGACAAGTTAAGCATCTGTCAAGAAAAGAGAGAACATGAGTTTTCTAATGCTACTTATATCAAACAGGGAAAGTTAATGTCTCACTCTCCTTTCAGCAGAGCATACCTAAACTAGTTCCCATGAACTACTTACAGAATCCAGACGACTCACTTGCTAGATGTTTGAATGAATATTATAGATAAACAATAAGTACTGTTTATTATACATTGAAAATCCCAAGCATTTCAGTCAGTCCCCATTACTTGGGCACGATATTACTTTTCTCTATTAAAAAATGAAGAAAATTACAGGCATCAAAACATAAATCAAATAAAAGTACTTAATTTTTAAATGATGTGTTGTGTGTGTGTGTGGGGGGGCAGCATATGGTGTAGTCTTTTGACATTATCCTAAATCATAATAACAGTTGCTAAATTCTACCTTCACCAAGCTTTGGAGGGTATAAGGGAAGGGAGAAGACACTTTTTAGTTAGGCACAATGTGCCTCCAATGGACGCTGGAAGGAAATGGAAAACCAAAAGGGATACCTTCATTGACTTGCAGCTTGCTTGGAGGGTTGCAAGGCCATGATCCTCAATGCCAAGACAGTGTTCAAGAATCAAATCTTCTAGATGTTCTAATTGAAGGATATGATTAAGACATTTTTCTGTGATCTGTACATTAATGAATTGAACATTGAATTATCAGTGCAACTAAAAATTCGTCATATACATGTTCAACAAAATCTTAACAGGCATGCTTCAACGTTAGCCTGAAAAAGAGCAAAATACATATGTTGCTGAGTGCTGTCTCAACAGTTAACTTTTATGTAAGAAGCAATAAAATAAAATCAATGTAGTGTAGTGATAATTATACTGGAGTCCAACATCCAAATCACTATACTAAAGCAACCTATCATCAAAATCAATGTAAGAACCAAGAGGTTGACCATTGAATCTGCACTCTATTAAACGAGCAAACAAAAACACACCAAATCCACAGATGAAACCAATCACACTAGTAAAACAATCATAAGCCATCTAACTAGCAAGGTTTTAAAACACGGTCAGCAACTATAATTGCAGCCACAACATCAAGATGTTTAGAGTCCTAGTGACTGCAATTGTGTGGCTACATTAGCCGCATTCGTCTACAACTTTCTGATTGTGATGAAACTGCAACCACAATTTAAAACCTTGAAACTAATGCAACAGAAGAGGCAGATTTGGTCAATTCCTTCCCATTGCAATGGTAAATGACACATCAGCCAACCATCTCAATCTCATTGGAAACGACATGATTTATGATTGGCAAAACACACAAAGTGTGACTCAACAAAAGCACTCATTTCCTAAACATTTCATAGTTGCTGTATTAGAATCTGGATTTGAACCTAACTCAATCTCAATTATAAGACGAGACTAGCTCCTCACTTATATATTTTATTTTGAGCATGTCAGTAGTCAACCCAGGATCTTTGACAAACCAAACACCAAAAGTTATCAAAGCTATGATAAAGAAAAAACAGTTATTAATTACAAATTTAGGTTGGAGACTAACTCAACCTCACAAAAAAGTCGACAACTTAGGTGAAGATTAATAGTCTTTCAGTTATATACTGTATTTTGGTCATATAACTGATCAGACATAGAATCTCCCAAACACCAAACGTCTAAATCTATCAAAGCTATGACACTGAAAAAGCAGTTATTAATTACCGGCAAATAAGAAAGATCCAAACTCCGAATCTCCTTGCATTTAATAGCAATCAAACCGGCCCCAAAATCAGTTACCCGAATGCACCACCTCAATCCAACGTGCCTCAACTTACTACACCTAACAGCTATGCACCCAATCCCTAAGTCCGTGATTCCCTTACACCGTCCCAAGCACAGCCTCTCCAAGTTCACAGCCTCGGCGATTGCCTTGGCGGCCACGTCAGTGAGGTCAGGCCTGTTAGACAAGTCAGCCTCAACGAGGCACGTGCAGTTCATGGCCAGAGCCGACAGCCCCACGTGCGAGAACAGCCTCGACTTCGAGAGGTCAATGGAACGCAGGGAAGAGTTCCAAGCGAGGGAGAGAGACTTTAACGTGTTATCGTCGACGCAGGGACAGAGCGTGAGGTCGAGGTGCGAGATTGAACGGTAGCGGTGGAGGGTTCGTGGGAGGAACTCGAGGCGGCGTGGCTTGAGGTTGGTGCGGTGCGTGGCTTCGAGCGCGTGGAAGGACTTGCAGGATTGGGAGAGGGACTTTCGGGCAAAAGGGTCTTCGTCGAGGTGGTCGAGGATGGCGTAGAGGAGCTCCTTCACGAGGTGGTTCAAGAGATTGGTGGTCTTGTTCGCTGGTTGTTGGTTTTCCATGTTGTTGGGACAAGACAATGGGAATGAATGAATGAATGAATCTCACTAGAACATTTAACGGAAGAAAAATGTTATGAACACTCGCTGTGCTTTTTAACACCTAAAAAAGAAATATAAATATAGATCGGATAAGATTTATAAACAGAAAAATACATTAAAAGAGTGTTTAAAATAACAAAATGTTTGTTCATGTTATTCTGAAAACAAGGAGTGTTGAAAGTTGAAAGGAGAGTTTCAGTTTCAGTTTCAGTTTCAGTTTCAGTTTCGGTTGAAAGTTGAAAGTGGGAACCTTTGAGTTTGGTCGTTGGGGAGGACGACCAGGAACGTGTCAGTGTCAGTTTACAGTGCTGCTGACCTTGTCTATGATCGTTTTATTTTTGTAATGACCAAATTAGCCTTGTTGCGATTTTTTTAATTTTTGTTTTGGTTGGCAAGTGACTTTCAAAAGAAAATTTTATGTAAAAAAAAAAAAAACAGAAAATAGTTTAGAATCCCGTTTGTTCAATGGATCAAGTGGTGCTTTAATTGAAGATGAGTGTTACAAATGTACTCTTTCTTAGTTCCTCCGTTCCAAATTGATTACAAGTTTCTAAATTTTTTTTCAAATTAACTGATGTTGTCATTTTTTATTGAGATATTTAAATATTTATATTAAACTTTTCCTATAATAAATAATCTTTTCATGTAACAATTAAAAATATATTTATTGAAATTAAGATTGAGAACAATGATATTTTTGTAAATTATTTTTTAATAAATGTTTATTTTCTTAGTTTATATGTAAAAATCTTAAATATTATTTATTTTGGGTCGGAGGAAGTATTGGTTAAAATTTATTAAGACGTGGGTTTGACCAACTTTTGTGTTTGATAAATTTTAATCAAGAGGAATGTATTCAAAAGAGAATACATTAAAGAATGTATTTTTACTATTTCTATTAACTAAAGTAATTATTTTAAAAAAATTAATTTACATTCTTCCTTTTATATAAAAATCTATGAAAGTTAAACTTACAAAAATATTATGATTTGTTTTATTTCTTAATATAAGTAATATAAAAATATTTTGTCATTTAATAAATACTACATAAAATTTCAAATTCAGAATTATAATTTGAAACCATCCTAAAGTTCGAACTCTTATAAAATAGATAAAGTGGGTCTTATGTTTTATACTGCAATGTTATTGTGAATGACTATTAATGGGTAAAACTTAAAAGCTAAAGAAACTTCGAATTTAACGAAAATGATTATATAAGGCTATATAAAAATCAGAAAGAGTAAAAAGAGTGGAGGGGGGTATATTTGGCATTCCAGATAAAGAAAAAAAAGTTATATGGTGGAGTGGGTATCTGAGGTAGGATAGTACAGCTCCAATGCACATGGTACGGCGGCCACTAAAGCAGATCCTCAACTTACGTTATTCATTACTTTATGACGACCACAACAAAGAAAACCAATCAAATTTTCACAACAGTCATATCTCGCGGAGATTCCTGCGTGTTCACGTACTTGGCTTTTCCTTTATTATTATCGTAACATAAGAAATTTTAAGTTTTGGATAAATAGTCACTGTATCTTCTTATTTGTTGATAAATGCCATTTTAAAATATAAAATCTCCTTTAAATTTCCTGGATTATATATACGATCATCCATAGTATCATTCCGGAAACTTTAGAAATAAATATAAAAATTAATGTCTCAAGTGAGAGACATATATTAGAGACTAATAAATAAATAATTAATAATTAATAATTAAAAATTAAAATAATTAATAATTAAGGATTAAAGTACCTTATATAGATAATGGAAAAAAAATTTGCAATTTCTCTTCACTACATAAACCATTGTTTTATAACAGTCAAACAAAAGGAAGAAAATTTATGATTCTACCCTCCATATAATTACTTTCTTGCTGTGACCTTCCCAGTTTGCTTCACACATGCTACAATATAGGATTTTTTTTTTCCTTTTACAAGTACTACAACTCTTTTTTTTTTCGTTGGACCCTCAACAGCCAATGTAAAACTCGCCATTATACCAAACAGTATAATGAGCCTTAAGATATTAATTAAATCATGTGACTTGTGAGAAGATATGGTCAATAAATTTTTCCTCAATGCAATTGCTTCTACTTAAAACAAGTGTTTCCAAAGCTTGTGTCCACATCTTTTACTTATAATAAAAATAGGATTGGTATGAATGATGTTTCTCTTGTGGCTATAGCGGATAACCCTAGATTAATTTGCATACTTATACTCTTATTTCTATTTGAAATAATTCCTTAATGTCTCCCGATTTATTTCCTTTCTTGACTCTTCAACTAAAAACATAGTTCAAGAACCTAGCTTAGAGTTTCAAAAGGACACGATGTTTTACTGATAAAATTAAAACAAAAATACAATCAATAAACATTATAACAGCACGATCTCAACCTTTCCACAAATGTGGTTGAATTCTCACTCTGCCTTAAGCTGGTTTCTAACTTTCTGTAAACTTACAGACTGCAATTAGTTTTTCAATGATCTACAAAAATACAGACTGCTGAAAACCGATTAGCTACTTCTTAGCAAAGGTTATAATCATGGGATTCTGAGGGGTGATTTTGAAGCCATGAAGAGCTTGCATGGCCATGGACGATTGCACCTCATCTTCAAAATCAACAAATGCGATACCTGGCTTTGCTTCAATCAAGCGCACTTCCTTAAAACCTGGGTATTGTTCGAAGAGCATTTCAAGCATCCTACCAGTAGTTTCATGAGGCAAATTCTCTATGAACAAAATATTGTTAGGAGCAGCTGTTTCTTGAGCACCAGGTCCTTGACGGAACGATGCCTGCAGATATAGGACATTCTATGTTAGTGCAATTAACATCAGAATAGATAAGTGCATTAAACATTACCATCCACTGACCTACAGTTGAACCGAAACAAAAAACTTCGACTATAATCATTGTCATTTATGTGCTAGTTTCATTCAAGCTTACGAGAATATGATATATGAACAATGATCTGAAGACCCAATTTTTTTAGAGGGGAATAGAAGAAATCAGACACTATAAGCAACAACGATTAAAGAAACTTACAGTTGGACCACCATTACTTGCACTATGTGTTCCATTGGCCACCCCAGATTGTTGTGCTTCCTCAGCACGCCGCTTTCTTTCAGCTGAACAGCAAGTTTATGTGAGTCAAAATTGAACAATAAGATTAGAAAGGAACTAATATTGATTCTTCAGCAACAAGATTAGAAAGACAACATAAAAACAATGTCCAAATGATGGAGGTTAGATATTTTTTCACTTAAAATGTTTAACATGAAAATTAAATGAAAATACAGATTTATTTATTCTGAAAAGCTAGATGGCTTTTTCCTTTTGGTTTGCTGGCCATGTGCACATGCAACAGCGAAAGGGTGATGCTCTTGTTTTCCCATTTGGGAGGGGTGATGGGTGGGTTAATTTACTAATCTTTCACACTCATAGTAGTAGGAAATTTAAATTTTTTATCATAGCATACGCAGCAGCAGGAAATTCATGCATATGGTCAAATAATGAATTTGGTATTACAAAATGATATAACCCACTACAAGCTTTCCTTTAAACAACAACCTTACAACAGAAATTTTCAATTATATTATCTTTAGGCCTAAGGAATCTGAGGATGATACAGGTTTGCTAAAATTCCCAGGCAAAGAAAACAAATATGCCTCAAAAGTCAAGACGTACATCAGTTGCATTCACAAATGACACCAACAAATGACCAGTGGGTTCAAACCATAGTATAATCACCTGCATACTTTCAACTATTAAAAATATTTTCAGGGTTTTTTTTCAGTTTTAAACCTACTTACAGGGATGGATATGGTACATACAATATGCAAGAGTTCTAAAATTCAAAAATGAGGAAGACTAGGGAACAATAAATGACAACTGTTCTCACCTTTCTCCTCTTGTTTCTTCTTCTTTTCCCTTGGAACATAAGTACCCTCTTCTTTTGCAATACAGTCTGATTTTGTTTTTGCATATTGAATTCTCTGCATCGAATTATTCACACAAAAAGCCTTTAGACACGCATGTTATTGATAAAATGATAGATTAACCAAAATCAAACAAATACCAAGCAACTTCATAGGAAGATGGGAGGGGGGGAGAACACAGCATTTTCAATATCTTGCAGTGTCATTCTTGATAATGAAAACACTTCCAACAGGACAATAGATGCTCGGATCAAAGAAATTTTAGAAATATAGGTATATTTTTGGCACGAACATAAATCCCTAGTAGCCAAGTAAGAGAAACTAAAACATACAAGATAAAAGGGGAAAAGAACAGTAAGATAACATTGGCTACTAGAAATGGTTCCAAAAGTTTGGTACAAGATATAATAGAGTTATGAACAGAACTGTAAAGAAATTATCAACAGCACTATAAGTTGATTACCATTAGGTAATTACATATGAATCAGAATCATAAGTTTCGGTGTAATAATAAATACTAGATAAGTGTAATCTAACAATTACCATAGGTTTGTCATAGAAAGGGAAGTTTTGCATTTGTCGCACTGCATTGCTTGCAGCAGTGACTTCACTGAAACAAACCCACGCCTGTCCCCGAAGCTTGGGTGTCTTCAGAGCAATAACATCCAAAATTCTTCCATATTGAGAGAATAAGCAATACAGAGATCTCTTCAATTCTGCCACATTGAAAAAAAATGTTAAACTCTTACATACGGTCAACATCAAAATCAATTTATTTATCTAAAACCCTAAAGTCATATCAGCAATAATCACCAAAAGAACATATCCAATTAATTTTAAGCTGTCACTGGGTCAACATCAAAATCAATATATTTATCTAAAACCCTATAGTCAAATCAACAAAAGAACATATCCAAATAGTTTTAAACTCTGTCATAGGATCAACAACATAATCAATTTATTTTTCTAAAACCCTAAAATCAAATCAATAAAATCAGCAAAAAATCCAATTACAACATCTGAGATGCAAAATCATGGACAAGAATAAAAAAATGCCACTACATATATCTCGGTTTATTAATTTCCATGTTATCCAATTGAATCACGCACACTCCAATACCCCATTAAATTTCCCTTCACAACAATCAATAAAACTTCAGCAGAAGAGATACAAGAATCACAACTCCTAAGCCAAATCCACGGCTACCCTAATTCAGCAGAAAAAAGACTTCAGGCACTAGTCTCCTGCTCACAAATTCACTTAAAAATTTACGGGCATAATAATTGCAACCTAGCAAAGTTCACAAATTACAGTGAATCCAGAAAACGATTGCATATATAAAGCAAAGAATAAAAAACATGGGAAGAGGGGTGTGAAAGGAAGTTACCATCTTTCTTGACCTTCTCATTGATATTTTTGATGTAAATGGTCTGATTTGGAGGTATATCCCCTGAGAGCATTCTTACTCTCTGCTTCTGACGGAGAAGAATGAATGAACAGAGTGTTAGCGGTGTTGGTGCCCTAGCCAAGTAGTAGTGTGGAATGTTAGAGAAAACGTTGTTGTGTTTTGTGGCTATTTCATGGAAGATTCAAATTTCACGTGGGCCTGGCCCATCTCTTCTTTATGGCAAATGGGTTGTGAGGATGCTTTTAACACGCTCCATTTTTCTCTTGGCACTCCTTGTTCTTTATTACAAAAATACCCTTTTCAAAAGCTAGTCTATAGAACTAAATAAATTAGTTCCTGTAATACTAAGAAAAACAAGTTTTTATGATATTGTTTATGTTAAAATGCATTGCAAAAAAAATAGAGCTTAGAACAAAATCACAATGATTTTTTTTTTCATCTAGAAGGGTGAAGCTTTCCTTACTCTTGAGTAACTTGACCAAAGCTTCAAAAGAGTGCTTTTCGACAATCAAACCACACCAATAGATGCTTTTTGAAGCTATGATAAGAAACAAAAATGAAAATGGGATGAAACAGAGTAGAGAAAGGTTTGGTGTGGTTCAAAAGAGAAAAAGAAAGTGAAGGAAACTAAATCACAATTCACACTCTAGAAAGCCTTCCACCTTGTAGTTATATATATATATATATATATATATATACACACACACACACATATAGGACCTAAATAGAGTAGGAAAGATAATCTTCATAAATACCAAACTACAAGCTAAGGGCTTTATTAGGGTTTGTAGCTAGGTCAAATTCTCTTGAAAGAGTTGTAAACGCACTTTATATTTAATTAATTTTGTTTATTTAACTTTCTTCTTAAAAAGATGTCCCACATGGTATGCACAGGAGACGAAATGCTATGTGACATTTGGAAATCGCCAAATATATTATATTTTTTTTTTGTTGACGTGACAAAAACAACCCCAGTTTAATAAAGGGTTATTGTCTAATTTTCCCTAGCTAGGTAAAATATGTTAAAGAACCTCATTAATGCATGCAATAAATCATCTTAAAACCTTAGAGAATTTCACCTATTACGATGAAATTGTTTAACCTCATTTTTTACTTGAAGTAACTTAAATAATTTGTTTAATAAATTATTATAAAATGACTTCTTCTTTATAACTAATTTATAATTTTGCACAATATGCATTAGACAAATATTCATTCATACATATATCATTCCTATTCTGAGTTTTAGCAAATCTTCAAGAGGCATGAAACTGGATTACTATAAGCGACTAACATTTTATTTAATCGTTCACATCATTTAATTTCAAACCTAAAGAAAAAAAAATACAGAATAAAAATGCCACAAACAAGTGAACAAAACAACACTACACTAACACACAGTGAACTTCAGAAACATAGTCTTCATTGGAACCTTCACTAGCTAGATGGCAAGAATGAGTCCCGGAACAGACTCATCGCAGAGCTTGCTCTGCCAGACACTCTGACACGTGGCAGAAACAACATCATCGTTGTTCACATGCAAACCGAGCTTGGTGACAGTGACGGAAGTGTTGACATACTCTCTAACCTCCGTGATGATGCCTTCGTCAGTGGTGGTCCATGCATGTACCCACCACACCAAGTTGCTCTCGTCGAAGCCTTCAGCAATAGTCACTGATCCAAACCCAACTACGAGATCAGGGACTAAAGGCTTCGACGAGGAGCCCGTGAGGAGGGGAACGAGGTGGTGGCGGTGACACGGTGGACCGTGGAACCACCACTCCAGGTCTGGAGCTAGAAGGCGCTGCATTGTGTCAGTGTCATTGGAGAGTATGGCGTTGTACAAGTCTATCACCCCTCTCTTGTTGGGATCCTCTTGATCCTCTAGCCATGGTTTTTGCGACGAGTTTGCCAGCTCCTAAATAGTGATATGGTCAAATTAATTAAGTTGTTAACTCCTTAATTTGCTATGAGAGAGATATGGGGTGAAAGTGAATGGTGGTGAGTGCACGTTCTTATATAGGTGTGGTTGTAAGATGGTTCATGGAATGGCCTTTTAAAAAAAGATGGTTGATAACTTGATGGAATGATGATGAGGTTTCATGCAATTATACATAATCTTATTTTTTTTAATTTTCTTACATTAATTTTTTCTTTTAAGTTTAATAACATTATACTAACATTTTTTTACTTGTTTGAAAACATTATTACACTAAACATCTCTGCACTAATATATTGCATTCATTGGTCTCACACACATTGCGAGATATACAGATAAATAATCATCAAATTATTCAGTCCCGGACTCATTATAATTAAGAAATTAATCTCATTTATAACGCGGCTACTAATTAAATTGTAGTGAATAATAAAATTAAATTTGTAGCTAAAATTGGCCAGGAAGTTAAATAAATTATCAACAAAAACAAGTATCCCTGCTGAATGAGAGGGAAAATGTTCCATCACAAAATTTGAATATTCATCGTTAAATAACAAAACAACTGATTGAAAAAAAAAATGATTCATTTTCATACAAGGCAATCTAAAAACTATTTCGATTGACAGTTAAGGCTTTACAATGTTAGATTCTCGAACCATAATTAATCCGTATGACTTTTCTGTTTATAGTAAGCCGTGTCAAAATTATGTTGGTTCTTTTGGGTTGATGTTTTGCCATTTGAAGAATAAAGTTTTGTGCGGTTAGAGGAACTGATCAATTCTGATTTGAGAGACTATATATGGTCTTCAAATAAGTCACCTTTGAGATTTATTATTTTTTTCTTACAAAGTTCTTCTCAACAGGATTTCAGTTAATTATTGAGTCTCCACAGAAGAGGTATTCTATTCGGTTGACCTAATTCAATTATCAAATGGTAGATATCTTGTCTTAGAATTTATTCCAATTTCAAATTGTAGATAACATATCTATAATTTGAATTAGGTCAACAGTCCAATTAATATGTTCTATCATGAGGCGATGAGTTGTATATCGTGTTCTCTGTAAGATTGAGGATTGTAACTGGTCCTGTTAATTGTGGCAATCCTGTTATCATTGGGATGGCTTTAAGTCTCTTTTCTCCATGGATTGTAAAAGGAATTTTCACTTGCATTCTGATTTGTTAAAAAGAAAAGAATCAAGAATTAATTCATCTATGGAATATGCTGTTTGGTTATTGTGTGTGGTCTGGTATTTATGGCCGTGCATGCATATATAAGGCCTTTTTGTGGGTTTGTTACCAACATGGAGGATCTTTTTTAACAGATGAAAATTTGGTGGTGAATTAAAGATGTTTGCACTTAGAAATATATGTCTTGTTATGAGTGGGTTAAACATCCTATTTAAAATAATTAATATATTTTATTTTTACAGGAAATAATGTACATATTTTAACCTATATAAAAAGCACTCTATTCTATTTTAAAAACACCCAACATACAACAAACTATATTTATATTTTATGTTTAAAAAATTAAGGCACGTACGTAATTTAAACTAAATACATTTAGTATATCTTACATTATGTTCCTTAATCTACGTGTACTAACCTTAATCGGAGTCAAGTCTAGTTAAATGAGTTAGTCTTACATAATAAGGTTCAAATCTTCATGATCCCGAGTAAAGGAAATATAAAATATCCTTTTTTTTTCATAGCTAAAACCTAAAAGACAACAATAACTGAATTCTTATTTGAGAAATGCTTGTAATACATCTCTAGCTTACTTTTTTGGACACATCCTGTGTTTATTGGTTTTTTTTTTTGGAAATTATTACAAATTGTGGATTTCATGTATGTATAGTGACTTTCTATTTTATAATTTCTAATAAATTTTAACTAATAATAATAAAATGCATGTGTGTAAGGAGAATGTGTTGTTAGAATTCCTGTTCTTACTTTAAAATGTGATCTTCATTTAATTGTGTTTTAGTTTTCACGCAAACCAGCTTGGTTTTAATGAGTTTAAGAATGCGACTTAAGGATATAAAATTATTGAGTGGCCTTCGTGTAAAGAAATCTTTCAAATAAGTGATAAATTAAGACGTTATACAAACATATATGCATGCAGGCTTACGAGATTTCAAGCTTACATCACTCGCAGCTCAATTAACCTCTAAACTAAGAAAAAATTCACGATGTGGGTTGAATATTAAAGCTTATCTCATGCACATAATTCAGACTGAACCTCATTTTGATTAAAGGTGCCTTTAGTGGGTCATTTCTGACCAGAAGATACACCGACCTAAACACGAATGGACTTAATTAGAAAAGGCCATAACTGGGCACATTATGTTCTCCTTTCTTAGAAAAGCCATGATTTTCTCCATTATGTGCATTTTTAATTCTTGTTTGTTCGCAATAATTGTCATGTTGAGTTCTCCATTATTCTTGTCATCATTTGGCAATAATAATTGCCAATGAATTTGGTTTATTTAGTAAAAAAAATTAGTGGTATGTAATCATCTCATTTGTCATGTCTCACAAACATAAGGCAGGAGACTATAAGGGCCTGTGACTGAGTTTATATGCATATTCTTATAATAATATTATCACAATAGGGATGGGAATAAGTTATCTCGAAAAACATTTTGCTTAAAATAAATTTAACTTGGTTAAAAAATTTAAAACCTAAGTCTATAATTAATTACTTGTCTTAGACTTGTATTTCCTGACCTCTAGCTAAGTCAATTAGTCTACTTAAAAGCCTATTTTATATTAAAATTTTTATATAGATGAATCTAACTTTTTGCTACATGCATGAGCTAATAGACTCATAAACCAATGGAAAAAGACTATGTAAAATAAATTAAACTAAGTTTTAATAGAGTATAATAGAGTCAAATCTAATATGTTTATATGATATAAGTTTACTATATTCATGATAACTTTTGTATATGGGTTATTGATGTATTTTTTCTCACTGAAGGAAGAGGCCTCATATCTGGTCTCTTTTGTATATGGTTTGGGCACCTCCGGTATATCTTTTTTTAATATATTTTGCTTTATGGCTCATAAAAAAATCATGACAAAAGTCAATTTTGTAATAAGGCTTCTAATTAATTTATTATTCTAAGTTTATATGTTTGATTTTTTTATGTAGATTAACATGCTTAATATTTAAAAAGATAAATAGATGTTTTTATACATTATAACAAATTTTGACATAATAATAATACTAATAAAAATATATATAACTATTTATTTAAATAGGCTATCCGTTATGTTTAAAAAGCTATTTAAATAGTTTAAAATCTCTGTACCAAAAAAAAAATTGTTTAAAATCTGACACTTTTTTTATAACTAAATATACTTTTATAAAAATCTAAGCTTGATTTATTTCTAAAAATAGTTTAACTTAACTTGAGTATGATGTATATTATTAGGCCATAGATTCTTGTTGAGTGGTATATCTTATTTCTACTCTTAATAGATAGAAATCAAACTCTTAAAATCTCTCCATCAGCATCAAAAGTACATACCAAACGGAATCCATGACTGAAAAAATAGAGAAAATACGCATTTACGAATGGTGCCTTACACGTCGCACGCATATGGTGTATGGCTCTGCTTTTTTGTAATTTTGCCCTAATATTATGTCGTTTATCTGAATTAGACATGCATACCCTATCTTTTTTTTTTTTTTTTTTTTTTTTTTTTTTTTTTACTGTTTTTGACAAAAGTCCATGATTTTCTTAGTGGTCTACGTAGTACATCTTTGCGGCAGATCTTGTCATTCCACTTCCTCAGCTTCCCAATGAATTCCTAGTAAATTGTTCACGTACGTACTTCCACCAAAATGCGTTTCTTTCATTATTTAAAAACAATGATTAAGGGAGGAAGATATATTAAGATTATATGAGATATAATTTGACTGGTGATGACTTTAGCAATTGTCAATTGTATATATAATATTTTTTCCATGATTTTACAATTGATAAAGTATAATTAATTACCAATTTTACATATTCTATCTATGACTTTAGGATTGATTGCAATGTAATTTAGGTATACTATTAATAATTGATAAATATCAGCCACGACTCTAGATTCTTACATATATTTAGGTATGATTGTAGGAGTTAACTTACAATTAGTATGTATATATGATGGAGACTGAGGTGAGTAATGAAGTCTCATAATGGGAATCGGTTAAATGATGTTATACATGTGACACAATCATATTTTTCAATCTTTTTAGAAAACTAAATCACCTGACTTTAATTTGTGGCCAGAACAGGCACCATTCACCAGCCAGATGTTTTAGTTAATGCCTCTGGTCCTCCTATTTGCAATCAATTAAACAACTCCCATTGACTTGGTTCTAAGAAAACATTAATTATTTTCTTAATATTATTCTCATTTATTGGTATCTTATCTAAACACAAACGAATTCATTACATTTTAAATATTTTTTGATAAGGATATCCTATTATATCCTAACCACAAAACCAGATCCTTAATAGTTCATCGAAAACCAAAAAAGCAATCACTACTTTCTTCATCTAATAAGAATTATTATAAAAATTCCCTGTCCATTACTCTTACAATTAACAGCTGGTATTAAAAATACTAAAATGCTTATACCCTAAAAAAACAGCTACATGCAAATTAATGGTCAATTCATTAAATTTTGCTGACCAAAAATCAAACGTGTGGACAATGGATACTATTGCCTTTAATGTTCTCATGGCTAATAAAGATAGTCTCTAGACGTACAATTACTCTTATTTAGGCAAATCTTGCTCCTTAATTCGTGAGTGATTCCAGGGACAATATAAATAATCTAGATGTACAAGCCACTCTGATTCTGACAAGCTAAAGGATAAATTTGAGAGAGGATAAATTTGCCAAGCTAAAGGAATCGGATAAACCTCTCTTAAAGAGAGGAAAATATGATATACACCCATGTTGTTGCCACAAAACCATTGTTCCCCTTCCTCTTTAATTTCAAGGAGTTGAACACTATCAGCTTAAAATGAAGCTTGGTGGAGAAAAGAATCTGGAAATCATGTTTGTTTCATTAACCAGTTGTAGTTCATAAGTCATCCCTTACTTAATCAGCATTGATTCTCAATGCAGAAAATTAGCCTTGATTCTCTTATGTGAGACGTTCTCTTCATGCACTACTTTCAGTTCAGGATATCACCAGCAAGCAAAATTGGTAAAATTCATCACTCCAGGTGTAACCATTTATAAAGACTAGCAGAATGAAATTTGTGCTTGCATGTCTTGCAAGCAAGGTGGGGAAGACTGTGGTTTGTGGTGTGGATTACACTGTAACAGATAGGTCACTCCTCAACACCTTCAATTTCTTTATCGAAATTGCGCTTCCAAATTCCTATAGCTTCTGCTAAAGCTCCATTCTGCAGGACCAGAAAAGGAATTGTTAACTTTAGTGCAAACCTGCTCTGATAAATTATTAATTCTCACATAGATCCATTGTCCACTGATAAGCCACCAGAAAGCTCTGCATCTTTCTTCTTTAGACTCTGAACTGTGGAAATCTCTACAGGAATATGCTGAAAAAGGCAATCCAAAATAACTGGAGTAGCAGAGTCTTGTATGTACTGGATCAGTCTCTCCCTCTGAGATGATGATGAAGGTAATGACTGTAGATGTGATATCAACAAAGACCATGCAAGGAAGAGATTTACCTACAATAGTTTTTCCAGATCATTAGTACCCTCAATGAAACGACAGAGTAAATGGATAAATAAACATTAAAAACAATGCTTATGAAGCATAGTTCAACTTCCTTCCCATATAAAGCATTCCTACTCGTTGGTGTGCAAGCAAGTCCATTTCAAGAACCTCATAAGGTGTCCTTTCTACCATGAAAGGTATTTCCTCTTTCAAATGAACTTTTTCTTCCATTGGCACCTCAAGACGGCTGATATCCTCTTCACTAGCAGCATATATGTTTGAGTTACAAGCATTATCTTCAAGGACAGCACTTCTTAAAACAGGCTCATTTGAAAGAACAAAATATGCTGCAAACTGCAATAAAGGAATTGGCTTGGAAGTAAAAAGTATAGCATACAAAGAGCTAATAGACCCTTTCCTTAGTCTCCAAAAGTCAACTGATTTCACTGCTTTATCTCTAGCTTGTGATGAGGAATTAACAACTCCAGAAGCTACCAAGTCCCAGAAGTGTGTATATTCAACCCTTGATGATGCAATAACTGAGGCAGCTTCTTTGTAGCATGAATTTGCAATAGCCTCAGATACACCAGTACAAAGTAGGTGAAGGACTCCCTCTAGAATCCGATCTTTAACAGAATCCAATTTTCCTGATTTAAATGTATTTGAATTATCTGTGTCTTCAGCTTCTTGAAGTTTACAATGCTTAAGAAGAAAGAAAGACAAAAGGGCATTTTCAGAAATCTTTATGGGAAAAGGATCTGAAACCAAAATAATTTTCTCAATTTTCTGACACATCATATTTAAATTATCAGATTAACTATCAACAAGACCATTTATATTTTCAGCTACATCCTCCATCATAACAACTGCTGATTGAATCCAACACCTTAGGTTAGACAGCAGAAAGTCCCAATCTTCTTCATTGAATTCATTCCAGCAATAGCCTACTGAAACAATCATAAGTTTTGATAGAAGCATCTGCACCACTGTAAGCTGGTTGAACATAGCAGATCCACAAGCAACATGCCTTTGCTTCTGGAATAATTTATAAAGAAGTTTCCTCTCATCAGAACTGATACTTCTCGCTGGCTTTAATCCTTGTGGACCACCTATTGTGCTGAAAGGATAACAGGCAATCACCAACTGGAGCCAATCTTCCATGTCTACAAGAGTCACGAGTAATTTCATTAATACCATACACTACTCATGCATGGCAAATTTTAATTTTTTTTGGGAAGAAAATTATTCACTGTAACAGTTGCATTTAAACAAAGTGAAAAATTAGCACTATTAGAAAAAGCACATGCCCATATACACAATCATGCGCAAAAAGAAATACAGAATTTTAGTGAAAACTCTATCCCTAATGATAAAAATGTCTATTCAAGACAAACTGGTGAATTATCATTTTGTGTTTTGATATGAAGAAAGAAAAATTTAGCTTCTCCTGTTTTCCATGTGACCAAAGGTGGAAGACTTAGGGAGTATTTTGCACAAAAATCTTTCTTTAAAAGAACAATGTTGAACACCTGTACCAGGCTCCGCATACCCAAACAATGGTTCTAAAAGTATATTTATAAGCAAAGGTAGAATCTTAAGACCATTAGTATTAACTGCTTCACCAAGAAAGAGTTTATTCACAAGAAGTTCTATCAGATTCAACGCCTTCTCTCTTTGAACAAAGCAGACAGAAAGAAAGCAAGTGCTCTAAAGAATGGTTCTTCGACACCATCCACTTCATCAGATGCTTAATGTTTCATCTAAGAGGCTTTCCTGGGGAGAATTACTTCCCTTGGCATAAGCACTCAAAGAAGGTAAGAAAGAAGACACAGCACTATTCATGGCCATCTCCACGTGCACAAGATTTCAGCAGCTAACCAAGCAGATAACTTTTTTATAGGTTTAAATATATTTTTTATTCATTGATTCTTTTTAGTTTTGGTTTTCATAAAAAAAGTGATATTTATAAAATTATTTTTTTATTTCTTGTTATTTTGTTTTAGTATTTATTTTTGTCCTTGTGATACATAGATCATTTGTTTTTAATGTCGATAAAATAGCTTTCAAGAGACTAATTCAAAAGAATAAAATATTATAAAGACTAAAGTGAAAAAAAAAATAGATATATTACTAAGATTAAAAAAAAGTAATAAGGACTAACACAAAAAAAAAGTATATTGTATAGACTAAAAACATATTTAACTCTTTCTATGATTTTTTACATATTATTATTTAAGAATAATTATAATCTTAACTATTTTCTTAATTTTAATCAATCCAAACATGAGTTTTAATATTTGATTTTAAGACCTTATATGGAATTATTAAATATGAATGCAGTGTGTCTCAGCTTAAATAATATATTTTTGTAATTTTTATTCAAATTTTAAATGTATATTTTTTTATTAGTTTGCATTTAATATTTATATTTTTCATTAACAACAAATATATCTCAAACGAACCTTTTTTTTTTATTTTACTCTCTTCTTTCTTAAAATTATATAATTTCATTATCATATGATAATGATACTATTTTTACTTTTTATATATATTTAATTTTTATTTTTAACTTTCAAAATACTAATAAAATGTATTAGAAACTTGTTAATTCATTTAAATGAACAATATTGTAAAGTGTGTGTTAATATATTTAAAAATATAAATCTCGAATTTACTTTCTTTAACTGGTTTAGATTTAATTATTTTCTCTTTTATTTTTTACAACAGTAGTATTTTTTTTAATTTAGTACTGAGTAAATATATTTTTATCGTAAAAGGTTAAAAGTTCTTTTGAATATAAAAGTTAAATTATTATCTATATTTTATTATATTAAAAATGATAATATTATTCAAATTTGACACAAAATGATCCGTTTCCTATACAGTTACATTGACTTTTTCACAAATTTTTAATGTAGAATTAATAAAACTTAAATTTAACTCATTCACATATAATCAAACATAAATTTATTTATCTTTTTTTCAAATGTATGAAAAGAATTATTGATGACAAGATTAAGCACTAGATATGAACATTCATTCAATTTGGGATTCATAGTTTTTTTTTAAGAGATTATGATTCATAGTTTCTTTAAGACTTTATTTAATATTTATGGTTTATGAATATTAACAACTTCCTTGAAATGTTTATTAGGCAGCATTATTCTAAGGCAAATTACATGAGGTATTTATTTGTAATTTATGTTTAATGTGATATTTATTTTTGACATGAATCTTAGTTAGATTTTTAATTTGAGGATGATATTAGTACAAAACTGTTTTTCATAAAAATTCTCCGTCGAGAATCATAAAAGCACATAAGGTGTATATTCTTTTTTCAATATGATTTATTTCAATAATCAATTTGATTGAAGAATACAAGTCACTACCACTTACCACTTATATCCATTGTAAATATTTATCATAAAAAAAATTTATGTTGTTTGTTTAGTATGCATCCAAAAATAATTTCAAAATACACTAAAAATAAAATTATTCGTGACTGGATAGTCTTCGTAATCATCCTCTTCAGAGTTTTATTTTTTTTCAAAAGTACAATTCACCCGTACAGCACATAATTCAGCACACAATTCTTATTGGTTGCTAATATATTGATTTTACACTTTCACCATTAAAAAAATGTTAGAAATTAGAGTTTAAGCTTTAACACTCACTTGTCCAGAGTGGTACTTGCTAATGCTACACTCGCCAAATTACTAACAATATGCATCTTGAACACTGTTAACATTAGCTAGATTCATGATCTATGCACATTTTTCACTAAGTATGTATGGTTTGGCTCAACATAACACTCTAATATATCCTCTTTTATTAGTTAAAATTTGTTTAAAATTACAAAATTGTGTAGCACCACTTCTTATTTAATAAACTTTCCTTAGAATTTTATAATTTTCAATAAATTTTAACCAAAAAATAAAATAGGTTAAATGAAGTGCATTACTAATAGTCTTCGCGTTGTTAGTGCTAGATAGGGGTAAGAATAAGCCAGGCCGACCTACAGGGACCTACAACCTGACCTACATAAAGCCTGACTTGAACTAGCCTATTTAATTAAAAAGTTAGACTCGGACTTTTTTAAAAGCCTATCAAATTAAATAGATCAAGTTTAAGCTTATTAAAAAACCTTATAAGCCTAATAGGCCGGTCTTTATATATATATATATATATATATATATATATATATATAATATTATTTTTTGGATACAATTAATTTTTTTTTTGAAACTAACTTCTATTCCTATAATTAAGGACTTTAATTATAATTTAGGTGTGAGTCATGTACCCTTTTATATTTCTCATTATTTTGATTTACTTTCCTTTTTTTTTTTAACCGGTCCTACTCCATAAAATATTAAATATTTATTGTGAAGAAAACTTTTAAGGAGACTATCAGGCCAGACCAGGCTTTTAGAAAGGTCAGGCCGAGCCAAGATAAAAGCCTTTGATAGGCTATAGGCCAGGCTCAGGCCTCAAATATTCATCATATCAGGCCTTTCAAAGTCTGACCTGACTTGACTTATTCCCACCCCTAGTGCTAGATAACTAAGACTCATATACTAGGTTTTGGAGAACAAAGACGGGGGTCAAAAACTACACCAAACTAGCACAGATTTACGATAAGAACATGTCTCCAATTTCGCTAAATAAATAAACAATTTAACCGCTGAAGCTAATTTCAGCACAGATTCTGTTTGACGAGCCTTTAGTTCTCTACCTCTGGATCTTTATTATACATCTTGAGTGCTACCTCAAAATCTATATCTGTTTGATTACATCAAAGCATCTTGCTGGAGAAGTTGAATACACACTGGCTATATGCCATATGAGTGGTGAGAATGAATAAATATTGCTGAAATAAGAGCTTTATCCATTAAGGATAATGCACATGTTTTAGGGACTAGGATCTCGTACCAGCTGAAATAATACGTTGCATGTAAGGAGCAATGCCTCATTTACTCCCCCTATTAGTCAGTGAAAGAATGTTTCTAGCAAAATAAATCTGTGTATGAGCAAGACAGAGAAAGATCATATATCAAAATCTTTTATCTCTTGCGGTTGCATGTCGTGTGTTAATGATACTATTTTCTTCCACTCAAAAATATCACAAACAAAGCCACAATAAGAGCATGGTCAATAGTCCCAGGAAAGATTGTTAGGCGAAATTTACTCCTACTGACAAACATTTGATGGAGCTTGTACATCAGGCTACTCTGCACAAAAGTATGAATCAGTATCAATCTAAATGATAAATTTGTAATATTCTAGAGTATATATTTTATCTCTATCTAATCGTGTTTCACAGGATACACAACTTTTTAATTTCCATAGTAGCTTCCTCTCTTTTCCATGTTCCAGATATATCATACAATATGATTATAGAACGACACTAAGAAATATATAAGACCACTCCTCTGTAATAAAATACAAATCTCAGCTTTAAAATCATGACCATACTCTTATCAAATCATGCCTGTAGTTTAATTTATACACTGAATAATTCTTCTGCATCACTTTCATATGTTCAATCTTCTGAAGGCATAATCTATCTAATGTAATAACATTTGGAAACTGAAGACAGTTTCTTGGGCTTTATAGTTGTAAGACTTACCATTCAACATATTTTCAATTGTACATGGACGAGTGGTAACTATGTCGATCAAGGAGAATATAATTAGATTATGATATTTTGTACCAGTAGAACAGGATGGAGTAAAATTCCATGAGTAACACTAGCAATTCATTTATGACATAAGTTTATAAATTATAACTGGGAATTAAAAATGTCTAAGTTTCTTTGGCAACATATCATAATCAATTCCTCTCACTTCGACTCATATTCTAATGTAAAATTTAAAGATGAGATTAATTTGACCATACTTCTCAATTACGTTTAATGGCTCAAAATTAATTCTATCACAATCCATTTTATCCATCTTTAAAATAAATAGACTCTTAAGTCACTTAAATAAAACCTGAATTCAGTACCTGTGCCACCAAATCAGCATCTTTATATATGCAACATGATCTCTGGAAAGGGGAACCCTTCACTTTCAAATCACAACCTTCGTCATTGGACCTCTCAGCTGCGAAAAGTACCTCTAACTCAACTCGAGTAAGAGTTTTGAGGGTCCTCTGCACACTAAACACCAGCTCCTTGTTCTCATCACTATTTCCCTTATAGCATTTCCAAGACCCATTCTACCAAAAGAAAAGGAAAAAACATATTTTATAAAGATGCCAAATTGTATTTTTTTATTAAAAAAAAGAAATTAAGATAAGAGAGACAGACATGATAACGGTAGATGGAGAAGAGGGTATTGCCTGAGGCATCAAGCAAGAGTTTCTTGTCCTTGGGAAGGGGCGATGAGTTAGGATTGGGTGGGTGGCGGTTCACCCTGAAGACTATGTTACCAGACTCATCTGTGAATGCTAGAACACCACGTGAGACTCCAGCATGTTTTTTGGAACCGAACAGATCAATTGGGATCTCCCAATTCCCTGATCCTGGATACGGCGACTCTGAGGTTGCCGATTCCATCTTTGCTTTGTTTACTCGTTCTCTCTCAGACACCCACCACTACCTGCACAAAATTATTAAAAATAAAAATCATGGCAAAGCATTTTAGGAGATTCATTTTTTACATACATGTATCATAAAGATTAAAGAAAAAATGACAAGGATTGTGGAGAATGGAATCAAATGTTCAGCCAGCAGCTGCACCAGATGCTTTTTTCCAAGATGAGAGTAGTCATAGGGCACATACACTTTGAAGGACAATAAGCAAGGAACACATGGTTATTGGTCATGTTTGGAAACTTTTTGGACTCTGAAATTTGTCAATACAATTCATTGACTTAGCCAAATCATTAATATAGACTGTGTGGACATACATCCAACAGGTCCCATGTAATGCACCATCTTATTGTACAGCCATGTCTATGATGTCCAACATCTTACATTCAACACAAAACACCAAGAAATGATTATCATCAACATTGACTTCAGCTTCAAAACAGACTAAGTCTATTCCAAAGCACTTCCAGAAGAAGAAAAATGAAACGAATTTCTCCATATGCTAAAATCATCTTTAGAGAAGATATATGAGAGAGCTTCTACACATTAGCTTATGCATAACAGCATAAGCTAATTTTAACTTATGAAGAAGATCATTTCATTTTTTTTCATCTTATTCTCCTTTCTTAGAAGTGCTTTTGGAAAAATTTATCCAAACAGGCAATAACCAAACTTCCCTTTCTAACACAGGTAGTAGTAACACCACAAGATGCATCAAAAGAGACATATAAAATACACTAAAATTAATTGCACTTAAGCATTTACATATTCTCATGAACTAGCACAAAAGTTAATCCAAAAATTACCTCAGTGGTGGGATCCTTCCTGCCTAGCCTCTTTAAATGAACTACAATCTTACTATCAACATACTGCAAATGACAAAACAATATAACATCATAACATTAAAATTTGATCAAAAAGTAAAATTGACAATCTATTCCAAGCTGCAAAGAAGCCTCTAAGCACAAAACTCCTATGGAACGTAAGACGTGGTTAATTCAAACTGCAGAAGCAGTACCATTCCAGCTTATTAATTATGAACACAGAATTGGATATAAAACCTAACCAATACTATAGTATAATTATTACAAATAACATAAAATAGAGCAACAAATAGAACTTTCTGTCACCACACCAGAAAAAAAAAAAGAGAGAGAGAAACAGAATTGGGAATACATACGGCAAAGGGGAGAGAGTCTTCGAATGAAAGAGGATTGCGAGATTGCGACAAAACCACCGAATCCAACGGCGAAGATTGCGAGATTGCGGAGAACAGAATTCGACAAGACCAAGCGAAGTTGAATTCTCAGTCCCTGTTGCGAGCAATGACGAAAACGAGTTTATAATTTTGCAACTAATTACTAATGCCTGGATTTCTAAACTGGGTCATTTCGTAAAATTATTTAATAAAGTATAGTAATTTTAAAATTATTTACATGTTGATTTCCAATCACATGTGCTGATTTCCAACGCTATTTTGACTTGGAAATTCACGCGCATGGTTTGGATGTTGCCATTTTCTTACTTTGTAAAAAATATAGTATCTTGTATTTTTTTTTATTTTGCAGAAAAAAATATGGTAAAAAAGATTTGTTGTCTTTTTTTTTTTATTTTGTAGAAAAATATTATTGTTAAAAAATATAGTAGAAACATCCCAAACCAAGTCAAATCGCATTGAAAAACACTTTACATAATACTTCTTATATCTTATATGACAAAAATTACCCATAACATATAAATAATTTTAAAATTACATTACTTTATTATATAATTTATGAAATCACCCAGTTTAGTAAAATAAGTTGGATGATACTAAACGGTTCTTTTAATTAATTTTGAATTACAACTTTCAATTTTAGGATTTTTAAATTTAAATTTATAATAAATTATAATGTCCTAACATCAAAAAAATAAAGTGTAGCATCTTTTATCATTATATATCTAATCCCGTAATACAATTACAAACTAAAATTCTTAATATGTTTAGTAAAATCTCACTTTCTCAATTAAAGACTTCTAATACTCTTTCTTCTAGGGTGTTTTGTTTACGGCTGACTTGAATCAACTTTAGGTAATTAAACCTATTATTCAACTTGATGAAATTTATACATATCTATGAATCTATTTTATTATATATATATGTCCTCATTTTTTATCATTGAGAAAGTACAACAAAAATAAAGAGAGACTAAGGTCTAATAAAAGCTACGACCAACTGCATCCGCGTGCACGCGTGTTCCTTGTACAATAATTTCAAAAATGTCACCGCATCACTTATTAAAGCGGTTCCTTGTATAAACCGACGTAAAGTGCGTATCTTAAAAAGAACTTTTTGTAGTAGTGACGGCGGAAGAAGACAAGAATCCCATCAAACAAACTAAATTGTATTGGAGGAGCCATGCTTTAGTAACCAGCCGCACATTAATTACCTTGTCTTAGGATGTGTTTAAGAGAAGTTTGTCATTGATAAGTGATGACCAATAAGAGCTTTAATCTTGTTAAGGATGGTTGCATAGTTATGCCAAGGAGGATAATCTTGAGAAGAAAATCATGAGCCATTAAAGAGTCAGTTTCACAAATAACATATTTAAAACCTGTTTCCCATGCTCTCCGTAAGCCTTTGTAAATATTCACAAGTTCTGCATGCATATTTGTTGTAAAACTACAATTACCACCGAAACCCAAGAGCAATTCTCCACACGAGTTGCTCAAGATACCTCTGAAACCAGAGATGTTAAGGTTGCCAAGACTGCTACCGTCAACATTGAGCTTGATGATATCACCATCAGGAGAAGTCCAAGTCCCCAATCTTTGAGGTTGACGATGTATTGGACTTGGATCCTTTTTAACTTGGTACGTTAGATTTATCTGGTTAATGGTGTACCACAAGGAATAGATTGTATCTTAAAAGATCTCCACATTACGGGGTTTCCAAATAAACCAGCAAGCACATGAAAAAAGGATCTCATGACGTCGTTGGAGTTGTGCTTGAAACTAGTTGTCCCCATCCATCAAGTAGAAATCTGAATCTGCATCAATGCCAAGGGATATCCTATTTTTTTTTGCTCGAGCACAATCCCTCAACAAGTGAACAATGTTCTCCCCTCATTACATATAACCATAACAATAATAATAATTGTATTGTAGGAGACTCATAGGTAATCAGCACCAACCAACCAACTATCATTCCACACATGATGCCTTAGTCGGCCTCATGGGTAGTTACCAACTTGGCCACTCTCATTTTTTTATAAGATAGCAGACAACATAAGAACAAGCCACATTCTATGTACAATATACACCTTAGACAGATACTTTAGTATCAAAGTCCATTTTCAGGTACCCTACCCCTCATCATAGAAGGAGCTTAGCAAGAGGAGAAGGAAGCCACTTAGAGATTAGTAGAGGAAGAATTTAGTAGAAACATTTGGTACCCACCACCGTAAGACTCGAACCCATGACCACAAGGTTAAAAGCCTTGTGGTGATTATTGAAATGCTTGAATGATGATGAAGCCCAGTATGTCATGAATGAAATTCACGAGGGTATCTACTCCATGCACTCAATAGGAAGGAGTATGGCAGCCCGGGTTCTCCAGGATGATTATTATTGGCCAACAATGCGTATTGATTGTGCAGAATATTCAAAGAATGCCAAGAGTTTGGCAACCTTCATCATGTGCCACTAGAGAAGTTACACTACAACATTCATTCATCATGGCCATTTGCATTTATCGGGTATGAACATTCTTAGTCCTTTTCCTTTGCAAAAGGCCAAATGAAGTTCTTACTAGTGGTCATTAACTACTTCACTAAGTGGATTGAGGTAAAACTACTTGTCAAAATCACTACTCAAAAGGTTCAAAAATTCACATGGAGATCGTTGATCTGTAGACACAACCTCCCTTTTTCCCATAGTTATAGATAATAGTAAGCAGTTTACAAACAAATGGGTATGAGCAATTCCTACAACAGCTCAACATCAAACATTTGGTATCTTCTATTGAACATCCCCAAACCAATGGACAAGCAGCAACAACGAACAAGGTCATCTTGACAAAGATGAATAAAAGGATGGACAAAGCAAAAGGTCTTTGGGTTGAGAAGTTGTCTTGTATATTATAGGGGTATATACCATTGCACTCCACAATCCACAATAAATGGTACTATACTTTTTTTGGATTGACTAATGGTACTAATGTCATGATTCCAGTTGAGGTTGGTGAACCCTCAACAAGAAGAGCTCACTTTGAAGAAGCACTTAACATTGAAAGCTGAGCTTTTGAGCTAGATATGATTGATGAGGTGAGAAATGCATGCTCAGATTCAAAAGGAAGCTTGTAAAAGAAGAGCAACTCAGAAGCATGAGTCAAAATTGAAGATTAAAGAATTTCAAGTTGGGGATCTTGTAAGGAGAATGAGAAGAGAAACAAGGAAGGATCATGTTGAAGGAAAACTTGCTCTGAACTAGGAGGGACCCTTTAGAATCACTGCGACAGTGCAAAATGGTACATACCAACTTGAAGAACTTATTGGAAAAGTCATCCCAACGACTTGGAATGCAACACACTTGAAGCCCTACTTCAATTGAAAAACCAGGTGTCCTACTCTATTTCTTGCTTTAGTCTTTTATCCCGAGTAGAAAAAATAATGGGTTTTGGCTGAATAGATTTTAACAAGGAGAACCTAGGTCACATTATAAAAGGAACATACTATCATTACATTTACTTAATGAAATCCTTTTACAAAGATCATCATATTCCTTTTATTACTTATCTCATCTTGTTGCTATTTATTCTTTGCTTGAATAAGTTGGAAATGTCTTACACAAAACTATGTACTAACCTACTTGTCTTGTACAAATATTACATTGACCTTATGACTTTGTGCAAACGCATGTCGACTTACATAAACGAGTACAACCAGTACATCAACACAAACATGAAGTAAAGGATGGAAGAATAAGAAGATAGTGATTACAAATTTGTCTATTCATAAAAAGTTACCTCGTTACTAAGGCACTGTGGACAAAGGGACCTGACTCAGTATCTCCCTGTTTTAGAACCATTTGGAAATCAATTTGGTGATAGAATTAGAAGGCAAAAATACTTGGTTCTACCTAGAAATTGAAACTCCCTTCTTTAGATGCCATACATATGCTATCCTCGCCTTTATCATATGGACTCACACCGCTCAATCCGTAAAAAGCCAACCCACCAAGCATAAAGATATGTCGACTTTCACCATTTAAGGGTGCCTCTCCCTAGTTACAGGAACATTATAAAAGCAAAGATCATGTTAGAGTATAAGACAATAAAGTCCACAAAAAAAAAATAACATATCAACTAATTTACATGATTTGCAAAAAGAGGATAAAAAAGATAAATGATCTGACTACCACTCATAATAACTCGTCAAAACATTTTCAAATCTAGTCTTAATCTATAACTACTCCAATTTTTTATGATTTACAGAACTTCATCATATCTCAAAATACTAGAGTGGAAAATAATATGGTTTCAGTGCAACCATATAGAGGGTCAAACCACAGATAACCCTAATAATGTGAGGTTCCATACTTCAAAATCCAAATCTAGCAATTAATTATAGTTTAGGCAGCAAATTATGGAATCCCATGATGAAGAGCATGCTGCCAAACTACTAAGAGCTCAAACCCACATATGGAATCACATATTTAGCTTCATAAACTCCATGGTCCTTAAATGTGTGGTTGACTTAGGCATACCAGATATCATACACAACTATGGCCAACCCATGCCACTCTCAAACCTCATTGCTTCACTACCAATCCACCCATCCAAAACTTGCTTCGTCCATCGCTTGATGCGAATCATGATCCATTCTGGCTTCTTCTCTCAACAAAATCATGACTTGGAGAATGAGCTAGAAGCCAAGTATGTGCTAACCGATGCATCGATCTGTACAATTGCTTAAGAACCATCCGATGAGTGTGACACCTTTCTTGCATGCCATGCTTGATCCAGTTTTGACAAATCCATGGAATCAATTTTCTACTTGGTTCAAAAATGGTGACCCTACACCATTTGAAACGGCACATGGGAAGATGTTTTGGGATTATGCTGGCGCTGATCCGAAACTTAATCACTTGTTCAATGATGCCATGGCAAGTGATGCTCGATTTGTCACTAGTTTGGTGATTGAGAAATGTAAGGGAGTGTTCATGGGATTGGAGTCATTGGTTGATGTTGGGGGAGGCACAGGGACCATGGCAAAAGCCATTGCTTAATCATTCCCTCGGGTGGAATGCATTGTGTTTGATCTACCACATGTTGTTTCTGGCTTGAAAGGAAGTGAGAACCTTAAATATGTTGCAGGGGACATGTTTGAGGCAATTCCTCCAGCTGATGCCATTTTGTTAAAGGTAAATCACTATTCACATTCAGAATACAATTTTACATTCATACCATTAACACCCAGTTTTTATACTTGAGTGATGCCAAATTTTAAAGAATTAAAGCAAATAATTGATCGATTGGAAAAAAAAAATGAACGATTTTATCATCATTGATCACTTGAAATAACTTCAAATTTTTATATGTATATTGTTGACTAAGCTAGTAAGCTGGCACCAGCCAGTAGTCCAATTACATATCTGCCACTATCATACCAAATTAGACCAACTCGCATATATCTAAGACTCTAAATCAGTGAAAACAAAATATAAAAAATAAAATTAGTGGATTCAATTATATAAATATAAATAAAATAAAATATAAAAATATAAAATTTTATTTTTAAATTTAATGAATTTTAAAAAATGAGGGATACAAGTACACGCCTAAAGCCAACATAAATCTGCCACTGGACCAACTAAGTGGTGTATATGGCTTGTAATAATTAGTACTAGTTTACTAAGTGAGTACGTAAAGTAGCTAGCATATGATTATTTGACAAGTAAATCTCTACTCATATTCTAGAAAAAATAGTTATAGATCTCTTCAAATTTGACTTTTCTTTTTTCTGAAGTATTGACTATATGTTGCGGTTAAAAACATTACATGATGTGCCAATTCATTCTACCAAGCTTAATATGAATGCAAGTCAATATTTTATGATTCTGATCGGTGTGTTACTTTGAATGACAAAGCAGTGGATATTGCATGACTGGAATGATAAGGAGTGTGTGGACATATTGAAGAAATGCAAAGAGGCCATAACGAGGAAAGGCAAAGAAGGGAAGGTGATCATCATAGACATGGTGGTGGAGGATGAGAAGAGAGATGATGAATCAGTTGAAACACAGCTCTTCTTTGATATGCAGATGATGGTGTTGGTCACTGGAAAAGAGAGAAGCAAGAAAGAATGGACTAAGTTGATTTCTTCTGCTGGTTATAACAACTACAAGATAACTCCAGTCTTTGGCTTAAGGTCTCTCATTGAGATCTATCCATAGTAAGTTATTGAGATGTGCCAGCACTCTATCATTCATATATGTAAGGGCTATAATTTTTCTGTTTCGATTCATGAGTGAATGTTGGATAAGTAACAATAGCAATAGACTGAATTCTCTTCATCATAGTTGTGTTGTTGGAACAGTACTGTCAATAAAGGAAAAAAAAAAAGATCTGAGGATAAGTATAGTTTGCGTGGTATATATAGCAGGTGAAGAAGAAAAGGAACACGTGGTTAAAGAGCACCGTGAGAGTTTAGCAATTACTTTTTTTTTTGGTAACTGAATTTGCCTTGTATTAGATTTGTGAAGAACTAAGTTTGTGAGAGTTGTTATTGAATAAGATTGTTTCTAAAGGGTTTGATAAAGGTATAATGGTTTATTTAAATACATTTCACTATTTTAGTATTTTAAGTAAGTTCATAATGATGTGATTATGTGTCATGTCAATAAAAATACATCGTTAATCTCATCTTAATAATAATATCATGCCAACAATGAAATTAATGACAATAAAATAAAATAATTTTTTTTATGAAAACTTAAAATAGATAAAATAAATATTACAGAACCTAAAAATGAAAAGAAATTATAAGAATTAAAAAAAATAGAATTTGCTTATGTCTTTAACTATCACTTAAAGTTGTTTATAATTTTTATTTTAAATATTGGGTTGGACAAAAGAAATGATCATTGTATTCATGTTAAGAATAAATAAAACAAAACATAGTGGTAAAAAAATATAACAAATTAAATCCTATAATTTTTTTTTTGGATGAAGTATGAATATAAAAAGTAAGAGAGACAAAGTTGAAGACATCATCAAAGAATTTTTCATAAATTTCTCTATGATGACTTCAGGATAAAAATCTCATATTTGACTTCAAAACACTTGAACACATATCCTAATTAGCTAAAGTATCAATCACATGATTAGAATCATGTGACATAATTGCAAGTAACAAAGTTTAAATGTTTCTCACTAACGCTATTAAATAAAATAAGATTAATTGAAATTTATTTGTATTTGAAGTCAAGACACAGATATAATTTTTTGCTTGCATTCGAAATGAAAGAAAGCAAGGTCGTCTAAACTCTTAAAGAAAATGGTTGGAGGTAGACAGAGGTGAATGCACATATAAGCTTGTTCCCACCGTATGAATTTTTATACTTGAATATAATACTCCTATTCATATGGACATAGATGCAAAAGTTTGAGATGAGGAAGGTCACAAGCTTGGATAGGTTTGGAAGATAAATGGTTTGTGAGAATATATAAATACTAAATCAAAACATATTATTGGAAGACAGTTGAAGGACTGGCGTTGGAGTAGTTAGTGCGGTGGAAATAAATGCTATTATTGGAGGACGGTTGAAGGATTAGCGTACGTGGGGCTAGTTATTGCGGTGGGAATAAATGCTAAATTAAAACATATTATTGGTGGAAATTAGCGATGGAAATGAGTCAAGCTGCTTGTCAAGGACCTTTTGCTCGGTCTATTTAAGGCTTGGTTCGGCTTGGCTTGTTTACTATAAAGATCAAGCTCAAGCTTTTTAAAAACTTTTTTAGATAAAAAGGTCAAAGTCAAATTATAAAAAAAAGTTTGTTAAGCTTGACAAACCGGCTTGTTTAAGTAATAATAATAATAATAACTATTATCTATATCATTTTTATGGCATTATGAATGATAGGATGAAGTGACATAAAGTGTTTAGAGAGTTCACTTGCATGTGGAAAATTTTCAAAAAGAAAAAGACTCAAGTTAAAAGGATAAAGCAATCAGATTAATACTTAAAAAAAAAGGATGCTTTGTAAAAACATTTTCACACAATTTAAATATTTTTACTTGATTATCTTATTATAAATCATCTCTAATCCATATATTTTTTAATATTATGCTCTCTTTTTTCATTTTCTTTTGATATACTCCGTGTTTTAACAACTTGAATTCAATATGATTTTGTTTATCAATTATTTTTGGATTTGTACATTACTTATACTAAATTTTATAAGTTTCTTTTTTTTAGTTAGTATTTCACTATGTTTTAGAATAATTATTTGGTCAATGACGTCTTTAAGCATGCTTTTAAATAGGCTCGTAGGCCAAGTCAGGCTTTTTTGTGAGTCGAGCCGAGCCTTTAAAAAAAATTGTATGACAGGTAATGAGCGAAACTCAAGTTTTGCGTATTCAACTCAAGCCTAGTAAATCTTGGCTTGACTTAGCTCATTTTCACCCCTAGTGGGAATAGGGGCCAACTTTTAATTTTACTACAAGCACTTTAATTAGTAGGGGTGGGTAAGCGGGCTGGCCCGCCCCACGTAAGGCTCGTCCGCATAAGCCCGCATTGGTAGTGGATCGGGCCAGCCCGTCCCGCATTCATACACGGACCAAATAAATTGGTTCGCCCCTGCCCCGTGGACCCCGCGGGTCAAACGGGTTGGTACGCGGGCCTAATTTTAAAAGAATTTCAATTTCAATAAAAATACAACACGATCAAATTAAGTTCAATACAAATGTAAATAAAATCTTAACAATTAGTCAATTACATCAATAAAATAAATAATGTATTAACAAAAGAAAATCCAAACAATAAATTTAAAATATGAAACTTAAACATCTCTAACAACAAATGATTCCATAGTTGAAACAATAAAATCCTAATGGGGGCAACCCATAGACCCCGCGGGCCAAACCCACATAGTCCGCGGATTAAGCAGAACGAACCCAAAAATATGACATAACCATGGACCGTTTAAAAAAATTAATTTATTACCCGCGCGAACTGCGGTACAGTCCATGGACCTGAACCTATTTATCCACCCCTATTAATTACAGTCCATGTTTCTAATTGCGGTCCCAAACTTTCCAAAAATTACGATCACCAACTATTTTTAAAAACCTAGCTACAGAGGATAAAGTCCTTGCTTAAACATCTTCTCGGGTTTTTTTACCAAATTACATATTCTCTCTCCATTCTTTTCCTAAAATACACTACTTTGGCCTTTTATTCCCAAAGTACACCTGTTTTGGCCACTTCACGGAAGTCGGGTTCTCACACCTCGACTTTCGTTCTTCCTTTTTTTTTTATAAAAAAGTTTTTGTATTATTAAAATTAAATATTATATTATATAAAATTATTTTTAAATAATTTGAAAATTATTTATTTATTAAATTAATTTATGTAATATTATTTTATAATTTAATTTTGTTATTAAGAAAATGATATTATTAAATTTAAGTGTTTTTGTTATATTATTTAAATTATTTAAGATATTTTTTGGTGAATATATATTTTAAAATCTGAATTTTGTATAATAATATATTTATTTTAGTAAATATTTATTTTGTATAATAATCTGAATTTTAAAATTTTTAATTTAACTATTTTATTAAATATAATTAGTTTGTTTATGTTATTAGATTTAATTAAAAATGATAAAACTAAAGCTTTTAACAATTTATTTATATAAGAACATTATACTACGTCATCAATAAAATATTTAAACAATGACATTTGTCTAAGGAAAAACTAAGATGAGGATACATTAGGACAATTATTTCTGCTATGACCATGTTGCCGGCAAAGTCCACATTTTTTTCTACTTGCTCGTTCATTTTCGTCTTCGTCCATCTCAGTAGGAATGCGAGTTGAAACGGGACGACCCTTTGCAGTCCTCTTTCTCCTTGGATCAGGACCCCACTAATCTCCTTCATATTCTTGCCACATTGATTCGTGTGGCAATAAACCAAAGGAGTTGTCGTAGATGTGCAAAATGTGTTGTAAAGTGAATATCATCGGCACATAGGTCATGGGATCAACATTGACAGATTTACAGGCAGCCATGACGTGAGAACACGGTAAATGTTTATCCTGAAATTCACCACAATCACACTTTTGGGATTGTAACATTACTCTAAACCTTCCAGGTGGTCTGGGTGTTTCAAGTGGGGATTGAGTCTCGGTTATAATAAAAGTGTGATTGTGTCTGTCGAATTCATTTACAATGTGTGTATTAGATTCTTGTTGACCACTATTGATTGCATCGAAGACGACTTCAGAATACTGTGAGCCGGAGTTGATCATTTCCTGAGTTTGTCGACCTCTATTAGCAAAGAGTTGTGCGGTCTTGAAATAGGTCTCCTCAACCAATGATGACACCAGCAAATGTCTTGTGTTTTTTAACATGGAATTAACAGACTCCGACAAATTGGTAGTCATATGTCCCCAACGTTTCCCCTCATCAAAGCATTGTACCCATTTTTGTTTGGGTAATTGATCAAGCCATTCAGCTGCACTTGGCTTATTCGCACGAATATCCCCAAGATGTCGCCAGTGCATCTTCTCCGTGTATGCGTACCCTGTAAATATTTAATCAATGTATTATGTTATAAAATTTGATTGAAAGAAAATTATAACGAATAAATAAAATAGATTTTCACCAGCCAACATAAGTGGTTTCTTTAAATGTTTGCAGTTTGAGTTACCACGAAGAAAGTTTTGTGCAATGTGACACAGGCAAAAGAAATGGGATGTGTCCTGGACCCATAAGTTACTTGGGTTGTTGTAGGCACTTATAATTGAGGAGTGTCGGTCTGAAATAAGAGAAATGTTAATTTGCGGAGTAACATGTCTTCTCAAATTCTTTAGAAAAAACCTCCAAGCTGAAGTTGTCTCCCCTTCTACAATGGCATAGGCAATCGGGAAGATATGGTTAGCTCCATCTTGTGCGGTAGCTATCAACAGTGTGCCAGTATACTTTCCATAAAGCCATGTACCATCTACTTGTACAATGGGTTTGCAATATGCAAAACCATTAATGCATGGACCAAATGACCAAAAGACACGTTTAAACAATCTTTTGCTCGATACTATTTCTCCCCCCTCATACAAGGATTCTGTTTGAGCAGCGACCACAGTCCCGGGAACACAAGATTGCAAAGCTCCGAAAAGTTTTGGCAGTTTGGCATATGATTCTTCCCAGTTTCCATGAATCATCTCCAATGCTTTTTGCTTTGCTAACCATGTCTTCTTGTAGGATGGGGTATAATTCATGAACGTTTTGATCTCTGCAATCAATGTCTTGATGAAGACAGTTGGGTTTGTTTTGACAATTGGTTGGATGATCTGTGTTATGACGTGTTTGTCGAGTTGGCGATGATCTTGTCTAAGCATCGGCACGAGACAAGTGTGATGACCTCTGATACTCTTGATAATCCATTTGTTATGCCTCTTTGAATTGCATGCGCCCAAGCTCCATGTACAACCATTTTCATGTAACTTGCAGATGAAGTGTAGCCTTCTTTGGTCAGAGTAAATTGTTCTGCAATCAAAATGATTTCTGATGTTGTATTCTTTGATTGCTCGAATACATTGTGATTTGTCATCGAATGTCATGCCAACCTCGAGTACACCGACTGGTGGTTGTACATTGTGTTGCTGATAAACAAAATGGGGTCGATCAATATAGTGTAGTAGGTGGTCAAAGTTCAAGTCTACTGGACACCTAGGTTGCTGATATTGCAACAGAGGTGACGGAGGTGTCGTTGGTCTGCCAACACCCTCGTCATCGATTTGGTCATCACTTTGGTCATCGCTTTGCTGATTGATGTGATCAAAGAACTGTTGATCCTCATCCTCAGTAAAATCATCCATGTTTTCATGATGAAATCGTATAATGGGATCTTCGTTAGCAATAGGATGTTCATCTCGGTTTGATATTTGCGTTTGTGGTAGCTGTGAAGGTGGCGTAAAGGGGGATGAAGGATGGTTTTGTTGGTCAAAGGAGGTTTGTTGGCCATGAAAAAAGGAATCATTCTCGGATAATATTTGTGTGTATGAAGTATAAATGTCAAAGGGGTCTTGTGATTCAAGGTTGTTGTATGAAGATACTGGATTATTGAGGTCTATGTTGTTGTACGGTAACTGTTGTGGAGGCAGTAGTTGTAGTTGTGGACATGAGGGTTGTGGAGACGATGGTTGTGGTTGAGAAATAAGCTCAGTAACAGCATAGAATTCGGCAGAATTCAATTGTGGATTCTGGATAATTGTTTCCATCGCGCCTCTAAGATCATCATTGTCGAATAGTTGAGCCGAAATAAAACGTGTCTGACCGAGATGAATTGAAATAGGGACACGAAATAACAATTGAGCAACTTGTTCAGTTGCTCGAGTAGAAAGACGATTGTTAATTTTTCGAATGAATTGTGTAAACGTAATAGAACGACTGGCGTAAAAAAATATTGGGGTCGTACATTGGTACGTCGATCCTTGAACGGGATCATCTACAATGTGACCACTGTGGTAAATGAGGGTCGGAATTTCTTTAGGTGGAGCCATGGTGGTGCTTATGGGATATGAGTGAAAATGGTGTGAGAGTTACAAATCGAGTTTTGTTTTGTGAGAAAATTGTTGTGTGTGATATGTTGTTGTCAAATGGTGATATTATATATAGGCTGAGAAAGTTTAGTACTAGAGTTAGATTGGAAGGTTAGGTTGGGAGAGTTAGTTACGAGGGTTAGATGGGAGTGTTAGATTGGAAGGTTAGATGAAAGAGTTAGATTGGAAGGTTAGGTGGGAGAGTTAGTTACGAGGGTTAGATGGGAGGGTTAGGTGAGAGTGTTAGATTGGAAGGTTAGGTAAGATAGTTAGATCGAAAGGATAGATGGGAGGGTTAGGCAGCAAAGTTAGTTACGACGGTTAGGTAGGAGAGTTAGGTAGGACATTAAGTGCATGTGAGTAATTTAGTGTACACATGTGAGTGAACAGTATGCAACCTCACACATTAATATACATGACAGACTGTTCGTTTAATCATGATTGTTGACCGCAGTGTTCTGTATCGCATGCCAAGGTCACATGGATTGTTCAGAAACATGTTAATGGGATAAACATACGCATGTGAGTGAACAGTGTGCAACACCAAACTTCAAAGCATCTCTGAAATGATGCATATGTAGACTATTATTACTGAAGTAAATTAAAAATAACAACTTCAAAGCATACAACAACTACAACTAGATAATAAAGACGGAGAAAAACTTCAATGCAATACAACAACAAAATATGTTAAATTATTCATTCTAATTTCATGGTATTCTCCAGCTTCTGCTCCATGTCGGCCCAACTTAGGTCATTAACTTGAGTAGGTGATAATGAATTATGAACATCAACTTTAAGTTCCATACATATTACACTTCTCATATTGAGAAATGTATGAAACATGCATGAGACACCTTCTTCGTCAATAATTTGAATTGCCTTATATTGAACTTCACCATTTAATTGATATATAGGACAACGATACCAAAGGGTATTAATTATAGGCGTAACACCATTATCTGTAATTGATGACTGTATTGCAGTGATTATATTTGGCAGCGTCATTGTTGGATTCAAGAGTAACGACTTTGTGTTGTCACCTCTGAAAATTGCATTTGCACTTGAACTTTGAATGATTTCACCATTGATATAAACGTACACACAAATAGGCTTTGACCTCATTGCTAGCCCTCTCTGTTTTCTCTCACAATTTGATTAGACACAACAGTGCAAAGTATTAGGTGACATGGTAGGTTTATATATGCAATCAATCACGGGTCCATGGTTCACGTGAATTAGAATCTCGATGCATCACAGTACCACAGTCGTGTTAATGTGCTTTGGAATCTCGAGGCCTTACAACGAGACAAAATATAAATGTGGTTTGGAATCTCGAGGCATTACAATTACATTAAGTGTAATGTTGAGGCCATGCGAAATGTTGAGAACAAAGCTAATGCGGTTATCGTACGCATGTGGGTGAATAGTGTGCATGAAAATGTCATTGGTTCACGTGCATTAGAATCTCGATGCGTGACAGTACCACAATTGATGCTAATGTGCTTTGGAATCTCAAGGCCTTGCAACGAGACAATTTATAAATGTGCTTTGGATTCTCGAGACATTTACAATTACCTTATCGTACGCATGTGGGTAAATAGTGTGCACGAAAATATCATTGGTTCACGTGCATTAGAATCTCGATGCGTGACAGTACCACAGTTGATGTTAATGTGCTTTGGAATCTCGAGGCCTTGCAACGAGACAATTTATAAATGTGCTTTGGATTCTCGAAACATTTACAATTACCTTATCGTACGCATGTGGGTGAATAGTGTGCACGAAAATGTCATTGGTTCACGTGCATTAGAATCTCGATGCATGACAGTACCACAGTTGATGTTAATGTGCTTTGGAATCTCGAGGCCTTGCAACGAGACAATTTATAAATGTGCTTTGGATTCTCGAGACATTTACAATTACCTTAACGTACACATGCGGGTGAACAGTGTGCACAAAATTTTAGTGATTCACGTGAATTAGAATCTCGATGCACCACAGTACCATAGTCATGTTAACGTGCTTTGGAATCTCGAGGCCTTGCAACGAGACAAATTATAAATGTGCTTTGGAATCTCGAGGCATTACAGTTATCTTAAGTGTATTTGTGCTTGCAAAACCGAACATAGTGTAAATAATAAATAGATGAGAGGTGCATGTCAATACCACATGTGCATCACCCAACTTCAAATTTTATATCATTTGTATTCGGTTTACCATTTGACATCATTCTCATGGATGATAAACCTCTATTGCGTCATCGACATGTTCATCGTTCACGTACTACGATTAATGAGTTAATCACTTCCTATTACCATACAATACCTGAACCAGAACCACAAATTATACCATTATTATCATCTACCGGGTTCCAACATATTGCCTTAATCAAACAGTGTAAAATTGATCCTGCATTGATCACTGCATTGGTTGAACGATGGAGGCCTGAAACACATACCTTTCACCTGCCATGGGGAGAGTGCACCATCACACTCGAAGATGTTGCACTTTGTAACATCCCATTTTTTCATAAATAAATTTAAGAATTTTTTAGTAAAAATAATAAAAATAAATAAATAGAGTAAATAATAGGTCGTAAATGCTCCTAGCTATAAATAACAACATGCTAGGTTTTTCAGACAGACTCCTCAGCCTTCTTTGCCTCTCATTTTCGTTTTTCTCCTTCTCCTCTCAAAACCCTTTCTTTTTCCCGCAGCCCACAAAACTTGTCTCAGAAAAACGATGATCTCGGACTCATTAACCGTTGGATCGTCGTGAAATTTGAGCACCACATTCGCAACCCAATTTCGAGCATTCTCACCATTAGGAATTGCAAAATCATGTCTGACCTTAGAGGAAAACCCTTCGCATTGTAGCTTTTTATTATCCCGCAGAAACCCAAAACTGTCTCGGTAAAACTACGATCCTGGTTTCGTTAACCGTTGGATTTTCATGAAATTTGGATATGTTGCTCGAAATTCAATTTCGCACACTCTAACCGTTGGGATTTGCGAGATAATATTCGTAGTGGGAGAAAAAGGAATCGCATGGAGACAGTACAAGCGGAGTCTTCAATCTCTTCTCCGTTTCTCTGACGTTTGAGAATTCTATCGGAGCAGTCGGAGGAAAAACTTGAGGAATCTCAAGGAACCGCTATAGATGCCGCTATCGTTGTCGGAAGACACGTGAGTCCGCTTAGAGGTAAGGGATGAGTTATTCACAATTGGGAAATAGTGAGAACATGTATAGGGATTCTTAGAGATATCAATTGGAAAGGGTTTTTGGGTGTTTTTGCAATTTCATTTTATCCTTATAATTATTACAGTGAATTATATATGTTTGACAAACCAATTGTTGTGAAATTGATATGCTATTATGTTGAGCATGAATCCTATAAATTGAGTACTTTTTCTAATTAATATGAATTGATGAAATAAAATAAGGAGAAATTTAGAGAGAGATATTGATTTTGTATTTTCTCTTTTTCTTGTGCATTGAAAGCTTACTTTGAAATTTGTGATTCAATATGATGTATGCCAGTTTATAGATATAGAGGTAGCTATTTATATTAATAATTTATGTAAATAATATTGTAGAGTGTTGTAGTATGATTCCAAAAATTATTAAGTGTTGGAGTTTGAGAATATTATGGTTAAATTTCATGAACATGTGTATGTTGTACCTTATGAATATCATTGACAATGTTATGAGATGGTTGATGTGATGTTATGAGATGTTAAAGTGTGAACATGATATTCGATTGTGAATAAGTGGATGTGTTAACACTTGATGTTACATTAATTATATCGTGAGCTATGAATTATACAATAACTCGACCAGTGTTTATGCGCAGTGTTAAAGAGAAAGTGTAGGTTCCTAGTTAGGAACCAGTGTTAAATTGTAGCGCAATTGTGTTAAACATGTTTGAAACATGAGTGTGAGGTCGTGGTATTGTATAATTCATGAGCAGTGCTTATAAATGAAATATGTGATGAATTGTGGAATGATATGTTGCCTTGAGATTATAATATTGTTATTGAGATTGAGTAAAAGTGTAAAGTAGAACAGGTGTTGAATTGTGAGATATGTGAAAACATGTGATGGTGGATTGTAACATTATGAGATGTGAAATTGTGAATGAGTTTTGGTTGTGAATAAGTGTGTGATTAACTCTTGATGTGACATTATTTGTGTTGTAAGCTGTGAATTGTACAATAACCCGACCAGTGTTATCTTGAGAAAAGTGTAAATGCGCAGTGTTAAAGAGAAATTGTAGGTTTCCTATTTAGGAACCAGTGTTAAAGAGAAAGTGTAGGTTCCTATTTAGGAACCAATGTTAAATTGTAGCGCAATATGTTGTACGTGCTTAAGACACGAGTGTGAGGTCGTGGGTATTGTATAATTCACTAGCAGTGTCTGTGTGTTAAAATGATTTTAGGGGTTGGACCTGAATCAGGAGGGAGAGGCCCTGACGGACTCTTCGGAGTGTAGGCCTTGGGGGTCACCGGGTTTGAGTGCTCCTTTAAGCCTATGCTGATCCCATATGGTTGGAGCATTCTCGCAAAACATCGTGACCCTGACTGGTCTCCCTATGATCTTACTTAGTGAGAGTGACCTGGCAAACCCATTATGTGGTGTGTCTTGTTATGTACTCCTAAGCGCCCCAGGGTGGTTTTTCACTAACATGGTACCACATTGCATATAGGCTTGAGTCTTAGCATAACTGTCTCATGCGCTTGCTAATTGTTTATTATGAAATTGATGTGTTATTATATCTTGATCAGAGAATGTGATTTTTGTGTAATGTGATTGATGATTGAAAAGTGTGATTGATGGATGAAAAGTGAACTTTGAATGACAAAGTGGTGGAATTACGTGAATTACGTGTAAGTAAATTTTATTTAGTGATATGTATATCTAGTTGTCTTGTTTCTCTATTAGTTAGGAATGTGATAACTCACTCCCCGTGTGTTGTTTGTATTTGGATCATGTGATGATCTTGAACTTTGTGTTCGGGGGAGCAGACGACTAGGTGAATTGCTTTAAGGAACATTATGCTGAAGGGCGTCGAGACACAACGCTCTGATAGAATGTGACAGTGGGACATAAGTTTTTATATTAGTGGCATGATGTTAGTCTATTTTATTTTATTTCACTGATTTAATAAAATATCTCTGTAAATTTTGATGGCCTTATTTTGAGCCAAATATGTTTCAATAAGTTTTAATTGATAATAGTGAAGTGAATGTGAACCTTTTACCCGTGTGAATTTGGTTACCAATATTTTTATATATTTTGTTTATTTATATATATGTCGGGGTAGAGGGTGTCACACACTTCATCTAGGCATTAGAGTCGATGGTCGTGTTGTGGCTGGACCTAGCTTCTTACATTGGGATGAGTTATGCCACGAGTTACTAGGGGAAGTCCCTCCCGAAAATGCACGTAAAGGAGCCGCACTGAAGCTAACATGGTTGCTAAACATGTTGCGCACACCATTGCCTGAAGAACCAACAACGCACCAACTACAATGCAGGTGTAGAGCTTACATAATGTACATGATTGATGGTGCTTTAATTCCTGATAAATCTGGAAATAGAGTTCATTTAATGTATTTGAACCTATTACGTGATTTGAACAACACAAAAAAATATAATTGGGGTTCGGCTTGCTTAGCAAACCTGTATAGAGAACTATGTCGAGTATCATCGGAGGTTGGTAAATCTATGGGTGGTTGTGTCATACTATTGCAGTCATGGGCTTGGTACCACATGCCTTTTATTGCACCAAGAGTCCCACGACCGGAAACAACTTTTCCACTGGCTAAAAGGTTATTTACATATAGTGAAATGTAAATTTTTTTATTTCAATGACGTGTATTATAACATTACAATGAATACGGATTATGTATGTTTTACATTTTAGATGGAGTGGTGGTAGATTAGAATATAGGGCCACACCGCATGGTGACTTAGTCAGATATAGGTCTCGTATAGATCATGTGGAGAGCCATGAGGTATGATACTATCATGATCTGCACCTTAAATATAAACATACATACTAACATGTTGCCTTGTTGGCATATATTTTAGTTTTCTTGGATCCCATATAGAGGATTTGAAGAACACCTACCCAGACGTGCATATAGAGACATGGAGATTTGGTCTGCATGTACTGCAATTATTTGTTTCTCGATTGTCGAATGACATCAAACAAATCGAGTGAAGCTACAGTTTGGACTACAACAAGATATCCCTGTTGATCCCATGAATCTTGATTTACTTCACCAAATTGACATGCGAGGCAATCATTACACTGATTGGATGGAATATCATGCGGAGTGGATTAATATCTGGAAAAACAAACACAACGATATTTTAGCTGGGCAATGGGTTGAAGGAATAGTGACACATACACCAGCGTACATGGAATGGTATAGAAAAAACACTACTTTGTTCTTGTCTGTTGAACAACAACTACATGATCCGCTCACAACAATTACACAAAATGTTGCAAGGTCAGGTGTTGAACAAACACATTTTGAAATTCTACATCCTTAGTCAATGTATTCTACTCCTTCACCTGTTCATCAAACTTTTGGCCACACTGGCGAGTCAGTCACCGCAACCACCCATGAATGGATGAACGATTTATTTGGCGTCGATTTCAATACACCAAATTCAGCGGCATCATATTTAGCTACTTTACAACAGTTCGATGCACCGCATTCGTTTGGAGAACAAGGTCAAAGTTCTTCAGCTGCAACAACCAACATTGAAAATACTAACATAGAACAACAACATGATCATGACGTGGAAGAACCAGTCATACTGGAAAGAAGAAATCCTCGACGTAATCGGCGTCCACCACCTTGTGGGACTGGTCATCGTCTTGGTCATTGAAGTATAAAATGTTGTGATAATGGGATCAAATATGTGTAAGTACCCCTGTAACGGCATCATCAAATATGATTTGGACCCTTGCAATTATGCTTAAGAGCCCATGTTCTGCATTTTTTTAAAATTATGTCCAACACATTAATGATGTTTGTGACTCATTTTTTCTATAGTTTGAACGTCAGAGAATCCAACAAAAATTATTTAGTGCACCAGTTCCATCGACTAACACCTCAAAATACAAGTACAAAATAAAAAAAAAACTATGATTTGGACCCTTGCAACTATGCTTAAGAGCCCATGTTCTGCATTTTTTTAAAATTATGTCCAACACATTAATGATGTTTGTGACTCATTTTTTCTATATTTTGAACGTCAAAGAATCCAAAAAAAATTATTTCGTGCACCAGTTCCATCGACTAACACCTCAAAATACAAGTACAAAATCAAAAAAACTATGATTTGGACCCTTGCAACTATGCTTAAGAGCCCATGTTCTGCATTTTTTTAAAATTATGTTCAACACATTAATGATGTTTGTGACTCATTTTTTCTATAGTTTGAACGTCAAAGAATCCAAAAAAAATTATTTTGTGCACCAGTTCCATCGACTAACACCTCAAAATACAAGTACAAAATCAAAAAAACTATGATTTGGACCCTTGCAACTATGCTTAAGAGCCCATGTTCTGCATTTTTTTAAAATTATGTCCAACACATTAATGATGTTTATGACTCATTTTTTCTATAGTTTGAATGTCAAAGAATCTAAAAAAAATTATTTTGTGCACCAGTTCCATCGACTAACACCTCAAAATACAAGTACAAAATCAAAAAAATTATGATTTGGACCCTTGCAACTATGCTTAAGAGCCCATGTTCTGCATTTCTTTAAAATTATGTCCAACACATTAATGATGTGTGTGCCTCATATTTTCTATAGTTTGAACGTCAGAGAATCCAAAAAAAATTATTTTGTGCACCAGTTCCATCGACTAACACCTCAAAATACAAGTACTAAATCAAAAAAAATTATGATTTGAACACTTTTTCCATAATAATAACGTCAAAAACTTCAAAAAAATAATATTCGTGACACACTGCAATTTTCACAAATCAATTTTTTTTACTCTGAAATTATAATGGACTTCTGCTGCATCAATTATCAGGGATAAATCACAGTCGAAATTGACAACACTCGACAATTTCTATAGGTCTCTAAAAAAATATCTCACCAGTAAAACTTACATGACATGCACTACTCAATTTTTTTTCACTCTGCTAATTATAATGGACTTATACTCCATCAATTACCAGAGATAAATCACAGTTAAAATTGACAACACTCAGCAATTTACACACGTCTCTAAAAAAATAAATGTCGCACTAGTAAAACAGACATGACATGGACAACTCAATTTTTTTCACTCTGATAATTATAATGGACTTCTACTCCATCAATTACCAGGGATAAATCACAGATGAAATTGACAACACTCGGCAATTTTCACACATCTCTAAAAAAATTAATGTCGCACCAGTAAAACTGACATGACGTGGACAACTCAGTTTTTTTTCACTCAGTTGTTTTTTTCACTCAACAATTTGCACATTATGGACCCTTGTAAATATGCTTAAGTGTTCATTTACTCGTTCATCTAAATGCACAGTTAACTAGTGACTCACTCAATTATAACCAAATTCTATAAATACCACTACAGCTAAAGACATTCGTAACAATTTCAAATTTTCATCTCAATCCCTACCACAATATGTCACCTAACTGCATATGTTTGTGTTTACTACGACGGCCAAATTTGCAATACTAATGAGGGCACCACCTTCGTTAGTAACAACACAAAAACTTTCATGGTCGACAAGGTCATAACCTTTACACAATTGCTTGAACTTGTTCACCAAAAACTAAACATTGACCCAAAACAACATATCCAACATCTCCATTTTCGGTGCCCTATATTTGAGTCAGGACAACGTTATATGTACACATCTTTTATTCTGCGAGATGATGCTGATGTTCGACAAATGTTCAACATTTTTTACAATAACCCATCACTACCATTTGTGGAGTTATTTGCCATAATCTGTCACAATAATGACCCACCAGGCAACCAACATGGCTCAACCTCTAATCTTGAGGACTTAGGTGAATACGAGACTTGTTGGCTCAAAAACCATGATAGTGATACAGACTCCTCTTCCGGGCCCGAAGGAAGTAACCTGTCTCCATCCCACGAACCTATATTTCTTCTTTGAGATTTTCATGTAATGTCTTATGTCTGTCTTCAGTTATCACTTTACGTATTGAAATAATTTTTCCTTTAAATTTAAATTAGCAATTTTCAGTTTACCCACTTTTACTGCAGTAGTTGACATGGTAACATAACTGTCAAAATTCACAATACTTTGTCATTTACACTACACTGTTTTTAAAAATTCAATGTCTCATCGACAAAACTGACATGAAATGGACAACTCATAATCTCTTTATTCACTCTAAAAATAACTATGGACGTTTGCTGCTTTAATTACAAGGAAAAAATCACAATCCAAATTGACAATACTCTGCAATTTGCATACGTCTCTAAGAATTAAATGTCTCACCTGCAAAACTGTCATGAAATGGACAACTCATAATCTCTTTATTCACTCTGAAAATAACTATGGACGTTTGCTGCTTTAATTACAAGGGAAAAATCACAATCCAAATTGACAATACTCTGCAATTTGCAAACGTCTCTAAAAATTAAATGTCTCACCTGCAAAACTGTCATGAAATGGACAGCCCGTCATCTCTTTATTCACTCTGAAATTCATCATGAACGTCTGTTGCTTTAATTACATGGGAAAAATCACAGTCCAAAATAACAACACTCTGCATTATGAGCTGTCCATTTCATGTCAGTTTTACAAGTGATACATTTAATTTTTAGAGACGTGTGCAAAACTGACATGAGATGGACAACTCATAATCTCTTTGTTCACTCTGAAATTATAATGGACGTCTGCTACATCACTTACTAGGGAAAAAGAAACATTGGATTCCAATACACATCAACGTGACAGAATACTCATACAACTATAAATAACACAACACAGACACAATACAAACACACAATCTCACACAACATAATTTCACAAACCAAATTCAATCTTATTACTATGTCATTTTGGGAGAAACAAGCAGTCAGACCATTACTAACTCCAGATTAGCTTTCATTTTTCCAAATGGATCAATCAGTTACAACCAAACTGGTGTTTATTTTCAAAGTCTTATTCCAACACCAATGCGAGTTCCTAACAACTGTTCTTTTGATACACTCAAGCGTAGAATGCACAACACCCTTCAACTAACCAACGATCAATTACTGGATGAAATCTACTACCGACAGCCATTCATAGATGCAGGTCAACAATATTTTTTTCAATCTTTACAATTGAAAAATGATGATGATGTTTACACAATGTTAATGTGCAATGACCAATACTCGTGTGTTGGCCCTATAGAATTATTATGTACCATTATTAGAACACCGGATGCTATACTCAATCTGCTTCAATCAATCATCACTCCTACTCATGATGCAATTATGTATTACAACGGGAAGTGGAACATACCACGTCAAGGTGAGTTTTTGGGTTACTCCTTTACTGGAACTAATCCAATAAGATTTGACATTCCTTCGGGATGTGGCATGGAGAAACTCAAGGATTTAATCAAACAAGTTGCACCTACAGGGGTTCCCCCTAATGGAATTCACGGATCACAATTGGTTAGACGATTATTCTTTCGACAACCAGGTCATTCTAAGTATTCCGAAAATTTGATTGAATATGACATAACAGAATTGAAAAATGATGAAGACGTGCTAAAAGTGTTAGCACAATCCAACTATTGGAAACGATTCTGCACAATAGAAATTTTGGCTATTTTTAGCAAACCAGTAATCTAAATAGAAGAAGACATGTATTCTGCACAACATATCTCATATCCTCATTAGTTTTGTTATGTTTGCATTGTAAGTGTAATTTTTAATATGTTTCATTATTGTCGAGTATCATTTCAATGACTGTAATTTGAGTATTTTGTCTATGACTGATTTGTCATATATTTTTTTGTGGTGTTTTTTTACTGTATTTTAATACTACTAACTAATTTTATTATTTTTTAATTACAAAAACATACAAAAATTAACAAAATATAAATTTAACTACACAATTACATATAACATAAATAAAAAATTATACTCTAATTTTATCCAATTTTATATTTTTCTTTATATGTATATTTCTCTTTACAAAAAATTATAAAATAATATTACATAAATTAATTTAATAAATAAATAATTTTCAAATCAATTAAAAATAATTTTATATAATATAATTAAATTAAAAATTTTAAAATTCAGATTATTATACAAAATAAATATTTACTAAAATAAATATATTATTATACAAAATTCAGATTTTAAAACATATATTCACCAAAAAATATCTTAAATAATTTAAATAATATAACAAAAACACTTAAATTTAATAATATCATTTTCTTAATAACAAAATTAAATTATAAAATAATATTACATAAACTAATTTAATAAATAAATAATTTTCAAATTATTTAAAAATAATTTTATATAATATAATATTTAATTTTAACAATATAAAAACTTTTTTATATAAAAAAAATAGAAGAACGGAAGTCGGGGTGTGAAAACCAGACTCCGGTGAAGTGGTCAAAACAGGTGTACTTTGGGAATAAAAGGCCAAAGTAGTGTATTTTAGGAAAAGAATGGAGAGAGAATATGTAATTTGGTAAAAAAACCCATCTTCTTGCCTATAAATAGACCCAAATAATGTGAGGTTCCATACTCCAAAATCCACATCTAGCAGCAAATTATGGAATCCCATGATGAAGAGCATGCTGCCAAACTACTTAGAGCTCAAACCCACATATGGAATCACATATTTAGCTTCATAAACTCCATGTCCCTTAAATGTGTGGTTGACTTAGGCATACCAGATATCATACACAACTATGGCCAACCCATGCCACTCTCAAACCTCATTGCTTCACTACCAATCCACCCATCCAAAACTTGCTTCGTCCATCGCTTGATGCGAATCATGATCCATTCTGGCTTCTTCTCTTTACAAAATCATGACTTGGAGAATGAGCTAGAAGCCAAGTATGTGCTAACCGATGCATCTGTACTACTGCTTAAGAACCATCCGATGAGTGTGACACCTTTCTTGCATGCCATGCTTGATCCAATTTCGACAAATCCATGGAATCAATTTTCTACTTGGTTCAAAAATGGTGACCCTACACCATTTGAAACGGCACATGGGAAGATGTTTTGGGATTATGCTGGCGCTGATCCGAAACTTAATCACTTGTTCAATGATGCCATGGCAAGTGATGCTCGATTTGTCACTAGTTTGGTGATTGAGAAATGTAAGGGAGTGTTCATGGGATTGGAGTCATTGGTTGATGTTGGGGGAGGCACAGGGACCATGGCAAAAGCCATTGCTAAATCATTCCCTCGGGTGGAATGCATTGTGTTTGATCTACCACATGTTGTTTCTGGCTTGAAAGGAAGTGAGAACCTTAAATATGTTGCAGGGGACATGTTTGAGGCAATTCCTCCAGCTGATGCCATTTTGTTAAAGGTAAATCACTATTCACATTCAGAATACAATTTTACATTCATACCATTAACACCCAGTTTTTATACTTGAGTGATGTCAAATTTTAAAGAATTAAAGCAAATAATTGATCGATTGGAAAAAAAAATGAACGATTTTATGATCATTGATCACTTGAAATAACTTCAAATATATATATGTATATTGTTCACTAAGCTAGTAAGCTAGCACCAGCTAGTAGTCCAACTACATATCTGCCACTATCATACCAAATCAGACCAACTAAGTGGTCTATATGGCTTGTAATAATTAGTACTAGTTTACTAAGTGGGTACGTAAAGTAACTAGCATATGATTATTTGAAAAGTAAATCTCTGCTCATATTCTAGAAAAAATAGTTATAGATCTCTTCAAATTTGACTTTTCTTTTTTCTGAAGTATTGACTATATGTTGCGGTTAAAAACATTACATGATGTGCCAATTCATTCTACCAAGCTTAATATGAATGCAAGTCAATATTTTATGATTCTGATCGGTGTGTTACTTTGAATGACAAAGCAGTGGATATTGCATGACTGGAATGATGAGGAGTGTGTGGACATATTGAAGAAATGCAAAGAGGCCATAACGAGGAAAGGCAAAGAAGGGAAGGTGATCATCATAGACATGGTGGTGGAGAATGAGAAGAGAGATGATGAATCAGTTGAAACACAGCTCTTCTTTGATATGCTGATGATGGTGTTGGTCACTGGAAAAGAGAGAAGCAAGAAAGAATGGGCTAAGTTGATTTCCTCTGCTGGTTATAACAACTACAAGATAACTCCAGTCTTGGGCTTAAGGTCTCTCATTGAGATCTATCCATAGTAAGTTAATGAGATGTGCCAGCACTCTATCATTCATATATGTTAGGGCTATAATTTTTCTGTTTCGATTCATGAGTGAATGTTGGATAAGTAACAATAGCAATAGACTGAACTCTCTTCATCATAGTTGTGTTGTTGGAACAGTACTGTCAAGAAAGGAAAAAAAAAAAAGATCTGAGGAAAAGTATAGTTTGCGTGGTATATATAGCAGGTGAAGAAGAAAAGGAACACGTGGTTAAAGAGCACAGTGAGAGTTTAGCAATTACTCTTTTTTTGGTAACTGAATTTGCCTTGTATTAGATTTGGGAAGAACTAAGTTTGTGAGAGTTGTTATTGAATAAGATTGTTTCTAAAGGGTTTGATAAAGGTATAATGGTTTATCTAAATACATTTCTCTATTTTAATATTTTAAGTTCTTAATGATGTGATTATGTGTCATGTCAATAAAGATACATCATTAATCTCATCTTAATAATAATGTCATTTTCGGCAAATTTCCCCATCTGGGGTACTTTTAAAAAGTATTTCCCCAGATGGATTCTTTTGCTTTTATTTCCGGCAGGGGGCACTTTTGTACGTGAATAGTGTGCCATGCAGGATCCAAACCGCCATTGCCAATGGCGAGTTTGGTGTCACTGAGCAAGTCGCTAATGGCACTGGCGATACGTGCCTAAACCGCCATTACAGCTGGCGATTTGTACAATCCATAGGGAACCGCCAGTCAAATTGGCGAGTTCCATGGTCTGACGGCAGCTACGCCTTTTCCAGTTGCTAGGTTGCAGGAGGTAACAGGTTGCAGGAGCTTTAAAGGGGAGTTGCAACTGCCATTGGCGAGTTGCCTGGAAGTTGCAACTCCCATTGGCGATTTAGGGCACAAAATAGCCATCACCAGTGGCGATTTTATGCTTATATATACGTTTCAGCTGTATGTTTTCTGAATGCATAAGGAGTAGCAGAAATAGCTTAGACGAAGAAAGGCTTTGAGTTTTCTGAATGCACAAAGGAGTTTTGAGTTTTTTGAGTGTTTAGGGTATAGTTTTTGAGTTTTCTGAGTGCTTAAATTTCTGTCAGTGCAGGCTTTGAGTAAATTACCATAACACAAATAAACTTAAAATACTACCTAAAATAATCTACAAATAACAAAATTAAAAATTAAATAGCTACAAAAATTTAAATAAATTATCATATTAAAATACATAATAAAATTATAAATTGTTACACGTACATAAATTTTACACAAAAAAAACTTTATTTACTAACTAAAATACTCTATACATAACAAATTTAAATATTAAAATACGTACATAAATAAATTTAATTAAATGACCATATTTTTTTTTACAATTATTAAAATTTAAATTAAATAACAAATATTATACATAAAAAAATGGTATTAAATCAAAAAAATTTCATGGAAAAAAAAATTTAAAGAACGTATATATAAAATTAATAAAGTATCATATATTTCAATAAAAACTATAATTCAATAAACTAAATAATATTCACATTCTAACTAAAATTAACGTACAAATAATTTTATCACAAATAATAACATACAAATTTTAAAAATCTTAACAAAATTATATTAATAAATCACTAACGTACAAATAATAATATACCAACTAAATCATATTTAAACATACTACTTAAATTTTAAAAGTTTTACCATACATCAACAAACTTAGCATATCTAAAACAATTAATAAAACTAACCTAACCTAACAATTAATAAAACTAACCTAACCTAACTTACCATATCTATAATTAATTTACAAAATTATAAATAAATTATATTATCAAATTAACTAAAACTAACCTAACTAATATTATCAAAATTATATTTATAAATCAACTAAAACTAGCCTAACTAATATTCTTAAAATTATATTTATAAATCAACTAAAACTAACCAAACTAATATTATCAAAATTATATTTATAAATCAACTAAAACTAACCTAACTAATATTCTTAAAATTATATTTATAAATGAACTAAAACTAACCTAACATAAACCTAACCTAAACAATATTAATATGTTAACTGAAATTATTTTAACACATGTATATATAACAGAAAAATATAGGGCAAACAACATTAAAAAAAAATTAACTTACCGGAAGCGCGTATTAAGAATAGCAATCCAAAGCACGTATGGAGAATACACAGTGTAGTGTTAGGACAGCGGAAGTAAGATTCAAAACTTCACCTACAATAGGTAAAAAATTTCTCAATTAAAACTGAAATATAAATTAAACTTAACTTAATATATATAACACAAAAAATTTTAAAATTTTCAGTTAACATAATACTTACAAAAACACCTAATACCAACAGAAGAAGAAACAATGCAATGGAAGCTCAATATCTCGTGTGAGGAAGATAAGCAGAAGAAGATAACCAATGAGGAAGATAAGCAGAAGAAGAAGAAGAAGAAAGCATGCATAAGAAGAAGAAGAAAGCATGCATACGAAGCATGCATATCTCGCGTTTTATAAAAAAAATTTTGAATCCCTGCACCTGCAAATCGCCTGCACCAATGGCGATTTCCTCTCTGCAAATCGCCTGCAACAATGGCGATTTCCTCTCTGCTGCACTGCCATGGCAGGAACTAGGCCTGCTGCCCTCAGTTATTGGAACTCGCCAGTTTGACTAGCGGTTCCCTATGGCTTGTGCATATCGCCAGCTCTAATGGCGGTTTAGGCACGTATCGCCAGTGCCATTAGCGACTTGCTCAGTGACACCAAACTCGCCATTGCCAATGGCGGTTTGGGTCCTGCATGGCACGCTGTTCACGTACAAAAGTGCCCCCTGCCGGAAATAAAAGCAAAAGAACCCCATCTGGGGAAATACTTTTTAAAAGTACCCCAGATGGGGAAATTTGCCGTCATTTTCACAATGAAATTAATGAGACTAAAATAATATAAAAAGAATTTTATGAAAACTTAAAATAGATAAAATAAATATTACAGAAACTAAAAATGAAAAGAAATTATAAGAATTAAAAAAAAGAATTTGCTTATGTCTTCAAATGTCACTTAAAGTTGATTATATTTTTTATTTTAAATATTGGGTTGGACAAAAATATCATTATATTCATGTTACGAATAAATAAAGCAAAACATAGTGGTCAAAAAATATAGCAAGTTAAATCCTATAATTTTTCTTTTGGATGAAGTATGAATATAAAAAGTAAGAGACAACAAAGTTGAAGACATCATCAAAGAATTTTTCATAAATTTTTCTATGATGACTTAAGGATAAAAATCTCATATTTGACTTTAAAACACTTGAACACATATCCTAATTAGCTAAAGTATCAATCACATGATTAGAATCATGTGACATATTGCAAGTAACAAAGTTCAAATGTTTCTCATTAACGCTATTGAATAAAATAAGATTAGTTGAAATTTATTTGTATTTGAAGTTAAGACACAGATATATTTTTTTGCTTGCATTCGAAATCAAAGAAAGCAAGTTCATCTAAACGCTTAATGAAAATGGTTGGAGGTAGACAGAGGTGAATGCACTTATAAGCTTGTTCTCCGAGTATGAATTTTTATACTTGAATATAATACTCCTATTCATGTGGGCATAGATGCAAAAGTTTGAGATGAGGAAGGTCACAAGCTTGGATAGGTTTGGAAGATAAATGGTTTGTGAGAATATATAAATACTAAAGTAAAACTTATTATTGGAAGCCAGTTGAAGGATTGGCGTCGGAGTAGTTAGTGCGATAGAAATAAATGCTATTATTGGAGGACGGTCGAAGGATTATCGTACGTGGGGCTAGTTATTCCAGTGGGAATAAATGCTAAATTAAAACATTATTGGAAGACAGTTGAAGGATTGACGTCGTAGTAGTTAGTACGGTGGGAATAAATGCTATTATTGGAGGACAGTTGAAGGATTAGTGTACGTGGGACTAGTTATTGCGGTGGGAATAAATGTTAAATTAAAACATATTATTGGAAGACAGTTGAAGGATTGGCCTCGGAGTAGTTAGTGCGGTGGGAATAAATGCTATTATTCTTATCATAATAATATTGTCATGCAAACAATGAAATTAATGAGACTAAAATAAAATAAAAATAATTTTATGAGACTTAAAATAGATAAATTAAACTTACAGAAATTAAAAATGGAAAGAAATTATAAGAATTAAAAAAAATTACTTATGTCTTCAAATGTCACTTAAAGTTGTGTATGCTTTTTATTTTAAATATTGGTTTGCACAAAAGAAATGACCATTGTGTTCATGTTAAGAATAGCTAAAGCAAAACATAGTGACCAAAAAATATAGCAAATTAAATTCTATAATTTTTCTTTTGAATGAAGTATGAATACAAAAAGTAATAGACAACAAAGTTTAAGACACCATGAATTTTTTTTCCATAAATTTCTCTATGATAATATCAAGATAAAAATCTCATCTTCACTTCAAAACACTTGAACACAGATCCTAATGAGCTAAAGTATCAACCACCTTATTAGAATCATGTAACATAATTACAAGTAACAGTTCAAATATTTCAAATATTTTTCACTAACGCTATTATTTCTATAATCTTAAATGCATGTTTATGCATGGAATAAGAAATTTTTTACCATGAATAGGTGAATCATACAATATACGTGATTAAGGGGTTTAGTTTGAAAATTCTATTGCATTTCCACCTAAATGCATGCCCAATAAGTTTACTTTATACATACATGTCCAACATATATAACTCTTCTAATTTTTTTGTTTTTCATTTTTAGTTCCTACATTAAAGTCTTTACGTTATTGTTAACAGGATATTATTGTTTACGCGTCAATGATAGGTTATTATGGTAGCATCACATCACCTTTCATTTGTCATGTCTTGCTATTTTTTTATTTATTATAGTAAATAACAAGAATTAAACTCCAAAAAATATCACTTACAAAGGTCAATATGATATTTAAGTCTCTTTAAGTAATAAAAATGCTTCTTGATTATTAATAGAAGTATAACAGTATCGACTATTTGTGTTCTTAGATCATAACATCTTAAGTTTGTTGTTACATTTTTTCTAAAATGCTTTAATGTTGTCTTTTATTTTTTTTAAATGCTTCAATGTGTTTCTTTATGTTGAAATTTGTAACTTAATATTGTCAATTTCAATTGATAGGAAATTATCAAATTGAGACATTTTTAAAAAATAAAGGACTATATTAAAATATTTAAAAGTAAAAAATTTGATTGAAACTTTAAAAAATAAAATGGTCTAAATAAATAAAAGATCAAAGCTGATGATTAAACCTTTATACTTAACCTATTGTTTGTCTTTTTTTAGCACCACTGCACCAAAATAGTCAATACAGCTGTGTTGCAATATTCAATTTCTTTTCATCTTAATATTTTAATAACAAAGTGTATATATATATATATATATATATATATATATATATATTCTAATATGTATCACAAGACAAGCCAAATCTAACTTTGCCATGCCTTATTAGTTAAGAATTGTTGCCGACAGTTTTTTTCTGTGATTTTGTTGGTTGTACCTATTAATTTTACATTTTTACATGCAGTGTAATTTTGTTTTCTCTTTCATGGAATATCTAAATATAATATTAATTTTCATGATTTGTGTAGCCTTTTGCAAGAACTGATCACTGTTTTCTCTTTTTACTTATAGAAAAAACAAAGTAAATAGTTATTTAAGAAAGTATGGTATTCCTATGCCGCCAAATTAAAAAGCAAATGGGCAAATTTTGGGCTCATGATCAAATTAAAACATATTATTGGAAGACAGTTGAATGATTGACGTCGTAGTAGTTAGTGTGGTGAGAATAAATGTTATTATTGGAGGACGGTTGAAGGGTTAGCGTACTTGGGGCTAGTTATTGCGGTGAAAATAAATGTTAAATTAAAACATATTATTGGAAGATAGTTGAAGGATTGGTGAAATACTTAATGCGGTAGAAATAAATGCTATTATCCTCATTTTAATAATAATGTCATGCTGACAATGAAATTAATGAGAATAAAATAAAATAAAAAGAATTTTATGGAGACAGTACCGTCAATATTTAATGTCATGCCAACTCTTCATCATATTTGTGTTGTTGGAACAGTACCGTCAAGAAAGGAAAAAAAAAATAAAAAGATCTGAGGATAAGTATAGTTTGCGTGGTATATATAGCAGGTGAAGAAAAAAAGGAACATGTGGTTAAAGAGCACAGTGAGTTTGGCAATTACTTTTTTTTTTTGGTAACTGAATTTGCCTTGTATTAGATTTGTGAAGAACTAAGTTTGTGAGAGTTGTTATTGAATAAGATTGTTTCTAAAGGTTTGATAAAGGTATAATGGTTTATCTAAATACATTTCAATATTTTAGTATTTTAATTAAGTTCATAATGATGTGATTATGTGTCATGTCAATAAAGATATATCATTAATCTCATCTTAATAATAGTGTCATGCAAACAATGAAATTAATGAGACTAAAATAAAATAAAAAGAATTTTATGGAGACATAAAATAGATAAAATAAATATTACAGAAACTAAAAATGAAAAGAAATTATAAGAATAAAAAAAAAGAATTTGCTTATATCTTCAAAGGTCACTTTAAGTTGTTTATATTTTTTATTTTAAATATTGGGTTGCACCAAAGAAATGATCATTATATTCATGTTAAGAATAAATAAAGCAAAACATAATGACCAAAAAATATAGCAAATTAAATCCTATAATTTTTCTTTTGGATGAAGTATGAATATAAAAAGTAAGAGACAACAAAGTTTAAGACATCACGAAAGAATTTTTCATAAATTTCTCTATAATGACTTTAGGATAAAAATCTCATCTTTGACTTCAAAACACTTGAACACATATCCTAATTAGCTAAAGTATCAATCACATGATTAGAATCATGTGACATAATTGCAACTAACAAAGTTCAAATGTTTCTTACTAATGCTATTAAATAAAATAAGATTAATTGAAATTTATTTGTATTTGAAGTCAAGACTGTTAACTCGTTGACAAGTGTACCAAATTTGTCACAAGTAATAAAGTACTCGGAAGTCCGAGTGTCGAATCCACTGGGATTTTGTGTTGTACTTATCTTGGATACTTTTCAATTTATAAGGAATTAAAAGAAAAAGTAGAAGGCAATAATAGTAAATTATAAATAGAAAGCAAAAGAATTAAAAGCAAAATAATTAAAGAGAGAATTCAATGGAATGCGAATGTTAGGACCTAGCATGTCTTGTTTGCCTAGGATGTATGAATTTATGATTTTTCTTCACCAATTTAGGTGATTCTATTCTACCCACATCTGTTCATTTACTTGCCCCTGATTCCTCACGATGACAAGTCTATTTTATTCATTTATCTCCCAAATTCCTTTGTAAAAACTCAACAAATAAAATGCATGAAGTATGAATTCTAGATGTTTGCAAGAATGCATGGGCATAAAATTATCATTCTATTCCTAGCAATGACTTTCTTATGAAATCCTTTCTTTTTGTTCTATTAGAAGTTACCTTCTTCCGAGTGTCTAACCCCTAAAACTAATGCATGCATACCTTCTTTAAATCTTGTTTAGAAGTTACCCTCTCCCGAGTGTCTAACCCCTAAAAGAATATAAAGATGAATAATGCAAGATAAAAACAGAAAAGATAATAGAATAGAAAAACCTGGAAAATAATCCTGTTGCATTGATAAATATGAAGTACATCATACATTTCTTTGACTTTTTAGGCCTACCAGGCCCTAACTAGGAGTTTAGTCACTCATGGCCATTGAGGGCTTTACAATGAGAAGGGGGTGAAAAAAAGATGATAAAAAAAAGGAAGAGAGTAAAAATTCTCAGGCTTTGAGTAGTAGTGAGAGTGCTCTCTGAGACTTGGTGTTTTCCTCCTTGGCCTGACTCTCTATCTATAGCTGATGAAGTGGACTTGGGCTTGATTCAAACAATCTTCCTTATCTATCTTTTTTATATCTTTTGGATCTTGTAAATCTTATCTTTCCTATATCTACAAGTCATAGATAAGAAAATATCAATTCATATCTTTTAAGTCAAAATTAACTGCTAAATAAATATCTTTAAAGATATTTTCAAATTAGCTCATATTTAACAGTTATCAATATCTTTTAGATCTTGTAATCTTATCTTTTTATATCTGCAAGCCATAAATAATAAAAGTATCAATTCTTATCATTTAAGCAAAAAAATAACTGTTAAATAAATATTTTCAAAGATATTTTCAATATATTTTTATTATGAAATAACTCATATTTAACAGTTATCAAAGACACAGATATATTTTTTTGCTTGCATTCGAAATCAAAGAAAGCAAGTACATCTAAGCGCTTAATGAAGATGGTTGGAGGTAGACAGAGGTGAATTCACATATAAGCTTGTTTCCCCAGTATGAATTTTTATACTTGAATATAATACTCCTATTCATGTGGGCATAGATGCAAAAGTTTGAGATGAGGAAGGTCACAAGCTTGGATAGGTTTGGAAGATAAATGGTTTGTGAGAATATATAAATGCTAAATTAAAACATATTATTGGAAGACAGTTGAAGGATTGACGTCGGAGTAGTTAGTGCAGTGGAAATAAATGCCATTATTGGAGGACGGTTGAAAGATTAGCGTAGGTGGGGCTAGTTATTTCGGTGGGAATAAATGCTAAATTAAAACATATTATTGGTGGAAATTTGGGATGGAAATGAGTCACGCCGCTTGTCAAGGGCCTTTTGCTCGACCTATTTAAGACTTGGTTTGACTTGACTTGTTTATTATAAAGGTCAAACTTAAGCTTTTTAAAAAGCTATTTTAGATAAAAATGACAAAGGCAAATTATAAAAAATAAACTTGTTAAGCTTGACAAACCGGCTTGTTAAGCTTGACAAACTGGCTTATTTAAGTAATAATAATAATAATAACTATTATCTATACCATTTTTATGGAATTATGAATGACAGGCTGAAGCGACATAAGGTGCTTAGAGAATTCACTTGCATGTGAAAAATTTTCAAAAAGAAAAAGATTCAAGTTAAAAGAATAAAGAAATCAGATGAATACTTCAAATGAAAAGAATGTTTTGTAAAAATATTTTCAGACAATTTAAATATTTTTATTTGACTATATTAATATAAATCATCTTTAATCCATATATTTTTTAATATTATGCTCTCTTTTTTTTCATTTTCTTTTGATATACTTTGTGTTTTAACAACTTGAATTTAATATGATTTTGTTTATCAATTATTTTTGGATTTGTACATTACTTATATGAAATTTTATAAGTTTTTTTTTAGTTAATATTTCACTAGGTTTTAGAACAATTAATTGGTCAAAGACGTCTTTAAGCAGATTTTTAAATAGGCTCGTAGGTAAAATCAGACTTCAATGTGAGTCGAGCCGAGCCTTAAAAAAAATTCTATGATAGGTAATGAGACAAGCTCAAGTCTTGCTTATTCAACTCAAGCCGAGCTCAAGCCTAATAAAGCTTGATTTGCCTTGACTCATTTTCACTCCTAGTGAGAATAGGGGTCAACTTCTAATTTTACTATAGGCACTTTAATTAATAGGGGTGGGTAAGCGGGTTGGCCCGCCCCGCGTAAGGCTAGTCCGCATAAGCCCGCATTGGCAGTGGATCGGGTCAGCCCGCCCCGCATTCTTACACTGACCAAATATATTGGTCCGCCCCCGCCCCGCGAACCCCGCGAGTCAAACGGGCCAGTCCGTGGGCCTTGTTTTAAAAGAATTTCAATTTCAATAAAAATGCAACACAATCAAATTAAGTTCAATACAAATGTAAATAAAATCTTAACAATTAGTCAATTACATCAATAAAATAAATAATGTCTTACAAAAGAAAATCCAAACAATAAATTTAAAATATGAAACTTAAACATCTCTAACAACAAATGATTCTACATTTAAAGTAATATAATCCTAATGCGGGCAATTCGCAGACCCCGTGGGCCAAACTCGCATAGTCCGCGGGTTAAGTGGGGCGGATCCAAAAATATGACATCATCATGGACCGTTTAAAAAAATTGATCCATTATCCGCGCGAACCACGGAACCCGCGGGCCAGTCGATGGACCTGGGCCTGTTTACCCACCCTTATTAATTAGCATGCTATTATATTATATTGGTGGATTAGGACATCTATAGTCCAAGGAATATAAAATTTACCTGACTCTTTGTAACTATGCATGTGATCTATCTAATGAATTCCACCTCCTTTTTATACATCATACACATGCAATGTTAATCACTATGATATAAAACAATTAAATTATATATTATTATTACTATGATTTTTTTAAGATAGATATATTCAAAATTAAAAAAATTATTATATTGGATGGATAATGATTTAATAATATAGTAAAATTATTTTATACTTGTTGGTGTATAATCTTTTTTTCTACAAATAAATAAAAATAATTATAATATAAAACATTAATATACCATAAAAATTAAATATTAAAAAAGAAATGTAAATAATCAATTAAAATATATAAAATTTATAACAATTTATTCATATTTGAGAAATTTTAAAAATATGTATATAAATTATTTTTCAAATAAATATATTATTAATATACATAATTCAAACTATGAAAAATATATTATTGAAATATTTAAAACACCAAATACATTTTAAAAATTTGATTTAAATAATATTAAAATTAAAACATAACAATCTCAAAAAATATTTTTATAAATCAGTCTTTTGTTGGAGATAAGAAAATACACTTTAGTTTTTAATTCTAAATATTTAATATTGTATTGGTTTTTTTCCATACTGTAATATATAAAAAAATGTATAATCTATTTAAGTTTTAGTATTTTATAGTGAATTTCAATTTGTTAGTTCTTTACATATTAATTTTCTTTTTCAAATTTTGTAGTATCATATATTACCTTTTTAATATTTGAAAGACTTGTAATATCAAATAAAATAATATTGCAATTAATGTATATATTAACATATAAAAATGAATAGCATAGATAAAAAAAAAATCAAGTATGATCGACAATGAAAGTTTAATCATTGAAAAAGTTGCATGATGTCTTCTCGGGTACACCACTCTACTTCTATAAGTGGTGCATTGATTTACTAGATAAGTTTTTTTTAAGGAATCCATTAAATGTATTTTTCTCCAATCCTGATATTATTACAAAGTTGTTTTCACGTGGTGATTAATTTTCAAGATGATGAGCACATACAAGATAATTTTCAGGATCAAGAGCACATACAAAATAGCTTATAAGATTTTAAGTTACACTACATACAATTTGGTCAAATTTTCTTATATTGTAAAAAGTTATAGATAAAAGTGATGATAATTGTTGTCACCACTACTGAAGAAAGAAGATTCTAAATTGGTTATTTGGAGCATTCTACATTGGTTGAGGATCGTCGTAGTAGACCACATCGTCAAAAGGGAAACCTAATCTAGGACGGTCGCAAAGACTATCTTAAAAAATGTGTGTTTCTAATTGCAGTCCCAAACTTTCCAAAATTTAATATAGTGGTCAAAATCATGATCATTAACTATTTTTTAAAACGTAGCTACAGAGAATAAAGTTGTTGCTTAAACATCTTCACGCCTATAAATAGACCCAAATAATGTGAGGTTCCATACTTCAAAATCCAAATCTAGCGATTAATTATAGTTTAGGCAGCAAATTATGGATTCCCATGATGAGGAGCATGCTGCCAAACTACTTAGAGCTCAAACCCACATATGGAATCACATATTTAGCTTCATAAACTCCATGTCCCTTAAATGTGTGGTTGACTTAGGCATACCAGATATCATACACAACTATGGCCAACCCATGCCACTCTCAAACCTCATTGCTTCACTACCAATCCACCCATCCAAAACTTGCTTTGTCCATCGCTTGATGCGAATCATGATCCATTCTGGCTTCTTCTCTCAACAAAATCATGACATGGAGAATCAGCTAGATGCCAAGTATGTGCTTACCGATGCATCTGTACTATTGCTTAAGAACCATCCGATGAGTGTGACACCTTTCTTGCATGCCATGCTTGATCCAATTTTGACAAATCCATGGAATCAATTTTCTACTTGGTTCAAAAATGGTGACACTACACCATTTGAAACGGCACATGGGATGATGCTTTGGGATTACGCTGGCGCTGATCCAAAACATAATAACTTGTTCAATGATGCCATGGCAAGTGATGCTCGATTTGTCACTAGTTTGGTGATTGAGAAATGTAAGGGAGTGTTCATGGGATTGGAGTCATTGGTTGATGTTGGGGGAGGCACAGGGACCATGGCAAAAGCCATTGCTAAATCATTCCCTCGGGTGGAATGCATTGTGTTTGATCTACCACATGTTGTTTCTGGCTTGAAAGGAAGTGAAAACCTTAAATATGTTGCAGGGGACATGTTTGAGGCAATTCCTCCAGCTGATGCCATTCTGTTAAAGGTAAATCACTATTCACATTCAGAATACAATTTTACATTCATACCATTAACACCCAGTTTTTATACTTGAGTGATGTCAAATTTTAAAGAATTAAAGCAAATAATTGATCGATTGGAAAAAAAAAATGAACGATTTTATCATCATTGATCACTTGAAATAACTTCAAATTTTTATATGTATATTGATCACTAAGCTAGTAAGCTAGCACCAGCTAGTAGTCCAACTACATATCTGCCACTATCATACCAAATCAGACCAACTGAGTGGTCTATATGGCTTGTAATAATTAGGACTAGTTTATTAAGTGGTTACGTAAAGTAGCTAGCATATGATTATTTGACAAGTAAATCTCTGCTCATATTCTAGAAAAAATAGTTATAGATCTCTTCAAATTTGACTTTTCTTTTTTCTGAAGTATTGACTATATGTTGCGGTTAAAAACGTTACATGATGTGCCAATTCATTCTACCAAGCTTAATATGAATGCAAGTCAATATTTATTTCTTTTGTATGATTCTTATCGGTGTGTTACTTTGAATGACAAAGCAGTGGATATTGCATGACTGGAATGATAAGGAGTGTGTGGACATATTGAAGAAATGCAAAGAGGCGATAACGAGGAAAGGCAAAGAAGGGAAGGTGATCATCATAGACATGGTGGTGGAGAATGAGAAGAGAGATGATGAATCAGTTGAAACACAGCTCTTCTTTGATATGCTGATGATGGTGTTGGTCACTGGAAAAGAGAGAAGCAAGAAAGAATGGGCTAAGTTGATTTCCTCTGCTGGTTATAACAACTACAAGATAACTCCAGTCTTGGGCTTAAGGTCTCTCATTGAGATCTATCCATAGTAAGTTAATGAGATGTGCCAGCACTCTATCATTCATATATGTAAGGGCTATAATTTTTCTGTTTCGATTCATGAGTGAATGTTGGATAAGTAACAATAGCAATAGACTGAACTCTCTTCATCATAGTTGTGTTGTTGGAACAGTACTGTCAAGAAAGGAAAAAAAAAAGATCTGAGGATAAGTATAGTTTGCGTGGTATATATAGCAGGTGAAGAAGAAAAGGAACACGTGGTTAAAGAGCACAGTGAGAGTTTAGCAATTACTCTTTTTTTGGTAACTGAATTTGCCTTGTATTAGATTTGTGAAGAACTAAGTTTGTGAGAGTTGTATTAAATAAAATAAGATTAATTGAAATTTATTTGTAATTGAAGTCAAGACACATATATATTTTTTTGCTTGCATTCGAAATCAAAGAAAGCAAGTTCATCTAAAAACTTAATGAAAATGGTTGGAGGTAGACAGCGGTGAATGCACATATAAGCTTGTTCTCACAGTATAAATTTTTATACTTGAATATAATACTCCTATTCATGTGGGCATAGATGCAAAAGTTTGAGATGAGGAACGTCACAAGCTTGGATAGGTTTGGAAGATAAATGATTTGTGATAATATATAAATGCTAAATTAAAACGTATTATTGGAAGACAGTTGAAGGATTGGCGTTAGTGTAGTTAGTGCGGTGGGAATAAATGCTATTATTGGAGGACGGTCATACGTGGAGCTAGTTATTGCGGTGGGAATAAATGCTAAATTAAAACATATTATTGGAAGGCAGATTGACTCGTAGAAGTTATTGTTGTGGGAATAAATGCTATTATTGGAGGACGGTTGAAGAATTGGTGTACGTGGGGTTAGTTATTGCGGTGGGAATAAATGCTAAATTAAAATATATTATTGGTAGACACTTGAAGGATTGGCGTCAGAGTAGTTAGTGCGGTGGGAATAAATGTTATTATTCTCATCTTAATAATAATGTCATGCCAACAATGAAATTAATGAGACTAAAATAAAATAAAAAGAATTTTATGGAGACATAAAATACATAAAATAAATATTATAGAAACTAAAAATGAAAAGAAATTATAAGAATTAAAAAAAAGAATTTGCTTATGTCTTCAAAGGTCACTTAAAGTTGTTTATATTTTTTATTTTAAATATTGGGTTGCACAAAAGAAATGATCATTGTATTCATGTTAAGAATAAATAAAGCAAAATATAATGACCAAAAATTATACCAAATTAAATTCTATTTTTTTTCTTTTGGATGAAGTATGAATATAAAATTAAGAGACAACAAAGTTTAAGACATCACGAAAGAGTTTTTCATAAATTTCTCTATAATGACTTCAGGATAAAAATCTCATCTTTGGCTTCAAAACACTTGAACACATATCCTAATTAGCTAAAGTATCAATCATATGATTAGAATCATGTGACATAATTGCAAGTAACAAAGTTCAAATATTTCTCACTAACGCTATCAAATAAAATAAGATTAATTGAAATTAATTTGTATTTGAAGTCAAGACACATATATTTTTTTGCTTGCATTCGAAATTAAAGAAAGCAAGTTCATCTAAACGCTTAATGAAAATGGTTGGAGGTAGACAGAGGTGAATGCACATATAAGCTTGTTCTCACAGTATAAATTTTTATACTTGAATATAATACTCCTATTCATGTGGGCATAGATGCAAAAGTTTGAGATGAGGAAGGTCACAAGCTTGGATAGGTTTGGAAGATAAATGGTTTGTGAGAATATATAAATGTTAAATTAAAACATATTATTGGAAGACAGTTGAAGGATTGGCATCAGAGTAGTTAGTGCAGAGGGAATAAATGCTATTATTGGAGGACGGTTGAAGGATTAGCGTATGTGGGGCTAGTTATTTCGGTGGGAATAAATGTTAAATTAAAACATATTATTGGTGGAAATTTGGGATGGAAATGAGCCACGCCGCTTGTCAAGGGTCTTTGGCTCGACATATTTAAGACTTGGCTTGGCTTGGCTTGTTTACTATAAAGGCCAAGCTCAAGCTTTGTAAAAAACTTTTTTAGATGAAAAGGCCAAAGGCAAATTATAAAAAAAACTTCTTAAGCTTGACAAACCGTCTTGTTAAGCTTGACAAACTGGCTTGTTTAAGTAATAATAATAATATTAATAATAATAAAAACTATTATCTATATCATTTTTATAGAATTATGAATGACAGGATGAAGTGACATAAAGTGCTTACAGAATTCACTTGCATGTGAAAAATTTTTAAAAAGAAAAAGACTCAACTTAAAAGGATAAAGCAATCAGATGAATACTTCCAAAGAAAAGAATGTTTTCTAAAAACATTTTTAGACAATTTATATATTTTTATTTGATTAAATTAATATAAATCATCTCTAATCCATATATTTTTTTTAATATTATGCTCTCTTTTTTTTCATTTTCTTTTGATATACTTTGTGTTTTAACAACTTGAATTCAATATGATTTTGTTTATCAATTATTTTTGGATTTGTACATTACTTATACGAAATTTTATAAGTTTCTTTTTTTAGTTAATATTTCACTAGGTTTTAGAACAATTAATTGTTCAAAGACGTCTTTAAGCAGATTTTTAAATAGGCACGTAGGCGAAATCAGGCTTTTATGTGAGCCGAGCCGAGCCTTTAAAAAAATCCTATGACAGGTAATGAGCCAAGCTCAAACCTTGCGTATTCAACTCAATTCGAGCTCAAGCCTAGTAAAGCTTAATTTGGCTTAACTCATTTTCACCCCTAATGGGAATAGGGGTCAACTTCTAATTTTACTACAGGCACTTTAATTAATAGGGGTGGGTAAGTGGGCTGGCTCGCCCCGCATAAGCCCGCATTGGCAGTGGACCGGGCCAGCTCACCCCGCATTCTTACACGGACCAAATAAATTGGTCCGCCCCCGCTCCGCGGATCCTGCGGGTCAAACGGGCCAGTCCGTGGCCCTAGTTTTAATAGAATTTCAATTTTAATAAAAAATACAACACAATCAAATTAAGTTCAATATAAATGTAAATAAAATCTTAACAATTAGTCAATTACATAAATAAAATAAATAATGCCTTAGCAAAAGAAAATCCAAACAATAAATTTAAAATATGAAACTTAAACATCTCTAACAACAAATGATTCCATATTTGAAGCAATAAAATCTTAATGCGGGCAACCAGAAGATCCCGCGGGCCAAACTCACATAGTCTGCGGGTTAAGTGGGGCAGACCCAAAAATATGACATAATCATGGACCATTTTAAAAAATTGATCCGTTACCCAAGCGAATCGCAAGCCCCGCGGACCAGTCAATGAACCTAGGCCCGTTTACCCACTCCTATTAATTAGCATGCTATTATATTATATTGGTGGATTAGGACATCTATAGTCCCAGGAATATAAAATTTACCTGACTCTTTGTAACTATTAGGGGTGGGTAAACGGGCTCAGGTCCATGTATTGACCCACGGGGCCCGCGGTCTATGATTATGTCATATTTTTTGGCCAACCCCGCTTAACCCGTGGACTATGCGGGTTTGGCCTGCGGGGTCCGCGGGTTGTCCGTAGCCCGCATTAGGTTTAATTTGTGTGATCCTGACCCAATTATATTAGGTTTGATTTTCTCTTTTTCAATTTAAACTTTTCTTTTAAAATAACAGATAAAGAAATATATTAGATATGATAAAGATATAAAGATAAAAATAAAAGATTTAAATTGAAAGATGATAAAGATAAAAAAGGATAAGATAACAAAAATAAAAGATTAAGATAAAAAAGATAAGTGATAACTTGCTAAAAATCTTTTTTTTTATATTTTATCAATCTTTTTCTCTTTTAATCTATCATTTTCATATCTGAAAGTCATAAATAATAAAAATATCAATTCTTATCATTTAAGCCAAAAATAATTGTTAAATAAATATTTTTAAAGATATTTCAATATATGTTTATTGTAAAAAATAACTCATATCATATTTAGCAGTTGTAGCAGGCTAAAAACATTTTTTCTCCTCACGTGTGCTTAACAAATATCGAACTAGGCTTCTTGTTGACAACATACAAGCCTTGATATATACTAAAAATTGGTTACTAGTATTTGATATGCAGGGTAAATAATATGTAATAATTATTGTCTTTTAATCACTTAGCTTGACTTTATTCTAATATTTTATTATTTTGAGTTTTAGGAAAAGAAGATGAAGATATGGAGATGGAGAAGGCTCAAGCTACTTCAAATATGAAATCATTTGTTGTTGGAGATGTTTAAATTTCATATTTTAGATTTATTGCTTCGATTTTCTTTTGTTAAGACATTATTTATTTTATTGATATAATTGACTAATTATTGAGATTTTATTTACCTTTGTATTGAACTTAATTTGATTGTATTATATTTTTATTAAAATTAAAATTCTTTTAAAATTAGGCTCGCGGACTGGCTCGTTTGACCCGCGGGATCCGTGGGGCGGGGGCAGACCAATTTATTTCGTCTGTGTAAGAAGCAGGGCGGATTGGCCCGATCCGCTACCAATGCGGGCTCATGCGGACGGGCCTTACACGGGGCATGCCGGTCCGCTTACCCACCCCTAGTAACTATGCATGTGATCTATCTAATGAATTCCACCTCCTTTTTATACATCATACACATGCAATGTTAATCACTATAATATAAAACAATTTAATTATATATTATTATTACTATGATTTTTTTAAGATAGTTATATTCAATATTTATAAAATTATTATATAGGATGGATAATGATTTAATAATATTATAAAATTATTTTACATTTGTTTGTGTATAATCTTGTTTTCTACAAATAAATAAAAATAATAATAAAATAAAACATTAATATACCATAAAAAATAAATATTAAAAAAGAAATGTAAATAATCAATTAAAATATATAAATTTTATAACAATTTATTCATATTTGAGTAATTTTTAAAATATGTATATAAATTATTTTTCAAATAAATATATTATTAATATACATAATTCAAACTATGAAAAATATATTATTGAAATATTTAAAACACCAAATACATTTTAAAAATTTGATTTAAATAATATTAAAATTAAAACATAACAATCCCAGAAAATATTTTTATAAATCAGTATTTTGTTGGAGATAAGAAAATACACTTTCGTTTTTAATTCTAAATATTTTATAATGTATTGTTGTTTTTCCATACTGTAATATATAAAAAAGATGTATAATCTATTTAAGTTTTAGTATTTTATACTGAATTTCAATTTGTTAGTTCTTTACATATTAATTTTATTTTTCAAATTTTGTAGTATCATATATTACCTTTTTAATATTTGAAAGACTTGTAATATCAAATAAAATAATATTGCAATTAATGTATATATTAACATATAAAAATGTATAGCATAGATAAAAAAAAAAAAATCAAACATGATCGACAATGAAAGTTTAAATATTGAACAAGTTGTATGATGTCTTCTCGGGTACACCACTCTACTTCTGTAAGTGGTGCATTGATTTACTAGATAATTTTTTTTTAAAGGAATCCATTAAATATATTTTTCTCCAATCATGATATTATTACAAAGTTGTTTTTACGTGGTGATTGATTTTCAAGATGGTGAGCACATACAAGATAATTTTGAGGATCCTAAGCACCTACAAAATAGCTGATAAGGTTTTAAGTTATACTACATACAATTTGGTTAAATTTTCTTATATTGTAAAAAAATTATAGATAAAAGTGGTCACAATTATTGTCACCCCTACTGGAGAAAGAAGATTCTAAATCAATTATTTGGAGCGTTCTACATAGTGGCCAAAATCATGATCACCAACTATTTTTTAAAACCTAGCTACAGAGGATAAAGTCGTTGCTTAAACATCATCTCGCCTATAAATAGACCCAAATAATTTGAGGTTCCATACTTCAAAATCCAAATCTAGCGATTAATTATAGTTTAGGCAGCAAATTATGGAATCCCATGATGAGGAGCATGCTGCCAAACTACTTAGAGCTCAAACCCACATATGGAATCACATATTTAGCTTCATAAACTCCATGGTCCTTAAATGTGTGGTTGACTTAGGCATACCAGATATCATACACAACTATGGCCAACCCATGCCACTCTCAAACCTCATTGCTTCACTACCAATCCACCCATCCAAAACTTGCTTCGTCCATCGCTTGATGCGAATCATGATCCATTCTGGCTTCTTCTCTCAACAAAACCATGACTTGGAGAATGAGCTAGAAGCCAAGTATGTGCTAACCGATGCATCTGTACTATTGCTTAAGAACCATCCGCTGAGTGTGACACCTTTCTTGCATGCCATGCTTGATCCAGTTTTGACAAATCCATGGAATCAATTTTCTACTTGGTTCAAAAATGGTGACCCTACACCATTTGAAACGGCACATGGGAAGATGTTTTGGGATTATGCTGGCGCTGATCCGAAACTTAATCACTTGTTCAATGATGCCATGGCAAGTGATGCTCGATTTGTCACTAGTTTGGTGATTGAGAAATGTAAGGGAGTGTTCATGGGATTGGAGTCATTGGTTGATGTTGGGGGAGGCACAGGGACCATGGCAAAAGCCATTGCTTAATCATTCCCTCGGGTGGAATGCATTGTGTTTGATCTACCACATGTTGTTTCTGGCTTGAAAGGAAGTGAGAACCTTAAATATGTTGCAGGGGACATGTTTGAGGCAATTCCTCCAGCTGATGCCATTCTGTTAAAGGTAAATCACTATTCACATTCAGAATACAATTTTACATTCATACCATTAACACCCAGTTTTTATACTTGAGTGATGTCAAATTTTAAAGAATTAAAGCAAATAATTGATCGATTGGAAAAAAAAATGAACGATTTTATCATCATTGATCACTTGAAATAACTTCAAATTTTTATATGTATATTGTTCACTAAGCTAGTAAGCTAGCACTAGCTAGTAGTCCAACTACATATCTGCCACTGTCATACCAAATCAGACCAACTAAGTGGTCTATATGGCTTGTAATAATCAGTACTAGTTTACTACAAGATAACTCCAGTCTTGGGCTTAAGGTCTCTCATTGAGATCTATCCATAGTAAGTTAATGAGATGTGCCAGCACTCTATCATTCATATATGTAAGGGCTATAATTTTTCTGTTTCGATTCATGAGTGAATGTTGAATAAGTAACAATAGCAATAGACTGAACTCTCTTCATCATAGTTGTGTTGTTGGAACAGTACTGTCAAGAAAGGGAAAAAAAAAAGATCTGAGCATAAGTATAGTTTGTGTGGTATATATAGCAGGTGAAGAAGAAAAGGAACACGTGGTTAAAGAGCACGGTGAGAGTTTAGCAATTACTTTTTTTTTTGGTAACTGAATTTGCCTTGTATTAGAAATGATCATTGTATTCATGTTAAGAATAAATAAAGGCAAAACATAGTGGTAAAAAAATATAGCAAATTAAATCCTATAATTTTTCTTTTGGATGAAGTATGAATATAAAAAGTAAGAGACCACAAAATTCAAGACATCACCAAAGAATTTTTCTCTATGATGACTTTAGGATAAAAATCTCATCTTTGGCATCAAAACACTTGAACACATATCCTAATTAGCTAAAGTATCAATCACATGATTAGAATCATGTGACATAATTGCAAGTAACAAAGTTCAAATGTTTCTCACTAACGCTATTAAATAAAATAAGATTAATTGAAATTTATTTGTATTTGAAGTCAAGACACAAATATTTTTTTGCTTGCATTCAAAATAAAAGAAAACAAGTTCATCTAAACGCTTAATGAAAATGGTTGGAGGTAGACAGAGGTGAATGCACATATAAGCTTGTTCTCACAGTATGAATTTTTATACTTGAATATAATACTCCTATTCATGTGGGCATAGATGCAAAAGTTTGAGATGAGGAAGGTCACAAGATTGGATAGGTTTGGAAGATAAATGGTTTGTGAGAATATATAAATGTTAAATTAAAACATATTATTGGAAGACAGTTGAAAGATTGGCGTTAGAGTAGTTAGTGCGATGGGAATAAATGCTATTATTGGAAGATGGTTGAAGGATTAGCGTACGTGGAGCTAGTTATTGCGGTGGGAATAAATGTTAAATTAAAACATATGATTGGAAGACACTTGAAGGATTGATGTCGTAGTAGTTTGTGCGGTGGGAATAAATGCTATTATTGGAGGATAGTTGAAGAATTAGTGTACGTGGGGCTAGTTATTCCAATGAGAATAAATGCTAAATTAAAACATATTATATGGTAAATTAAAACATATTATTGGAAGACAGTTGAAGGATTGGCGTCGCACTAGTTAGTGCAGTGGGAATAAATGCTATTATTCTCATCTTAATAATAATTTCATGCCAACAATGAAATTAATGAGACTAAAATAAAATAAAAATAATTTTATGTAGACTTAAAATAGATAAATTAAACTTACAGAAATTAAAAATGGAAAGAAATTATAAGAATTAAAGAAAATTGCTTATGTCTTCAAATGTCACTTAAAGTTGTGTATGCTTTTTATTTTAAATATTGGGTTGCACAAAAGAAATGACCATTGTGTTCATGTTAAGAATAACTAAAGCAAAACATAGAGGCCAAAAAATATAGCAAATTAAATTCTATAATTTTTCTTTTGGATAAGTATGATTACAAAAAGTAAGAGACAACAAAGTTTAAGACACCACAAAATTTTTTTCCATAAATTTCTCTATGATAATATCAAGATAAAAATCTCATCTTCACTTCAAAATATTTGAACACATATCCTAATGAGTTAATGTATCAAACACCTGATTAAAATCATGTGACATAATTACAAGTAACAAAGTACAAATGTTTTTCACTAATGCTATTATTTCTATAATCTTGGATGCTCATGGAATAAGAAATTTTTTACCATGAATAGGTGAATCATACAATATATGTGATTAAGGGGTTGAGTTTCAAAATTCTATTGCATTTCCACCTAAATGCATGCCCAATAAGTTTACTTTATACATACATGTCCAATATATATAACTGTTCTAATTTTTTTTTTTTCATTTTTAGTTCCTACATTAATGTTTTTACGTTATTGTTAACAGGATATTGTTGTTTACGCGTCAATGATAGGTTATTATGGTAGCATCACATCACCTTTCATTTGTCATGTCTTGCATTTTTTTTATTATAATAAATAACAAGAATTGAAGTCAAAAAAATATCACTTACAAATGTCAATATGATATTTAAGTCTCTTTAAATAATAAAAATACTTCTTGATTATTAATAGAAGTATATATATATATATATATATATATATATATATATATATATATATATATATATATATATATTCTAATATGTATCTTTAAGTCTTTATAAGATGTTATAAGATTTAGAATGACAAATCTAAAACTTTAATTTGGTAAAGTTAATATTTTAATTTGCAAGAACTGATCACTGTTTTCTCTTTTTACTTATAGAAAAAACAAAGAAAATAGTTATTTAAGAAAGTATGGTATTCCTATGCCGACAAATTAAAAAGCAAATGGGCAAATTTTGGCTCATCATCAATTAGATACGCAATCACCATATCGTATCTAATAAAAGTAGAATCGCATCAATCATTATTCCTGTGCAAATTCAATTATTGCTATGTATAGTAGTGATGTAATAAATGAATCACACCCCTTCTTTAATTTATATACAAAGAAGGTAATATTATATTTTCCTTACAAATTCTTTTACCATATTACAAAGAAAATATTAAATAAAAAAATACATATATTTAGTAAATTGAAAATATAAAATATATGAGAAAATAATTTTTATACAAGAATGAGATGAATAAATTTAAGCCAGATAATTATACATGGATAATTGAAACTAAAAGTTATATAATCACGTGAAATAGTCATTTGTCTCTAAAATATTACATAGTTTATAGTTTTTTTCTCTACCAAAAATAAAATTTATATTTTTCAATGTTCAACATACGTAATAAGATCTAATGGCTAAAATTTATTAATCTCACTCTCACGTTAAAAAAAAAACTTTCTCCCTATATTATCAAATAATAAATTAACTTGTATGAAAAGAATTATAAAAATGTCAATTTTTTAATAATTACTTTAAAAATTATATTTAAAATGATTTTTAATTAGCTGAAAATATTTTTTATATGTTAGCAGTGATAAAAACTAAATATAAATATAACTTAAAATATTATAAAAATTGTTATAAAACTAAATTAAAAAGATCAAATGAAAATATTATTATAACATTAAAATAAAATAATAATATAATAATTAAAGTAATCAGTTAAAAATTATAAAAGTGATAATAATTTATTTCTACATGAGAAAAGTATAAAAGGAACATTACTATAAAATATATCTAGAAAACATTTCATAAACCAGTCGTTTTAATAGACCTCTTCGAACTCCCGTTATGTGGTGTTGATATTGTTCTCGATGTAGAATTGCTCAAATGTTTGGGTCTCGTTACTACATATTACACCATGCTTTTTATGTCTTTCACCCATTTGGGCCAACCCATCCAGTTGTTTGCAGATGTACCAATAAGGCCAGCTCAAGCTTCAGCCTAACAGCTTAAGCTTATGATACATACTGAGTTCCTATCGGCTTTGTTCCACATAACCCATATTCCCGACCTAACCCAACTTTTATCTTCTTCACCCATTTCCAACGACACCACCCCTCCAGCCATTGTAGCCATTCTCTCCAGATTCCAAGACTTATTCATTGAACCTTTGTCTCTTCCCACACATCATTCTATCACACACCACATTCATCTCCTCCCTAATTCAAATCCAGTAAACGTGAAGCATTATCGTTACCCACATAGTCAAAAAGTTGAACTAAAGAAGCAGGTTTCATCCATGCTCGATGTCGGTTTGATTCAATTAGGCAAAGACCTTTCTCTTCACCAATGTTACTAGTTAAAAAGAAAGACAATTGTTAGCGATGTTGTGTTGACTATCACGCACTGAACGCGATAACAGTGAAGGACAAATTTGTGATGCCCACCATCGATGAACTCCTCGACAAGCTAGGCGACGTGTCATGGTTTTCCAAGTTGGACCTTTGCCATGGATTCCACCAAATATGTAACATCCCAATTTTTCGTAAATAAATTTAAAAAGATTTTTAGTAAAATAAATAAATAAATAAATAAATATAGAGCAAATAATAGGCTGAGTACCCTAGGTATAAATAGTTATGTTAAGTCAGCTGCCTCCTTTTGGCCTCATTTTCGTTTTTCCCCTTCTCCTCTCAAAACTCTTTCTTTTTCCCGCAGCCCACCAAACCAGTCTTAGAAAAACGACGATCTCGAACCCGTTCACCGTTGGATCATCGTGAAATTTGAGTATCATGTTAGCAACAGAATTCCGAGAATTCTCACCGTTGGGAATTTCGATACCATGTCTGAACTGAGAGAAACACCCTTCGCATTGTAGCCTTTTTCTTTCCCGCAGAAACCCAGAGCTGTCTTGGTAAAACTACGATCCCGGTTTCGTTAACCGTTGGATTATTGTGAAATTTGGATATGTTGTTCGAAATTCAATTCCACACGCTTCCACCGTTGGGATTTGCGACATAATATTCTTGGAGGGAGAAAAAGGAATCGCATGAAGACAGTATAAGTGGAGGTTTCAATCTCTTCTCCGTCTCTCTGACGTTTGGGAATTCTATCGGAGCAGTCGGAGGAATAACTGAAAGAATTTCAGGGAACCGCTAGAGATGTTGCTATCCCTGGCTGAAGACACGTGAGTCCGCTCAGAGGTAAGGAATGAGTTATTCACAGTTGGGATTAGTGAGAACATGTGTAGGGATCCTTAGAGGATTAAATTGGGGTTTTATTTTGAGATGTTTATTAAATTGCAATTTTTCCTTTATGATTATAAATAAAATATTGATGTCCTAATGAAAATTGCTTGATAAATTGTGTTCTTGATATTTGTATATTTCGACCTATGATTTTGATATAATTGTGTAATATTAGTTAAGGGGTTTTAGTCCTAATGTTGTGATAGTGTTTTATATAAATTGTTATATTGAGGATATGAAATGATGATTCAAATTGTGAGTATGTGATGAATTGTAGAAGAATATGTTGCTTTGAGATTATAATATTGTTATTGAGATTGAGTATAAGTGTAAAGTTGAACATGTGTTAATTTGTGAGATACGTGTAAACATGTGATGGTGGATTGTCACACTATGAGAGGTGAAATTGTGAATGAGTTCTAGTTGTGGATAAGTGTGTAGTTAACACTTGATGTGAAATTACTTGTGTTGTAAGCTATGAATTGTACAATAACCCGACCAGTGTTATCTTGAGAAAAGCGTTGATGCGCAGTGATAAAGAGAAAATGTAGGTTTCCTATTTAGGAGCCAGTGTTAAATCATAGTGCGATTGTGTTGAACGTGTTTAAAACACGAGTGTAAGGTCGTGGGTATTGTATAATTCATGAGCAGTGTCTGCATGCAAAAATTATTTTAGGGGTTGGACCTGAATCAGGAGGGAGAGGCCCTGACGGACTCTTCGGAGTGTAGGCCTTGGGGGTCACCGGGTTTGAGTGCTCCTTTAAGCCTATGCTGATCTCATATGGTTGGAGCATTCTCGCAAAACATCGTGACCCTGACTGGTCTCCCTATGATCTTACTTAGTGAGAGTGACCTGACAAACCCATTGTGTGGTGTGTCTTGTTATGTACTCCTAAGCGCCCCAGGGTGGTTTTTCACTGACATGGTACCACATTGCATATAGGATTGAGTCTTAGCATAACTATTGCATATGCTTGCTAATTGATGTGTTATTATATCTTGATCGAAGTGTGGGATTCTTGTGTAATGTGATTGATAATTGAAAAATGAATTTTGAATGATGAAGTGGTGAAGTTACGTGAGCTATGTTTAAGCAAGTGGTATCTCATTTATATAATATGTATATTTAATTGTCTTGTTTCTCTATTAGCTAGGAATGTGATAACTCACTCCCTGTGTGTTGTTGTGTTTGGATCCTGTGATGATCTTGAACTTGTGTTCGGGGGAGCAGATGAATAGGTGGATGACTATGAAGAACCTCATGCTAGAGGACACGGGAACACCACGCTCTGATAGGATGTGACATTAGGATATAGGTTCTATATTAATTGTATGAGACTTATATGATTTTCTTTGAGTCGAGATGACTTTATTATTTATTTAGACAAATTTGAATATGATGTAGAAGAAAGTGAATGTGAGCCTTTTATCCATTTGAAAAGCTTGTATTTAAAAATGTTTTAAAAATACTTTTAATTAATATTTGAATTTTTTTTCCTTTATTAATATATATGTGAGGGGTAGAGGGTGTCACAAAATACATATGGCAGATGCGGATATCCCAAAACCGCCTTCAGAACTCACTAGGGCCATTACAAATATAGGGTTATGCCTTTTGGCCTTTGTAAAGCGCCGACCACCTTCTAGGCAACCATGACTGAACTACTTAAACCCTTCTTACGCAAGTTCTTTGTCATGTTCTTCGATGACATCCTTGTTTATAGTTCTTCATTGCTAGCTCACGTCCAACACCTGGAAGTAGTCTTCGACGTTTTGTCCAAAGGATGGTTCCATCTACAACATTCCTAATGTCTGTTCGCCAAGAATACCCTTCAGTACTTGGGACACATAGTGCCAACCGCAGGTGTTGCTCCTGACCTTACCAAGATTAGTGCTATGTTGAATAGGTCATCATCGACATCCACCACTGAATTGTGTGGTTGTTCGCTGGTCGGCAAGTGTACTGATTCGCACAAGTAGTACATAAAACAGTAAGACCGAGTGTCGAGTTCACATGGAATTTATTTCACCTAGACTATGTATATTCAGTATGTAAATACTTTTAAAGCTTGGAAATAAGGTAAAGATTAAACAGTGAAATAAGTTTCTGCACTGTTAAACTACTTGGACAAAAGTAAAATACTCAAAGTTGTAAAATATGACAAATATCAAGATAAAAGCGTTGGGGAGTTTCCTACTGAATTTTCTCTTGTCGTCTAAAAGGATTTTTCTCTATTTAATGTTATCCTACTGTTCTTACATGGAGAAAATACTCAGACCATGATTCCTCACATGAATGAGCCTAAGTCTCTTAGCCTTTGTCTTGATTCCTCAACAAACTCACTCTAAAAGAGTTGCACTAAGCATACAGTGTAAAATATACTAGATCACTGCACTTCATTCCCAGACATACAAATTTCTAGCTTATTTTATCCAGTTCTAAGGTTTTAAAGCATTTTCCAATAATAAAAAGTCTAACTAAACATACAAATGGGTGATTAAGCCACAAGCATGTAAAATAAGTATAGATGGAAGCAAAGAACACCAGAAAATAACATTAAATAGATAGTTAGAACATTACATCAAGAGTTTCAGTAGTTACTCCCCAACAAGAGGTTCTAGCCTTCAATTACAAGTAAAGCTTCAAAATACAAAGAAAGAAAATGTTTTTGGTGAAAGAAAATGGAAGAAGATGATGGAGAATGTCTTATCCAGTCTCTCAACCTTATTTCTCTCTGTTTTTCACGTAGCTAGGCTTGGCTAGACTCTGGTTGAGGTGAATGTTAGTGGTGACCTTTGGTTTTCCGCCAATCTCAGTGTTTTAAAGGCTCTTGGACTTCTCAGTATACAAAGGCTCGCTCAGCGAGCATGTCTCGTTGAGCAAAAGTAAGTGAAATTCTACTAAGCGAGCTAAGCGCGAAAAGAGACAACGTCCTCGCTGAGCAGGCTGGCTGCGCGCTGAGCGTGCAGATCTCTGACTTATCTTCTTCTAGGGTTTCCCATCCGCTAAGTCAACTGGTTGTCTCGCTAAGCGGATGAGGCTCGCTTAGCCAATCTGTCTCGCTAAGCGAGTTCATCAGTAGCTTTTTGCACCTTCTCTTTTTTGGCCTACAAAATGAGTTGACTTCAACATTAGGTCATAAAAATGGAGTTTCTACTCTATAAAATCACACAAGAAAGAAAATATATACAATTTCCATAAAAAGAACCATAAATTGGAGGCACATTGTTATTTTCTTGCAAATTTTCAATATCATACTAACTCATAAATAGCAACTAACAGTGGCATCCTTAGTCTAACCAGATTTTATTGTCGTTTCATTCAAGGATACACAGTGTTGGTTGCATCGTTAACTGGGTTGTTGCGCAAGGACCAATTTAATTGGGCACCTGAGTCTCAATTAGCTTTCGACCCCTTGAAAAAGGTTATGACTCAGGATCATGTCCTGGTTTCGCTAGATTTTTTAGTCCATTATACTTTGGAAATAAATGCTTCTGACGTGGTGATAGGGGTCCTTCTTATGCATAACCACCACTCAATTGCTTTTTACAGTAAGGTGTTTTGTCCCTGTTTGCAATAGTCTTCAACTTATGTCAAAGAACTGCACACGATTACCTTAGTTGTGTAAAAATGGCAACACTACTTGTTGGGTCATCCATTCTCCATCCTCATGGACCATAAAAGCCTCAAGGAGCTTATGTCACAGGTGCTCCAAACCCGATAACAACAAATTTATATTTCCAAATTGATGGGGTACGACAATATAATCCAATATCTCCCCGGTGCCGGCAATGTCATGGCAGATGTTTTATCGCGTGTCCCCAACAAGGGCCAATACTTCACTCTTTCTCTTCCTAATTTTACTTGGAGCAGCTCATCCATTCCCTTCACAAAACTACCACTTTTATAGAATTGATGCAACAGGTTCATGAGCATCCCGAAGCTCACCCTGGCTTCTCAATCCACCATAATTTATTATTTTATCAAGGGAAGATTTGGTTGTCGTTAGACAGTCCCTTTGTTGCCCTGCTCTTGGCGGAATTTCATAGCTCTCCCTTGGGCGTCCATATGGAGGTAGCCAAGACCCTTCATCGTCTTGAGGAAAGTTTCTTTTGGTTAAGCATGCACTAAGTTGTTAAGAGTTATGTTGCTCAGTGTCTCATCTGCCAACAGACGAAGTATGAGACACACAAGCCTATCGGCCTACTTCAGTCGTTACCCATTCTTGTTGGTATTTGGGAGGACATGTCTTTTGACTTTATTACTGGCCTCCCTCGGTTCCAAGGTATCATTACCATTCTCGTGGTAGTCGATCGTTATTCCAAGGGCGCATATTTTGGTGCCCTTCCACAACGACACATAGCCTACAAAGTGGCTCTGCTTTTTCTAGATATGGTGTGTAAATTACATGATTTTCCCCATAGCTTGGTTTCCGACAGAGACCTAGTGTTCATCAGTATGTTCTGGTGCGATCTCTTCCACCTGAGTGGTACTAAGTTGAGGATGAGCACCTCCTATCACTCAGAGACAAACGACCAAACCAAAGTTCTTAATAGAACTCTTGAATAGTACCTTTGCTCATTTGTCCATGACCGCCCCGCTTAATGGTATACCTGCCTCACACTGGCTGAATGGTCTTATAACACTTCTGTTCATTCGGCAACAAGGTTTTCTCGATTGACATTTGGCAAGCCGCCTCCCTCCATCCCTCATTACCTGCAAGGCTCATCTTCGGTAGAAACTGCTGATTATCTTCCGACTACACAGAATGCCATCCATCTTCAATTACAAAGAGGTTTGCAGAAGGCTCAAGTGGCCATGAAATAATACGCCAACAATCACTGCTGCGAACTCTTATTCAAGGAAAGAGATTGGGTTTACGTGCATCTCAGGCCCTACCATCAACTCTCACTTCAACCGACCTATTCCAAGCTATCAAAGAGATTCAATGGCCCTTTCCAGGTATCAGAACGTATTGGCTCCATCGTGTACCACCTCCAGTTGTCATCAGACTACAGAATACACCCAGTATTTCATGTATCCATGTTAAAACCACACCACAACCCACCGCCGACAACCCCAGGCACTCTTTCCCCCATTATAGGCTAACAATCATCCTGTGGTCAAGCCCTTTCAATTTTGGACTGGAAGTGGAATCATACAACGTCGCCTCCTTCCAAAATGGTGCTCGTCCAATGGTGTGGCTTATCCCTTGAAGACACCATCTGGGAGAGTTGGGAGTCTCTGTAGACTGCATACAACCTTGAGAGCAAGGTTGACTTTCTAGGGGAGGGTGTTGATAGCAACACAACCCAAGCACCCAGCAGAAAGCCCAGAATGACACTAAGGAGGCCTACCCATTTCAAGGACTATGAGTGATCTTTTCCCACGCACCTAAGAATATTCTTATTCTGTCATTTAGTTAAAAAGCTCCAAATTAGTTATCACCACTACCTATTGTTGTTATCCTTCCATAACAGAATTTGTCCTATTGTAATCAGTCAATGATTGGCTTAGTATTCATCTACAGCGTTCCTATATAAACCGCATAATTGAATAAAATGAGCAAGAAAAGTTTATCAATTAGCTGTTACTTTACCTTAGTGTAGCTTAGTCCTCTATCAGCAACCTCGTGAAGTGGCATGCATGAATAGCTAGGCATTGTTGCTGGAGATATTCATCTATATTCTGGTTCTAATTCAAACCATTTATGAAGTGCAACTGTGAAGAGAGGGAGAGTAAGAGAAAGTACAAAGGAAACAAAATATTGCAATGGTTAGTTGGTTACCTCAGGCTTCTCCTACCATATCAGTCTAGGCCCAATAAATTTAATATGTTTTGTTTTAATTGTTTTAAACTTTAAGGATGTAGTGATATGAGTGTCAAACTCACGCTTGGCAAACCGAAGTACTACTTGAAGTGTACTAATAAATTAACACTATGGATTGACAATGAATTAAATTAAATAATTTTGATTCATGTTATTTTTCTCTTTATCCTTTTAGTTTCTCTATATTGATAAGCCTGTTTTAAATCTCCCCGTAAAAGCACACGGCTAAGAAATTTATGGGAAGCGAGCAAGGTTGTGTGAGGCGACGATGATAATAATAATAATAATAAACAATAAGTTTGTTATGTTGAAATATTGTGTTGCACTACTGCCATTCGCCTACCAAAATATGTTTCAGTATAGTTCCAAAATAAAGTTTGAGATTTCAATTGGTTTTAGCTGCATCATAGGGTACATTTATTAAAACTTGTGTGTGTGTGGCATGAATAAATGACACAACAAACACAATATTCATGAATTGTGCTAATGACCCAGCTTTGCAAACTATTATGCGTAGGTAATTTTAACTCTTTTTAACTCATATCTGACATCTTTTTTTGGTTGTGCTCATAAGATTACTTAATTCCTCATACGTGGTTAAAGAGCACAGTGAGAGTAGTTAGTGCGGTGGGAATAAATGCTATTATTGGAGGACAATCGAAGGATTAGTGTACGTGGGGCTAGTTATTGCAGTGGGAATAAATGCTAAATTAAAACATATTATTGGTGGGAATTGGGGATGAAAATGAATCAAGCTGTTTGTCAAGGATCTTTGGCTCGGTCTATTTAAGGCTTGGTTCGGCTTGACTTGTTTGCTATAAAGGTCAAGCTCAAGCTTTTTAAAAAACTTTTTTAAATAAAAAGGTCAAAGCCAAATTATAAAAAAAGCTTGTTAAACTTGACAAACTAGCTTGTTTAAGTAATAATAATAATAATAACTATTATCTATACCATTTTTATGACATTATGAATGACAGGATAAAGTGATATAACGTGCTTAGAGAGTTCATTTGCATCTGAAAAATTTTCAAAAAGAAAAAGACTGAAGTTAAAAGAATAAAACAATCAGATTAATACTTCCAAAGAAAAAAATATTTTGTAAAGACATTTTCAGACAATTTAAATATTTTTATTTGATTATATTAGTATAAATCATCTCTAATCCATATATTTTTTAATATTATGCTCTCTTTTTTCATTTTCTTTTGATATACTTTGTGTTTTAACAACTTGAATTCAATATGATTTTTTTATCAATTATTTTTGGATTTGTACATTACTTATACGAAATTTTATAAGTTGCTTTTTTTAGTTAGTATTTCACTAGGTTTTAGAACAATTATTTGGTCAAAGACGTTTTTAAGCAGACTTTTAAATAGGCTCGTAGGTCAAGTCAGACTTTTATGTGAGCCGATCCGAGCCTTTTACAAAAATCCTATAAAACAGGTAATGAGCCAAGCTCAAGCTTTGCGTATTCAACTCAAGCCGAGCTGAAGCCTAGTAAAGTTTGACTTGTCTTAGCTCATTTCCATCCCTAGTGGGAATAGGGGTCAACTTCTAATTTTACTACAGACACTTTAATTAGTAGGGGTGGGTAAGCGGGCTGGCCCGCCCCGCGTAAGGCTCGTCCGCATAAGCCCACATTGGCAGTGGACCGGCCCAGCCCGCCCCGCATTCTTACACGGACCAAATAAATTGGTCCGCCCCCACCCCGCGGACCCCGCGGGTCAAACGGGCTGGTCCACGGGCCTAATTTTAAAAGAATTTCAATTTCAATAAAAATACAACACAATCAAATTAAGTTCAATACAAATGTAAATAAAATCTTAACAATTAGTCAATTACATCAATAAAATAAATAATGTCATAACATAAGAAAATCCAAGCAATAAATTTAAAATATGAACTTAAGCATCTCTAACTACAAATGATTCCATATTTGAAGCAATAAAATCCTAATGCGGGCAACCCACAGACCCCGTGGATCAAACCCGCATAGTCTGCGTGTTAAGCGAGGTGGATCCAAAAATATGACATAACCATGGACCGTTTAAAAAAAATTAATCTATTACCCACACGAATCACGGGCTCCGCAAATCAATCCATGAACCTGGACCCGTTTACACACCCCTATTAATTAGCATGTTATTATATTATATTGGTGGATTAGGACATCTATAGTCCCAGGAATATAGAATTTACCTAATATGGGATGGGTGGTGACCGGATACACGTGCTTCTTCGTTTTCATATGACTCTTTGTAACTATGCACCTGATCTATCTAATGAATTCCACCTCCTTTTTATACATCATACACATGCAATGTTAATCACTATAACATAAAACAATTTAATTATATATTATTATTATTATGATTTTTTCAAGATAGTTATATTCAAAATTTAAAAAATTATTATATAGGATGGATAGTGATTTAATAATATTGTAAAATTATTTTACACTTGTAGGTGTATAATATTTTTCTCTACAAATAAATAAAAATAATATAAAATAAAACATTAATATACCATAAAAATTAAATATTAAAAAAGAAATGTAAATAATCAATTAAAATATATAAAAGTTATAACAATTTATTCATATTTGAGAAATTTTTAAAATATGTATATAAATTATTTTACAAATAAATATATTATTAATATACATAATTCAAACTATGAAAAATATATTATTGAAATATTTAAAACACCAAATACATTTTAAAAACTTGATTTAAATAATGTTAAAATTAAAACATAATTACAATCACAGAAAATATTTTTATAAATCAGTCTTTTGTTGGGGATAAGAAAATACACTTTAGTTTTTAATTCTAAGTATTTAATATTGTATTCTTGTTTTTCCATACTGTAATATATAAAAAAATGTATAATCTATTTAAGTTTTAGTATTTTATACTGAATTATCAATTTGTTAGTTCTTTACATATTAATTTTATTTTCCAAATTTTGTAGTATCATATATTACCATTTTAATATTTAAAAGACTTGTAATATCAAATAAAATAATGTCACAATTAATATATATATTAGCATATAAAAATGTATAGCATAGATAAAATAAAAATCAAATATGATCGACAATGAAAATTCAATCATTGAACAAGTTGCATGATGTCTTCTCGGGTACACCACTCTACTTCTATAAGTGGTGTATTGATTTACTAGATAATATTTTTTTTAAGAAATTCATTAAATATATTTTTCTCCAATCATGATATTATTACAAAGTTGTTTTCATGTGATGATTAGTTTTGAAGATGCTGAGCACATACAAGATAATTTTCAGAATCGTGAACACGTACAAAATAGCTGATAAGGTTTTAAGTTACACTGCATACAATTTGGTTAAATTTTCTTATATTGTAAAAAATTATAGATAAAAGTGATCACAATTGTTGTAATCAGTAATGGAGAAAGGAGATTCTAAATCGATTATTTGGAACGTTTTACATTGGTTGAGGACCATTGTAGTAGACCACGTCGTCAAAAGGGAAGCCTTATCTACGACGATCGCAAGGACTATATATCTTAGAATATGTATGTTTTTAATTGCAGTCCCAAACTTTCCAAAATTTAACAGTGGCCAAAATCATGATCACCAACTATTTTTTAAAACCTAGCTACAGAGGATAAAGTCGTTGCTTAAACATCTTCTCGCCTATAAATAGATCCAAATAATGTGAGGTTCCATACTTCAAAATCCAAATCTGGCAATTAATTATAGTTTAGGCTGCAAATTATGGAATCCCATGATGAAGAGCATGCTGCCAAACTACTTAGAGCTCAAACCCACATATGGAATCACATATTTAGCTTCATAAACTCCATGTCCCTTAAATGTGTGGTTGACTTAGGCATACCAGATATCATACACAACTATGGCCAACCCATGCCACTCTCAAACCTCATTGCTTCACTACCAATCCACCCATCCAAAACTTGCTTCGTCCATCGCTTGATGCGAATCATGATCCATTCTGGCTTCTTCTCTCAACAAAATCATGACTTGGAGAATGAGCTAGAAGCCAAGTATGTGCTAACCGATGCATCTGTACTATTGCTTAAGAACCATCCGATGAGTGTGACACCTTTCTTGCATGCCATGCTTGATCCAGTTTTGACAAATCCATGGAATCAATTTTCTACTTGGTTCAAAAATGGTGACCCTACACCATTTGAAACGGCACATGGGATGATGCTTTGGGATTATGCTGGCGCTGATCCGAAACTTAATAGCTTGTTCAATGATGCCATGGCAAGTGATGCTCGATTTGTCACTAGTTTGGTGATTGAGAAATGTAAGGGAGTGTTCATGGGATTGGAGTCATTGGTTGATGTTGGGGGAGGCACAGGGACCATGGCAAAAGCCATTGCTAAATCATTCCCTCGGGTGGAATGCATTGTGTTTGATCTACCACATGTTGTTTCTGGCTTGAAAGGAAGTGAGAACCTTAAATATGTTTCAGGGGACATGTTTGAGGCAATTCCTCCAGCTGATGCCATTCTGTTAAAGGTAAATCACTATTCACATTCAGAATACAATTTTACATTCATACCATTAACACCCAGTTTTTATACTTGAGTGATGTCAAATTTTAAAGAATTAAAGCAAATAGTTGATGGATTGGAAAAAAAAATGAACGATTTTATCATCATTGATCACTTGAAATAACTTCAAATTTTTATATGTATATTGTTCACTAAGCTAGTAAGCTAGCACTAGCTAGTAGTCCAACTACATATCTGCCACTGTCATACCAAATCAGACCAACTAAGTGGTCTATATGGCTTTTAATAATTAGTACTAGTTTATTAAGTGGGTACGTAAAGTAGCTAGCATATGATTATTTGACAAGTAAATCTCTGCTCATATTCTAGAAAAAATAGTTATAGATCTCTTCAAATTTGACTTTTCTTTTTTCTGAAGTATTGAGTATATGTTGCGGTTAAAAACGTTACATGATGTGCCAATTCATTCTACCAAGCTTAATATGAATGCAAGTCAATATTTATTTCTTTTTTATGATTCTTATCGGTGTGTTACTTTGAATGACAAAGCAGTGGATATTGCATGACTGGAATGATGAGGAGTGTGTGGACATATTGAAGAAATGCAAAGAGGCGATAACGAGGAAAGGCAAAGAAGGGAAGGTGATCATCATAGACATGGTAGTGGAGAATGAGAAGAGAGATGATGAATCAGTTGAAACACAGCTCTTCTTTGATATGCTGATGATGGTGTTGGTCACTGGAAAAGAGAGAAGCAAGAAAGAATGGGCTAAGTTGATTTCCTCTGCTGGTTATAACAACTACAAGATAACTCCAGTCTTTGGCTTAAGGTCTCTCATTGAGATCTATCCATAGTAAGTTAATGAGATGTGCCAGCACTCTATCATTCATATATGTAAGGGCTATAATTTTTCTGTTTCGATTCATGAGTGAATGTTGAATAAGTAACAATAGCAATAGACTGAACTCTCTTCATCATAGTTGTGTTGTTGGAACAGTACTGTCAAGAAAGGAAAAAAAAAAGATCTGAGGATAAGTATAGTTTGCGTGGTATATATAGCAGGTGAAGAAGAAAAGGAACACGTGGTTAAAGAGCACAGCGAGAGTTTAGCAATTACTTTTTTTTTTTTTTGGTAACTGAATTTGCCTTGTATTAGATTTGTGAAGAACTAAGTTTGTGAGAGTTGTTATTGAATAAGATTGTTTCTAAAGGGTTTGATAAAGGTATAATGCTTTATCTAAATACATTTCACTATTTTAATATTTTAAGTTAGTTCATAATGATGTGATTATGTGTCATGTCAATAAAGATAGATCATTAATCTCATCTTAATAATAATGTCATGTCAACAATGAAATTAATGAGACCAAAAAAAAAAAAATTATGAAAACTTAAAATAGATAAAATAAATATTACAGAAACTAAAAATGAAAAGAAATTATAAGAATTAAAAAAAAAAAAAGAATTTGCTTATGTCTTCAAATGTCACTTAAAGTTGTTTATATTTTTTATTTTAAATATTAGGTTGGACAGAAATGATCATTATATTCATGTTAAGAATAAATAAAGCAAAACATAGTGGTAAAAAAATATAGCAAATTAAATCCTATAATTTTCCTTTTGGATGAAGTATGAATATAAAAAGTAAGAGACAATAAAGTTCAAGACATCACCAAAGAATTTTTCTATATGATGACTTTAGGATAAAAATCTCATCTTTAGCTTCAAAACAACACATATCCTAATTAGCCAAAGTATCAATCACATGATTAGAATCATGTGACAGAATTTCAAGTAACAAAGTTCAAATGTTTTTCACTAACACTATTAAATAAAATAAGATTAATTGAAATTTATTTGTATTTGAAGTCAAGACACAGATATTTTTTTTTGCTTGCATTTGAAATCAAAGAAAGCAAGTTCATCTAAACGCTTAATGAAAATGGTTGGAGGTAGACAGAGGTGAATGCACATATAAGCTTGTTCTCACAGTATGAATTTTTATACTTGAATATAATACTCCTATTCATGTGGGGATAGATGCAAAAGTTTGACATGAGGAAGGTCACAAGCTTGGATAGGTTTGGAAGATAAATGGTTTGTGATAATATATAAATGCTAAATTAAAACATATTATTGGAAAACAGTTGAAGGATTGGCGTCGAAGTGGTTGAAGGATTAGCGTACATGGGGCTAGTTATTGCGATGGGAATAAATGCTAAACTAAAACATATTATTGGAAGACAATGTAAGGATTGACGTCATAATAGTTAGTGTGATGAGAATAAATGTTATTATTGGACGACGGTTGAAGGATTAGTGTATGTAAGGCTAGTTATTGCGGTGGGAATAAATATTAAATTAAAACATATTATATACTAAATTAAAACATATTATTGGAATTGGTGTCGGAGTAGTTAGTGAGGTAGGAATAAATACTATTATTCTCATCTTAATAATAATGTCATGCCAACAATGAAATTAATGAGACTAAAATAAAATAAAAAGAATTTTATGGAGACTTAAAATAGATAAATTAAACTTACAGAAATTAAAAATGAAAAGAAATTATAAGAATTAAAAAAAAAATTGCTTATGTCTTCAAATGTCACTTAAAGTTGTGTATGCTTTTATTTTAAATATTGGGTTGCACCAAAGAAATGACCATTGTGTTCATTTTAAGAATAACTAAAGCAAAACATAGTGGCCAAAAAATATAACAAATTAAATTCTATAATTTTTCTTTTGGATGAAGTATGAATACAAAAAGTAAGAGACAACAAAGTTTAAGACACCACAAATTTTTTTTCCATAAATTTCTCTATGATAATATCAAGATAAAAATCTCATCTTCACTTCAAAACACTTGAACACATATCCTAATGAGCTAAAGTATCAATCACCTTATTAGAATCATGTGACATAATTACAAGTAACAAAGTTCAAATGTTTTTCACTAAGGCTATTATTTCTATAATCTTGGATGCATGTTTATGCATGGAATAAGAAATTTTTTACCATGAATAGGTGAATCATACAATATACGTGATTAAGGGGTTGAGTTTCAAAATTCTATTGCATTTCCACCTAGTTTACTTTATACATACATGTCCAATATATATAACTATTCTAATTTATTTATTTTTTTCATTTTTAGTTCCTACATTAAAGTCTTTACGTTATTGTTAACAGGATATCATTGTTTACGCGTCAATGATAGGTTCACCTTTCATTTATCATGTCTTGCTATTTTTTTATTATAGTAAATAACAAGAATTGAAGTCGAAAAAATATCACTTACAAAGGTCAATATGATATTTAAGTCTCCTTAAGTAATAAAAATGTTTCTTGATTATTAATAGAAGTATAACAATATCGACTATTTGTGTTCTTAGATCATATATAACATCTTAAGTTTGTTGTTATATTTTTTCTAAAATGCTTTATTGTTGTCTTTTATTTTTTTTTAAATGCTTCAATGTGTTTCTTTATGTTGAAATTTGTAACTTAATATTGTCAATCTCAATTGATAGGAAATTATCAAATTGAGACATTTTAAAAAAATAAAGGACTATATTAAAACATTTTTAAAAGTAAAAACTTTGATTGAAACATTAAAAAATAAAATGGTCTAAATAAATAAAAGAACAAAGCTGATGATTAAACCTTTATACTTAACCTTTTGTTTGCCTTTTTTTAGCCCCACTGCACCAAAATAGTCAATACAGCTGTGTTGCAATATTCAATTTCTTTTCATCTTAATATTTTAATAACAAAGTATATATATATATATATATATATATATATATATATATATATATATATATATTCTAATATGTATCTTTAAGTCTTTATAAGATGTTATAAGATTTAGAATGACAAATCTAAAACTTTAATTTGGTAAAGTTAATATTTTAATTTGATCCATAATATGAAACACAAGACAAGCCAAATCTAACTTTGCCATGCCTTATTAGTTAAGAATTGTTGCCGACAGTTTTTTTCTGTGATTTTGTTGGTTGTACCTATTAATTTTACATTTTTACATGCAGTGTAATTTTGTTTTCTCTTTCATGGAATATCTAAATATAATATTAATTTTCATGATTTGTGTAGCCTTTTGCAAGAACTGATCACTGTTTTCTCTTTTTACTTATAGAAAAAACAAAGTAAATAGTTATTTAAGAAAGTATGGTATTCCTATGCCGACAAATTAAAAAGCAAATGGGCAAATTTTGGGCTCATCATCAATTAGATACGCAATCACCATATCGTATCTAATAAAAGTAGAATCGCATCAATCATTATTCCTGTGCAAATTCAATTATTGCTATGTATAGTAGTGATGTAATAAATGAATCACACCCCTTCTTTAATTTATATACAAAGAAGGTAATATTATATTTTCCTTACAAATTCTTTTACCATATTACAAAGAAAATATTAAATAAAAAAATACATATATTTAGTAAATTGAAAATATAAAATATATGGGAAAATAATTTTTATACAAGAATGAGATGAATAAATTTAAGCTAGATAATTATACATGGATAATTAAAACTAAAAGTTATATAATCACGTGAAATAGTCATTTGTCTCTAAAATATTACATAGTTTATAGTTTTTTTTTCTACCAAAAATAAAATTTATATTTTTCAATGTTCAACATACGTAATAAGATCTAATGGCTAATATTTATTAATCTCACTCTCAGGTTAAAAAAAAAACTTTCTCCCTATATTATCAAATAATAAATTAACATGTATTTTAAGAATAATAAAAATGTTAATTTTTTAATAATTAATTTAAAAATTATATTTAAAATGATTTTTAATTAGCTGAAAATATTTTTTATATGTTAGCAGTGATAAAAACTAAATATAAATATAACTTAAAATATTATAAAAATTGTTATAAAACTAAATTAAAAAGATCAAATGAAAATATTATTATAACATTAAAATAAAATAATAATATAATAATTAAAGTAATCACTTAAAAATTATAAAAGTGATAATAATTTATTTCTACATGAGAAAAGTATAAAAGGAACATTACTATAAAATATATCTAGAGTTTTAATAGACCTCTTCGAACTCCCCTTATGTGGTGTTGATATTGTTCTCGATGTAGAATTGCTCAAACGTTTGGGTCTCGTTACTACATATTACACCACGCTTTTTATGTCTTTCACCCATTTGGGCCAACCTATCCAGTTGTTTGCAGATGTACCAATAAGGCCAGCTCAAGCTTCAGCCTAACAACTTAAGCTTATGATACATACTCAGTTCCTATCGGCCTTGTTCCACATAACCCGTGTTCCCGACCTAACCCCACCTTCATCTTCTTCACCCATTTTCGACGACACCACCCCTCCAGCCATTGTAGCCATTCTCTCCAGATTCCAAGACTTATTCATTGAACCTTTGTCTCTTCCCACACATCATTCTATCACACACCACATTCATCTCCTCCCCAATTCAAATCTAGTAAACGTGAAGCCTTATCGTTACCCACATAGTCAGAAAGTTGAACTAAAGAAGCAGGTTTCATCCATGCTCGATGTCGGTTTGATTCAATTAGGCAAAGACCTTTCTCTTCACCAATGTTACTAGTTAAAAAGAAAGACAATCGTTAGCGATGTTGTGTCGGCTATCACGCACTGAACGCGATAACAGTGAAGGACAAATTTGTGATGTCGACCATCGATGAACTCCTCGACGAGCTAGGCGACGTGTCATGGTTTTCCAAGTTGGACCTTTGCCATGGATTCTAATAACTGCTAAATAATAGTGAATTAATAGTGGAAAATCAGTCTAAAATTAACTTAGAATTAATTATTTAGCAATTATTTATGCTTCAATTTGGAAAGATTTAATTAATTTCGAATTTTGATTGCAGATGTGAAAAAGGGAGGTACAACAAGCAAAAAGGGACAGAAATAAAGAAAAAAAGAAGAAAATCAGAAGAAGCTCAAGTCCAGCAAGGCGCTAAGCGCAGGACGCGCGCTAGGCGCGACATGGCGCTGAGCGCGAGGCTTCGCGCTCAGCGAGACTATGAAGGCCCAAGCCCAAGTTTACACCTATAAATAAGAGGGTCAGCCTAGGAAACACACCACCACAGAACCCCCTCTCCTAGGGTTTTCATTTACTCTCTTTCTTTCTTTCACCCCTCCTCTCATTGTAAAGCTCTCATGACTATGAGTGGCTAATCCTCCTAGCTAGGGCCTGACAGGCCTAAAAAGCCAATGATGTATGGAGCATTTCAAGAGTTATCAATAAAAAGAGGAATTCCCTCCAGGTTCTTTATTTACCGTTCTTTCTTTTTCCATCCTGTATCTCGGAACTTACTTTTTGTTAGGGTTTAGTCCACTCGGGAGAGGGTAAAGCCTAATTAGGGGTAAGGAATGAATACTTGAATCTGTTTTAAGGGTTAGGCCACTCGGGAGAGGGTAACGCTTAAGAGAACACTAAAAGGAGGAAATTATCGGGTTATCTTTTAGAGGGTTTTTCTTCCAGTTTCTTTTATCTGTTTTTCTTTCTTGCTTATTCTGCATCTCGGACTTTGTTTTCTGTTAGTCTTTAGGCCACTCGGGAGAGGGTAAAGCCTAATTAGGGATAAGGAATGAATGCGTGAATCGGTTTTAAGGGTTAGGCCACTCGGGAAAGGGTAACGCTCAATAGAACAATAAAAGAAAGAAATCATTGGGTTAGCATGACTTAATGCCTCAATGCCCATGCTTTAGCAAACATCTAGAATGTTATCTTAATGCATCTTAGTTATTAAGTTTTCGCAAAGGGCATTTGGAAGATAGGTAATTAAGGTAGGCTTGTCATCATGAGGCATCAGGGACAAGTAAATGGATAGATGTGGGGCAGAATTAGTTCACTGGTATTGATAACAGACAAATCCTAAATCCATATATCTAGGCTGATTAGACTTGTTAGACTTTAGCAATTTTACTATATAGATTCTATTCCCTATTTTATTGTTTGATGTTTCTTTTCTTAGAAGTAGTTATTCCTTATTTTACTGTTGAGTTTCTTAGAAGTAATTATTCTTATCTTTATCATATCTCAATTTAAATATTTCATCTTCTATTTTGATCTTTCAATCTTTTATCTTCAAAATTTATCTTTAAATATATTATCTTTTCTTTTATCTTATAATTTTATCTTTAAATATCTTATCTCTTCTTTACCTTATCTCTTATCTTTCTTTATCTTTTATTTTAAATTCTTATCTCTTGCTTTTAAATTGGATTTGCATTAATCTAAGTACAAACAAAGTCCCTGTGGATTCGACACTCGGACTTCCGAGAACTTTACTACTTGTAACGATTTGATACACTTGCCAATGAGTTAACAGATTCCACCAAACACATACGGCAGATGTGGATATCCCAAAATCGCCTTTAGAACTCACTAGGGCCATTATGAATATAGGGTTATGCCTTCAGTACTTGGGACACATAGTGTCAACCACAGGTGTTGCTCCTAACCTTACCAAGATTATTGCTATGTTGAATCGGTCATCATTGACATCCACCATTGAATTGTGTGGTTGCTCGCTGGTCGGCAAGTGTACCGATTCGCACAAGTAGTACATAAAACGGTAAGATCGAGTGTCGAGTCCATATGGAATTTGTTTCACCTAGACTATGTATATTTAGTATGTAAATACTTTTAAAGCTTGGAAATAAGGTAAAGATTAAACGGTGAAATAAGTTTCTGCACTGTTAAACTACTTGGACAAAAGTAAAATACTCAAAGTTGTCAAATGTGACAAATATCAAGATAAAAGAGTTGGAGAGTTTCCTATTGACATTTCTCTTGTCATCTAAAAGGATTTTTCTCTATTTAATGTTATCCTATTGTTCTTACACCGAGAAAATACTTAGACCATGATTCCTCACATGAATGAGCCTAAGTCTCTTAGCCTTTGTTCTTGATTCCTCAACAATCTCACTCTAAAAGAGTTGCACTAAGCATACAGTGTAAAATATACTAGATCACTGCACTCCATTTCCAGACATACAAATTTCTAGCTTGCTCTATCCAGTTCTAAGGTTTTAAAGCATTTTCCAATACTAAAACTCCTAATTAAACATACAAATGGATGATCAAGCCACAAGCATGTAAAATAAGTATAGATAGAAGCAAAGAACACCAGAAAATAACATTAAATAGATAGTTAGAACATTACATCAAGAGTTTCAGTAGTTACTCCCCAACAAAGAGGTTCTAGCCTTCCATTACAAGTAAAGCTTCAAAATACAAAGAAAGAAAATGTTTTTGGTGAAAGAAAATGGAAGAAGATGATGGAGAATGTCTTATCCAGCCTCTCAACCCTATTTCTCTCTATTTTTCACGTAGCTAGGCTTGGCTAGACTCTGGTTGAGGTGAATGTTGGTGGTAACCTTTGGTTTTCTGTCAATCTCAGTGTTTTAAAGGCTCTTGGACATCTCAGCATACGAAGGCTCGCTCAGCGAGCATGTCTCGTTGAGCAAAAGTAAGTGAAATTCTACTAAGCGAGCTCAGGCGTGCTAAGCGCGAAAAGAGACAACGTCCTCGCTGAGCAGGCTGGCTGCGCGCTGAGCGTGCAGATCTCTGACTTATCTTCTTCTAGGGTTTCCCATTCGCTAAGTGAGCTGGTTGCCTCGCTAAAGTGGCTCTGCTTTTTCTAGATATGGTGTGTAAATTACACGATTTTTCCCATAGTTTGGTTTTCGACAGAGACCTAGTGTTCATCAGTATGTTCTAGTGCGATCTCTTCCACCTGAGTGGTACTAAGTTGAGGATGACCACCTCCTATCACTCAAAGACAAATGACCAGACCAAAGTTCTTAATAGAACTCTTGAATAGTACATTCGCTCATTTGTCCATGACCGCCCCGCTTAATGGTATACCTACCTCACACTGGCTGAATGGTCTTATAACACTTTTGTTCATTCGGCCACAGGGTTTTCTCCATTGACATTTGGCAAGCCACCTCCCTCCATCCCTCATTACCTGCAAGTCTCATCTTCGGTAGAAACTGTTGATTATCTTCCGACTACACAGAATGCCATCCATCTTCAATTACAAAGAGGTTTGCAGAAGGCTCAAGTGGCCATGAAATAATACGCCGACAATCACTGCTGCGAACTCTTATTCAAGGAAAGAGATTGGGTTTACATGCGTCTGAGGCCCTACCATCAACTCTCACTTCAGCCGACCTATTTCAAGCTATCAAAGAGATTCAACGGCCCTTTCCAGGTATCAGAACGTATTGGCTCCATCGTGTACCACCTCCAACTGTCATCAGACTCCAGAATACACCCAGTATTTCATGTATCCCTATTAAAACCACACCACAACCCACCACCGACAACCCCAGGCACTCTTTCCCCCATTATAGGCTAACACAATCATCCTGTGGTCAAGCCCTTTTCAATTTTGGACTGGAAGTGGAATCATACAACGTCGTCTCCTTCCAAAATGGTGCTCGTCCAATGGTGTGGCTTATCCCTTGAAGACACCATCTGGGAGAGTTGGGAGTCTCTGTAGACTGCATACAACCTTGAGAGCAAGGTTGACTTTCTAGGGGAGGGTGTTGATAGCAACACAACCCAAGCACCCAGCGGAAGGCCCAAGAGGACACTAAGGAGGCCTACCCATTTCAAGGACTATGAGTGATCTTTTCCCACGCACCTAAGAATATTCTTACTCTGTCATTTAGTTAAAAAGCTCCAAGTTAGTTATCACCACTACCTATTGTTGTTATTCTTCCATAACAGAATTTGTCCTATTGTAATCAGCCAATGATTGGCTTAGTATTCATCTACAGCGTTCCTATATAAACCGCATAATTGAATAAAATGAGCAAGAAAAGTTTATCAATTAGCTGTTACTTTACCTTAGTGTAGCTTAGTCCTCTATCAGCAACCTCGTGAAGTGGCATGCATGGATAGCTAGGCATTGTTGCTGGAGATATTCATCTATATTCTGGTTCTAATTCAAACCATTTATGAAGTGCAACTGTGAAGAGAGGGAGAGTAAGAGAAAGTGCAAAGGAAACAAAATATTGCAATGGTTAGTTGGTTACCTCAGGCTTCTCCTACCATATCAGTCTAGGCCCAATAAATTTAATATGTTTTGTTTTAATTGTTTTAAACTTTAATGATGTAGTGATATGAGTGTCAAACTCACGCTTGTCAAACCGAAGTACTACTTGAAGTGTACTAATAAATTAACACTTTGGATTGACAATGAATTAAATTAAATAATTTTGATTCATGTTATTTTTCTCTTTGTCCTTTTAGTTTCTCTATATTGATAAGCCTGTTTTAAATCTCCCCGTAAAAGCACACGGCTAAGAAATTTATGGGAAGCGAGCAAGGTTGTGTGAGGCGACGATGATAATAATAATAATAATAAACAATAAGTTTGTTATGTTGAAATATTGTGTTGCACTACTGCCATTCGCCTACCAAAATATGTTTCAGTATAGTTCCAAAATAAAGTTTGAGATTTCAATTGGTTTTTGCTGCATCATAGGGTACATTTTTTAAAACTTGTGTGTGTGTGGCATGAATAAATGACACAACAAACACATTATTCATGAATTGTGCTAATGACCCAGCTTTGCAAACTATTGTGCGTAGCTAATTTTAACTCTTTTTAACTCATATCAGACATCTTTTTTTGGTTGTGCTCATAAGATTACTTAATTCCTCATACGTAAGCTTCTGATGTAGATATATAGGAAACCAGGAAACCATTCTAAATTTCAAAATGGGTCCACGATATGGATGGTGAAATTCCTGGGCCGCATGATGTTGAAATGTATTGGGAAATTACTTCCTACACCTCCCATTTGTTTCCTGCACCTATTCTAGAATGTAAAATTATATTCTAGAAATTACATTCTACAAAGGTCTTTCTTTTACATTCTAAAGAGACCTTTCTGGAATATAATTTTACATTTTGAATTAGATGTTTCTCATGCTTAAAAAAGATGCAGGAAGCAATGTTAAAAGTGCAGAAAGCAACTCCCAATGTATTGTCGTAGAAGCCCAACTGACCAAATGCTTGTACTCTTGGGAAAATGAATTTTCTTAATCCAACTCACTTTCAAACCATGTACATGCATCTAATGGTCTATAAAGATTGGTTAATTTGTTCTCCATCCAATTAATCAATAGATCATATATAAAATGGTCGATTCATCAAAGAATGATAAACTAATATTAATGAAGACTGGATAATATTTTTGCATATTAATCGATTATCCAATTGATCAGTTTCTGATAAGGGTTAATAAAGTTTTTGTTTCAATTTTTTTAAAATTTAATTTTTAGTTTCTAAATTTTTGTTTGATTGGTCAAATTTTTCAAATTTTTTTTTTAAAATTTTTAGTTCTTAAACTTTTGTTTGACTCTTTCAACTTTTTTCTATTAAGATTTTTAGTTGATAAATTTTGAAAATTCAGTTTTTAGTCTTTAAAATTTTAATAATAAATAAATAAAAACAGTTCCAACTTTTGTTTAAGAACTCACTTATAAATTTTAAAAGTTTAAGCATCTTAACTAGTCAAACAAAAATTTAAAAATTAAAATTTTTAATAAAAAACAAGTTAGAAGGATCTTAACTAGTCAAACAAAAATTTAGATTCTAAAAATTAAATTTCAAAAAATTTCAGAGATAAAAAAAAACTTAATAATTGATTTTTTTTTTATGCCAATTGATCGGTCTCCAAAAACATTCGCAATCTTTTATTAATATTGACAATTCTTCAGGTATTTGTAATTTGTTTGGAGAGAATTAAATAAAGAAGATTCAAATCATCACTCCCATGAGTGTTTTATATGAGCCAGCAGTATATACCCAAGAGCAGAGATCAGATATACAAGACTGGTTTAGCGGTGAAAAAAGAAGGATAGATCATAAATTTGAATCTCCATTAATAAAAAATTAATAAATTAATAACTACCATTTATCAATAAAAAAAATCAAAAGAAGAGATCCACGTGTAACCATTAGCACCTAGCCACCAAAAGTGCTAACCAGTTTTCTTTTCTTTTCTTTTCTTTTCACAATCATCATAAAAATTCGCTTTGGATCCATCTGCATGCTTAAATCCAAATTATGTAGTGTTTAAAATAATTTCACAGAAGTTATGAAAGCAATATATAATTATTTTTAAGTTTTTTTTTAAAGGTTGTAAGGTTTTTTTAAAAGCCTGATGAATTATGTTTATTATTAAACTTTTGTATTGTAAAATTTTACTAAATTAATTACGTAATTAAGTTTTTATCCAAATTCTTCCATAACAGAATAAAAAAATTTCCCTCATCTTCCTTGTGTTAAGATCTCTCGGTATATATAATATCTTGACTATTTAATAAATGCTTTTCAATTCACATTTATGTAGCATAGATGTCATTTCCTCGCACAATCTTTTCAAGCATATGTGGTGGTTGATATAAAACCACATATTACATGTAAACGTACGTTATTCCATTTAATTCGAAAGTATATATTATATGTTTGATATATACGAGGAGTGCTTATATATATATATATATATATATATATATATATATATATATATATTATTTTTCCATTTTATAATAATTGTGGTATAAGAACAAAAAATATATTTTAAAATAATAATTATTTTAGTTTTTTATATAATATTAATTATTATTTTTTATTTATACTCTAATAATATTAATGATAGAAAACTTATCTCATTTTTTATAGGAAGTAATAATGAGTATTTATATTTATTAATTTATACTCCTAAAAGCTATTGCTTTCGATTTCTACTACTAATTATGAGTATTTATATTCCTAAATTTAATCTAAACTATTCTCAGTTTCAAAAAGGTATTTATAATACTTTTAAAAAGTTTAAATTTCAAAAAATTCTATTATAATAATTTTTAAATAACTAAAATTAGTACATTTAGGTTTAGTTATTTAATAACTAATATCAACTATTCTTATTATGAAGAAAATCTTTATAACATTTTCTGAATATTTAAAATACAATTTTTTTTATAATAATTAAAATTAATCAATTTTAAATTACTAATTTAACCTAAAAAATTCATAGTTTCAATAAAAAAAATTATAATATTTTATAAAGTTTTTATTTTTAAGAAAACATTCATAATAAATTTCAAGTGATAAAATTAATAAATTTAAAAATAATATTTAACTCCATTTATTTCTAATTTCAAGACAGCATTTATAATATTTTTAAAGGTTTAAAGTTTTAAAAAATAATATATATATATATATATATATATATATATATATATATATATAAATCTTGAATTTAATTACTTAATCCTAAGTATTATCGGTTCAAATTTGTTTTAAAAAACATTCTATGGATTTGGGTGGAAAAAAAGTTTATAAAACTTATTGAATGAATTCAATTTGAAGCTTGTATAAATAAAATACTTCATTAAGAGGTTGAAACTTCGGCTCGTTTCATTGGGTGGGTAAATATAAGTATTTTTATAAGTGTACTTTAAGTTTAAACACTTTTTTTTCTTTAAGTTCAAACACTTTTTTTGTCTTGAACCGGGATGTTGTAACATTCCCATTATTTTGAGAATCATTGATTGTCCCTATAACATATTTTGTCCTTATTTGTTTTTCAAGAAAATTTATCAGATGATCATCTATCTTAAAATTACTCCAAATCAAACATACTTAACTGATGATCAACCAAAAAGTATATGCATCTTGTTAGTATAGATAATATTAATTAATTCTTTTAAGTCATCTTTAACTGTACCATCTCATACATGTATAGCCTCTGGATCTCTCTCATTTGGGTGTGTATTTGTTTCATTCATGTACCCCTCCCACTAGGAGCCTCTTCTTGTCCATACCACATCTCTTGTGCGCCGACAATCACTACTAGTCCTCATCAACGTCCAAGATGTTACATGTCCCGTAGCTTCTACTAGATTCATCCTTAAATCATACCGTATTGTGAGAGATGTCGACTCTAATACCACTTGTGATGCCCCAACTACTTTCAAGATCATTAACTGTTCCCACAAATCAACATGAGACTTTTCATCGTGCTTTGTTCTCACTCACACGCTTTTCAGGAAAACTTCTTAGATGGTAACTCATCCCAAAATTACTTCAAATGAAGCACACTTAATTTTGAAGTTTTTAAGTGATGACCAACTAAAAAGCAGATGCATCTTATTGGTATAAGTAATACAAATTAATTTTTTTAAGTATTTTCAACTGTACAGTCTCTTATCTATACAACCTTTGGATCTCTCTTGTTTGGATATGTATTTGATTCATTCATGTGCATCTCTTGCTCGAAATCTAACAGGAGTTGCTCATTGTCCATGTCATATCTCTCATACACCGATGGCTACTCCCTACCTCCTTAGTGTTTGGGATCTTACAGACACCATCCCTTTTCTCCTAATTTTTTAAAATAATTTTGTTTTTATCGAGCCATAGATTAATTTATTTGATTTAAACGCTAAACTAAGATGTCAATTGAAATTGCAATGATTTTTTGCTCAGGTTAATACACAAATCAACAAGTGATTGTGCACAATCCTAAATAAAGAAAGAAAAAAAAGAGACAAAAATCACTTTTCACATATTCGTCTAAGTAAAAAAAAAATTATTCATATATACAAAACATACCAATTTTAATTGCTTGGCACTATAATAGCATTGCACACCCACATGTTTCTTATAGTCTCTCATGGTCGTATCCTAATTACTTTATAATTTATTTTTACAAAATCACATCAAATTAAATATATAAAATATTCTAAAAGAATATATGAGCATTTTGGAGGCATGGATTACATACTCCATTTTTTATCGGTAGGAATTGAAAATAAATACCACAGATTTACAATAATTCATGCATCATATTCAATTAATTGAGTTAGACCCTCTTAATAATCATGTACATAGTTTATTTAAACTACATTATATTTAAAATATTTTTTTATATTTTTTCATTTTAATGCAACTTAAATAAAATGCTAATGTTTTTTTATCTTTATAATATTTTTTACTCAATTAGTATATATAAAAATACAAAAAAAAACCCAAAATATATTCTTATTATGATTTATTTGAATTATGATAAAACGTAATTTAGAAATTTGAATTAAGCTTAAATGAAATTATTGTTTCCTATTTTGTTTGATTTGCAATTTTGATAATTTCATTTAAAAACTAAAATATTTAGTCATTCTATGTTTAAAAAAATGATGATTTTGGTCCTCCCATTTTAAAAGAGAGACATTAATCCTTCTATTTTAAAAAAATTGAAATGTTCGTTAAATTCTCAATCTTTCCTATGTTTTATTTCTTTTCTTTTGGTTCAATTGAACTCTAAATTTAACATATTCATTTAAGACATCATCAAGAAATGATTTAATTAATTACAAAATAAGAAATAAATGTGGGAAAAATTAAATATTAAACCAAACTTGTGGACTATTTAAAATATGAGGATCAAAATAGCGGATTTTCTAAAATGTAAGAATCAAATGTTTCTATTTTGAAATAGGAGGATCAAAATTGTGGATTCTTTTAAAATATGAGGACCAAATTTCTCAATATTAAAATAGAGGGGTCAAAATTATAAATTGAGTAAAATAGATGGACCAAAATTATATTTAATCCTTTAAATTATGATAAACCATCATTAAATGCTAATTTGAATTCTGAAATAACATTATTAAATGCTAATTTATATTATGATAAAGGCTTAAATGTAATTTTGGTCCATCTATTTTGTTCAATTCACAATTTTAGTCCTTCCATTTTAAAATAAAGACATTTGGTCCTTTTGTTTTAAGAAAATATGCGATTTTAGTCCTATATTTTAAAATAGAGACATTTGGTCATCCCATTTTAGAAAATAGAGACATTTTAGAAAATTCAAAAATTTGATTTTCATATTTTTTAAAAAATAAGCAATTTTGGTTCAATCTTCAATTTTATCTATGTTTTATTTCTTACATTTTAATTAATTAAATTATTTTGTGATAATACTTTAAATGAATAGGTTAGGTTTAGGATTCAACATGATCAAAATAAAAGAAATAAAATATAGATAAAATTGAGAATTTGATTAAAATTAAAAAATTTCTAAAATAGGAAAACCAAATGTCTCTATATTGAAATAAGATACTAGAACTGAATCTTTTAAAATAGAAAAACCAAATGTCTCATAAAGGGACCAAAATTACAGATTAAACAAAATAGATGAACTAAAATTACATTTAAGTCTATGATAAAATACCACTCAATGTCACTCCCTCCATTTCAAAATGAATGGTTTTTAGAGTTTTTTTTCACATAGATTAAGAAAAATAAGTATTTCAAAATAATAGTATTTATCAGAGGAAAAGTATTTATTAGAAGGAAAAATTGAAAAACATGTTTTAATATCTCATTATTGAAGATAATGCGATTTTTTTTAATGCTAAAACTTTAGTGAATAAAGGGAATAATTTGAATTCTGAAAAAATGTCATTAAATGTTAATGTATTGGTTTGTCGTACTGTATAAGTTTTTTGACTTAATTGCTTAGTTACTTTAATTGTAGACAACTAAAAAAACCTAAAATCTATTTTTATTATGATTTATTTGGATTCTATTAAATTAAAGAGTCATGCTAGATATATTATTTAGTTCTAATTTGAATTTTGATATATTATTTAATTTGTTAAATACTTATTTGATTCTTATAATTTTATGATTTTTACCTTTTTAGTTCTTATAATTTAAATTTTAATTCTATTTTAGTTCATGTTGTTCAAAAGTATTTTTTTTAGTTCTTATAGTCTGTATTTTAATTCTCTTTTAATCCTTATAATTTGAAAATGATAGAGATTAAAAAAGTAAAAATCATGAAACTATAGAGATTAAAAAAATTATTTTCAAAACTATAGAGATTACAAAATAATTAAAATGTAAACTATAAGAATTAAAAAAATCACTTTCAAGTTATAGAAATTAAATCAATAAAAATCATAAAACTATAAGATCAAATGAATAATTTAATTTATTTAATTCTAATTTGAATTACATAGAATAAAACATGATTAAATTATTTGTCATAAATATTCTTTGGGCGAGAACAATTTTCTCTCTCAAACAAAAACTTTATATCATTTGATACATTTTTTAACACCTCTCTCTATAATTAATTAAAATTTATCCAAATTATAAAATAAGGACAAACACTCGTTAAATACAAAAAAAAAAAAGGTTTACAAAGTAATTATTCGATTCTTGTCAATTTTTCTTTTCTACGAAGATTAGAAAAGATAAGTACACTCTTATTAAGAATAAATTTAAAAAATATTATAATTTAAGATAATTTAATATTAATATCTAAATTAATTAATTTTTTTAATAAACATAATTTAGTCAATTATATTTTATAAATTAGGACATATAGTATGGTAATTTATAATAATTTTTGACCAATAATTAAAAAAATATGATTAAAAGAGAATGTTATTATCCGTATACCATTTCCTCCTTTTTCTTCTCAACATATAAGACCCACACCCCATCCCTTCTTGTGAGTTAAGAGGTGGAATTCAAATTTTCTCACCATGCCTTCATCAACTGCTTTTCAATGGCTAAGCCTTGTTGGCATCATTTGGCTCCAATCCATAAATGGAACAAACACCAATTTCCCTGCTTACTCCTCCCAGCTGAAGCAGCTCCTCTCCATTTCCCAATTTCAGCTCAACAACCTTGCTTTTGCCTCCGATGCAGGCAAAATCTTTGGCTTTTTTTCTGGCATGGCTGCTTTTTACCTCCCCCTTTGGCTTGTCCTCATGATTGGTTCAACTCTTGGACTAATTGGCTATGGTGTTCAATATCTCTTGATAACAAACCAAATCTCCTCTCTCTCCTATTGGCATGTGTTCTTGCTAACTGTTCTAGCAGGGAACAGCATTTGCTGGATCAACACTGTGTGCTATGTGATCACAATAAGGAACTTCTCATCTGATCATCGCCAAGTTGCTGTGGGGTTAACAACTAGTTACCAAGGGTTGAGTGCTAAGATTTACACCAGCATTGTTGGAACTGTTTCTGGACAAAACAAGGCTAAGACATTTCTCTTTCTGAACTCATTCTTGCCACTGATAGTTTCCCTAATAGCAGCTCCTGTGGTCAGAGAAATTGAAGCTGTCACAAGGCCTAAACACATGAGTGTTGGATTTGTTGTTATGTTTGTTATTACAATTGCCACTGGAATATATGCTGTGATGAGCAGCTTGCAATTTGTCTCAAACAAGATATCTCCACTTAGTAACCTTGTTGGTGTTCTAGTGTTCCTTTTATTCCCTCTATTAGTTCCACTTTCCATGAAGATCAATGCACTAGTAGGGTCATGGCACAAAAATAGAGAAAAACAAAGAGTCTATCATTTTACTGCAGAGGAGAGTCATGATATAGAAGAGAGGATAGAGAATGAGGTTAAAGAGGGTGAAGATAGTAGAGAAGTTAATCAAGAAGTTGGTATTGGTATAAGAGAAGAAGTAGGAGTGAAATTGATGCTGAGAAGAATAGATTTCTGGTTATATTTCTTTGTCTATTTATTCGGTGCAACACTTGGTTTAGTATTTCTGAACAACTTGGGACAAATAGCTGAATCACGAGGTTACTCTGGAACTTCATCATTGGTGTCTTTGTCCTCTTCTTTTGGGTTCTTTGGCCGTCTCATGCCATCTATAGGGGACTACTTCTACCGGTAAAGGACACTTTTTTTCAACCTTCTATCTATTCCTGTCTAACACCAACCATTACCCTAATGCATTCCCTTTATCATATACTTCATCTGTCATAAAATGACGCAACTTTAGGTTTTTGGAAAAAAAAATTGATTGATGTTTTTATTTTTTAATGAGATATTCAAACTATCTATTTTAATTTTGTTTTGTAATAAATAATGTTGTCTTTAAAGATTTAATAATATATTTATTGAAAATAACAACAAAAAAAGAATACTTTAATAAAATTGTTTCTTAATAAATATTAATTTTCTTAAAATATTTATTTTTTAGTTTGTGTAAAAAAAATCTTAAACATTGATATTTTGGGACGGAGGGACTACTATTTCAAATAATGGCTATAAATGTGTTAGTTGATCTATATAAATGAAAACCAACGTACTATTAAATTACCCCTCTACTCGTTTTGACATTTTGTGATGGTTTAATTATGCAGAGGTAAGTTTACAATATCAAGACCAGCAACTATGGTGGCATTAATGGCTCCAACTGCAGGAGCATTTTTCCTACTTCTTAACAAAACTCACCTTGCCCTCTACGTCAGCACTGCCATAATTGGAGTTTGCACTGGAGCAATCACTTCAATTTCTGTGTCCACCACCACAGAGTTATTTGGAACCAAGAATTTCTCTGTGAACCATAATGTGGTGGTGGCCAACATTCCAGTGGGGTCCTTATTGTTTGGCTACTTGGCTGCTTTTGTTTACCATAAGGGAGGGCATAATGAACATGGAAAATGCTTGGGCATGGAATGCTACAGAAGCACTTTCGTCATATGGGGTTCCCTGTGTTTCTTTGGCACCTTTTTGGCTTTTGTTCTACATGTTAGGACTCGCAAGTTTTACTCACATAAACTATAGGATACATGTTTTATTTTATTTACACACCATGTAACCATGCAATACTTCCAACACCTACGAGTGTTTTTGCTTCTTTTTTTTGTTTGTTTTTTTATATATATCTAGAAGAATCAATATATATATATATATAGCTTCTATAATAATCCCGTACGTGTATCTTTTATTACTTGAGTTATTCTCAAAAGTAAAAAAAAAAAAAAATAATAATAATAATGGACAAGTATTCCTAATTAAGTGACACCTAGAAAAAGAGAAAATATAATTACTTACTCCGTTACTAATTTTCTTAACATCCGCTTCAAAAATTTGTTTGTCTTTTTTTAATTTTAGATGCATTAATTATTTTTTCTTATATATTTTTACTTAATTATATTCTTTTAATATAATTAATTAAATTCATTAGTTTGTTTAAGGAGCACGAATTAATTAAAAGAATTTTAGTATATTAATTAGAAAAGTATGTAAATCGAATATCATATTTTAATCTAAAATATTAAAGTTCGTGTATCTTTTATTACTTGAGTTATACTCAAAAGTAAAATAATAATAATAATAATAATAATGGACAAGTATTCCTAATTAAGTGACACCTAGAAAAAGAGAAAATATAATTACTTATTCCGTTATTAATTTTCTTAACATCCGCTTCAAAAATTTGTTTGTCTTTTTTTAATTTTAGATGCATTAATTATTTTTTCTTATATACTTTTACTTAATTATACTCTTTCAATATAATTAATTAAATTCATTAGTTTGTTTAAGGAGCACGAATTAATTAAAAGAATTTTAGTATATTAATTAGAAAAGTATGTAAATCGAATATCATATTTTAATCTAAAATATTAAAGTTCGTGTATTTTTTATTACTTGAGTTATACTTAAAAGTAAAAATAATAATAATAATAATAATAATGGACAAGTATTCCTAATTAAGTGACACCTAGAAAAAGAGAAAATATAATTACTTACTCTGTTACTAATTTTCTTAACATCCGCTTCAAAAACTTGTTTGTCTTTTTTTAATTTTAGATGCATTAATTATTTTTTCTTATATACTTTTACTTAATTATACTCTTTAAATATAATTAATTAAATTCATTAGTTTGTTTAAGGAGCGCGAATTAATTAAAAGAATTTTAGTATATTAATTAGAAAAGTATGTAAATCGAATATTATATTTTAATCTAAAATATTAAAGTTCGTGTATCTTTTATTACTTGAGTTATACTCAAAAGTAAAAAAAATAAAAATAAAAATAAAATAATGGAAAAATATTCCTAATTAAGTGACACCTAGAAAAAGAGAAAATATAATTACTTACTCCGTTACTAATTTTCTTAACATCTGCTTTAAAAATTTATTTGTCTTTTTTTAATTTTAGATGTATTAATTATTTTTTCTTATATACTTTTACTTAATTATACTCTCTAAAATATATTATATTTTAATCTAAAATATTAAAGTTCAAATTTATAGATTTTATCCATATTTATATAATGTTTCATCTTTTTATTTTTATGGTATATAACACTTCAACTCACACTTATATTTTAATAAACATTTGGATGGTAATTAATTAGAAATATATACGCGGTATTGGGAGAGCCATACGTAGGTGGCAAGTTCACTATTGATCTTTTATTAATATTAATTAATATCAAATAAAGATGGTAAGATTTGTTGGTTATGAAGTGCTGCCATCGATTTGTGGTACGAAGAAGGACAACAAGGTTGCTATACTCAACGGCTTAACTATTGTGAAGACGTTTCAAAATTTACCTCCACCCTAAGTGAAAACGAGTCTCGATCCATCATCTTCATCAATCAACTGGCATGGTGTCGTTTTAATTTAATTAATCATCCTAATTAATAATAACCCTTCCTATGTAGGTGTTGTGATTTTGAATCGCTATCTAAAAACAGAGAAATACAGTTTTGGATGTTTACGTAGTCCTATGGCGATCACACGTTCCATTACACTCGTATTAGCCATATTTGCAATTTGCTTGCAACCGTACATGATTACAAACCACACACTTGCTAGACATATGTATGCTGGAGTATATATGTATTAATGAAATACGATGTATACTAAGTATTATGGTTTTCAATAATGATATTTCTACAACCTTGCTTAATTTTTACAATAAGTCTATCATGTTATCGAAAAAGTCTAGTTTAATTAGTTAAATAAGAATGTATGAGTTATTATAAATTTTTTGATATTATCTTTAATTTTTATAGATAATAAAAAAAATAGTACGTCTACAACCATGCATCTCTCTATAGTAAAAAAGAAAAAAAAAATCCACGAAGATTTATGATTCCTTTTCTTTGTTTTAAACCATAAAGTATGAGTACTGAGACACTTCAAAGTTTAATAATTTTTAACAATGTATTCTCTAACATAATTTATTTTAACAAACATTTTATTATTTACTAAAATTTATTAAAAATTATAAAATCAAGAAACACTTATTAAATGAGAAAAAAAATTCACAAAAAACTAAAATTTCTAAAAAAATGTATTCAAAAGAATATACTAAAGGGTATTTTTCTACCTTATTTCTGACGCATAAAAAAATAAGAATATGCTGCTATCACTTACTTAATATCCAAATATTAATGTAAAAGGTTTACGTAACCATACTGCAATTTGCAACCACATGCTGCAGTCGTATCAGCTATATTTTCTTGTAACTGTGATTAATTATAATCGCAATCTAAATTCATTATTAGAGATAAATGACCACCATGCATCCTGATTTATGCGTGTGAATGGAAGAAAGCATATACAGATGTTGACATATCCAAGCATTGATTTGTGCAGTGATCTCCAAATATTTCGTACCGTCCAAGGAAAAGATCAGGCTCTAGCCACATATCTTCCGAGCCACATACATGAACTGAGCTTGAATCATATACCATAATTAGCATAAAAGGGATGAATTAATGCAGAGGAGTTTAATTATAAAGCTTTATTTTTCGCTTCAAGAAGTTTTCAGCAAGATTTTATATATATATATATATATATATATATATATATATATATATATATATATATATATATATATATATATGTTGAAATATTACCTTATTTTTGCTCACAACAAAAAACAAAATAATAAAAATATTTTGGAAAAAGACATTTCATTGAAGGGATTATTAATTTAATTTTAAAATTTAATGATATGAAAACAAATAAAATAATTGTGACACTAGCTAAATGATAGAATTTATAATTATTAGTCTAGGCTAACCTTCAAAATACTCCCCTAAGCATCTAGAAAGGGAAACTGATCTTAAAGCCACAAAACGACACACGTGAAATCAATAAAAATTGAATACGTGTTATTTGTTTTGTTTAGTAGTTTGTCTTTAATTGATTTATTAATACATTTTAATTAACTGGAAACTTAATTGTGTTGTCTTTGTGCTTTTGTGAAGTAAAAAATCACCCCGACATATAGAACTATAGACAAAAAATTTGATGTTTTCAATTTCACTATTTTTTTTATTGCTATTAAAGGAATAACTATCCCACCTAACTGACATAAATGAATGTTATAGTATCTTTTTAAGACAACGGAACTGATGCTTGGTTCCATGCATGAACATGACCATAATTAAAATTCTAATTTATGGTCAATTCCATCCATGACCATGTCATGGCAAGATTCTTAAAGTGGCTATCCTTGATTACATTTACCCTGTCAGATTTCAGCCATAAAAATTGCTGTTTATTATTCTAAATAATAAAGAATTTTTCTATATGCGCATCATATTTTCATTGAGAGAAGTGCTAACATTATTTTTTAAAATACATTATTTATTATTAATAAAGATTTAGCAAGACTCACGAAATTATATAGATTTGATTTCCTATGAAATAAGTTATATATATAATTTCATAAATACCAAGTTTTTGCAAACTTTTCCCTAAGGGCAAGAATATTTTCAATAATACCAAGAAAAATCTTATGACTAATTTTGAGTAATAAAAATATTTTTTTAAGGAGACAATAAAAATAAAGAAAAATATACTTGTAGAACAAAATATACAACTAAGAGAGAAAGAGAAAAAAAAAAGATAAATTTAAATTTTAAATGTAATAAATGATAGGATGAAGGAAAAAGATAAATACAAAATATAATGTTATATAAATTGTTGTGTGAATATTATTTCTAAAAAAGAAATGAGAAGCTAAAAATAGATTTAAAAAAATAGAGAAATTGAAAATATTTACAGAAAATTAATGCATAACTAAAAGTTTTTAGAAAAATTAAAAGATTAAAAAAAAATATCTTGAAAAAGTTAAAGGATTAAGATTTTATTAACTAATTTTTTTTATATTTTTATAAATTTAAACCAAACATATGTTGCATCAGTTCGGCATCATTTAGTATTGTGCCGTGAGGCTTGTGCACGTCCATCAGTTCAACATCAATATTTTTTTTCATTATTGTAATGTATATAATAAATCTGATTATTCAATTTGAATCTAACTAAATATATCTAAATATGGTTGAATTGGTTTGGTTCGAGCTAGAGATCCAAATATAGAAAAATTTGAATTGATGCAAACTAATTAAAATTAATTGATTTGAATCAGAATATGCCTTTAACTCAATCTGTACCAATCCATACTCACCTTTAGTTTTATTCGGAAATTATAAGAAAAAACTTGCATTGCTTATTAAAGGATTATTATTAATTATCTGCATATTGAACTTCCTTAGTTAATTATAGATAAATAGATAAGTAAATATACTTATTGTCATTTTTTTTAAAAAAAATTAGACTTTAAATATGTTGTTAATTTCTTAAATTTGAGATAAAATTGTTTTTGATATTTTAATTTTAAAATTATTTTTTATTCCTATATTTTGATTTTTATTTTTATTTTAATCCATCTGTTTAGCCCAAATATCATTAGAGAATTTGCTTATGTGGTTAACAAATTACAAGTCATTAATTTATATGATAATCTACTTTAATTTTGCACTTATTATCAAACACTCTACGACATGTTTGTTATTTTCCTTTCAAAATATTCATTCAGGTGGAGATTTAAAAGAACAACTTTAAAGGTAAAATATATTTAAAATTATTTGTTATATATGATTAGAACACGAAAAGGATTTTTATTTTTTATTTATTTTTATAGTTAAAACTATAATTAATATTAACACTTTTTTCGTTTCAGATTATATCACGTCTTATAATTTTATAGATCGAGAGAGAGAGAATTGTTTCGAAATAGTTATCATTTTATTAAATTAATATTGTATTAAATACTTTTTTTTAAAGACTGCCCTCAATCAATAATACCTGCATTCCTAAGATATTTTCAACTAATTCGCACACCTTAATAAAAATAATTAATTTAGTTAATTATGTTAATTAATCGGTTAATTATTTATATTATCATTTATAAATTATTATTTTTCTTATTTCTCTATTTACTTAATTATTTCTCATTAATATTTGAAGAAATAATAATTAAGGATAAATAATAAAAAAATTGTTAATGTATCTAGGTATTAGAAAAATAATTTTATAAAAAAGGACAAGTAAATTTTTTAAAAGATGTTACCATTAGGTTCACATGAAATACTTAGTAAAAATAGTGTATAATAAAATAAATAAATAAATATAAAGATAAATAATATATTAAAAAGTTAATTAATATTTTCTAGAAAATTCAATAAATTAATTATATTCCTTCCTGTGCCAAATATTAAATATCATGTGATATTGATATGTATTATTTATTTAATTTACTTAAAAATATTCCCTCTTGACGTACGGTATTACATCATTTTTCTTTTCTCTTCACTCTTCCCTTGAATCGAGGGCTCTATTCAAGTGGTGGGGCAAAATATATATGTCATTTTTGACTAAAAAATATGCTGATCCCATACTTTGAAACTGTATCCTATTTTAATTTGTGACATTTATTGTTGTAGTATTAGTGAGCTATATATCATTATGAGAAAATAAATACCCGTCTATAAGATTATGGGACCATAAAAATTTATCAAGAAATGGTTTTCCAACAAGAATCTCACCTGTATGTGCAGAAGAAACGGTGGTTCATAGCTCAAATATGTGCTCGCCTCAATCAAATTAATGAGTATGACGCAAACATGATGATTGCCATGAGTCACCCTTATTTGAATTATGCTGTGATTGTAATTCTTAACATTGTTACTTTAATAGTGCTTTTACCATATTATAGTAAAATCATGCATATATAACTACTTGTATGCATGTCTCCATAACTATTTTGTTATTAAATGGTTACTTAAAAACGATATGATTCACAATATTGTGATAGTATTGGATAGGAAAGAATATAAAATTGACATCAATATTTAGAAAACACAATACAATTAGTTTGAAGATTCGTCATGTGAATGACATTGTATGCAACTTGCGGAAAAAGAACCTTCATTACTCTTACCCGCAAACATTTTGACATTTCGAGAAAAAAATATTTTTAGGTTGATATATGTAAAAAAAAAATATATTGGAGTTTTTAAGTTAACTTTTATTAACATTTTATTTTGGATTAAAATTTTAAACTTTCAAATATCAACCCATTTTTTAATTTTAATATGATTTTTTCACCTCGAATTACTTGACTACTTGTAATTTGAGATTGATTCTTAATACATTTTCTTTGTCTTAAATTCAAATTATTTATTTATTTTTATTTTAATTAAAAAATATTTGTGTAATTAATATGCAAGATATTTACTAAACTTGTTCTGAAAAATTGAGTTTCACTCGTTGTGAGACTTTTAGGGGGACGAAAATTTAGACCAAAATAAATCTCTTAAATAATAATTATGGATCTAAAGTTTCAAATTCATAATCAATGTTTTTGTGATTTAATGATTATAAATCCTTTTCCCCTTTTTTTAGGGAAACTCGTTTTCCTTATAAAAGCCATAAATTAAAGAAATGAGCTTCTAGGGAGTTCCATGATGGAAAATTGCTAAGCACAACACACGTCAGCATTTTTCTGTATTATTTTTTTGGGCAATTACTTAACGCCCTCCATTTTTTGCTTGGTGCACCCCGAATTTTTCAATATCCCCTTTTTACCCTTCTTCTTCTTCCTCTTCCAAACCCTAGCATAATGTGCACCTCATCTTCTCCCTTCTCTTTGTGCAATGGCGCTGGCATTGTAGCCTTGGCACCAAAATCTGTATAAGCATATGCAGTATGGATTCTTCAATTCATAATTTATTAACTATATTACATATCATTCTTTCCGTGATGCTATTAATGCAATTACAGATTGAATAATTCATAATGCGCATGCTTATACAAATTGCATAATTTGTGATTATATTAATTACATTATGAATTAGTCATTTTGTAATGTTATTAATACAATTATGGATTGAGCAATTTGTAATGTCGTCACATTATAGATTGCTCAATTTGTAATGCATTTGGTGGGGGTGCATTGATGACGGTGGGGCCTTGTGGGTTTTGTGTGTAGTCGCACAGAGGTGATGGAGTGAAGTTACACGCACATGACGTTCAGATCTGGCAATGATGGTGTTGTGTTTGGTCATGTGGGTACAAGAGTGATGGTGGCTTGATGAAGGTTCAAGGAGAAGGTGGTGTGAGAGAGGAAGATGAAAGGTGGAAAGGACATATTAGAAATTTTGGAGGTGTATCAAGCAAGGCATGCATTAAATAATAGCCTTTTTTTTGTTATCCATTTATGAACTTATGTTTTTGTTTGGGTTGGCCAAGAACAATTAGAAGGGAATTATTATATGCAACCCTCTTTATTTTTAATACACTCCAATATTTACAATTTTTTCTTCTCAAAATCCCCCGAAAGTTAATCTTCACATGCCCCCACCTCTGACCCTTGTTGGGATGACATACAATGCAGTGGCATCACCCTAGGACACAACGAACCTCTGCTTCTATAAAAGAAATAACTGTATACAAAATTGAAAATTGAATCAAAATGGTAAATTTCCAAAAGGTAGGGATTTAAATTGTGAAAAATAGGACCACCAAAATTGCATATCAACAATTAAAAGTGAACTAAAATTATAATTTAGTCTATTTTTTAAAATAATTAATTTCATTTTGTATTAAAAAAATAAAATTCCCACATCAACTTACTAACCTATGAATTTTTTTCCATAATATATTATTTTACTTGATATAGTAAATACATGTTGCCATTGTGTATTGTCAACTTACACTCACTGTCTTAACTTACTAAACAACAAAAAGTGTTCCCTCAAGAATATTTTTGTAATTTTCTTTTTAAAAAAATGGGTTGGGAATAACAAGGCTCATGCATGTTTCTATGTCGAATTGAATAATCCTGGGCTATTTCGTTTTACTGGACTTTTCAATATAATTAAAATACCCTTTAAAATTTTACCCCTTCCTTTTCCATGCTCGTTCTCCTTTTCCTTCTCACTTCCAACCTTCCCTCTTTTTTCTCTTATTGGAACCCCTTTACCTCTTCCTTTTTCTTCCTCTCAACATTTTCTATCCAATTTGCTTCTCCTTCCCTCATAGTCAGTCTTCTCCTTCACCACATAGTCTTCTTCAATGAATTGTACATTTGTATTTTGTTGCTGATCTTCTAGAAACTAGTTTTTGTAATATAATATTTTACATTACGAAAGCTAGTTTCCATAATGTATTGGAATATAATTACATTACAAAAACTATTCTTTTATAATATATTAGAACATAACTACATTATGAAAACTAATTTATATAAAAGTATATTTTGTAAAACAACAAAAATGGCAAGAGGTGCAAAGAGGAAAAAGGGTTGCAATATTAGAATCCCCCTACTGGCTTTACTAGCTTTATTGTTGTCTAATAATTAGTCGAGTGTTGCTAGGTGCTTCCAGCATTTAATTAAAATACCAAAATTGTCCCTGTGTTTTTTTCACATTTGTGATGGGTGTGTGTGAGGGTGATCCGTAAATCGTACGGATCAAGTTGATCCATAAGATTGATACGGATCAACTTGATTCGTAAGCCTTTTACAGAACAATACGGATCAACATGATCCGTAAAAGTCTTACGGATCAAGTTGATCCGTAAAAAGCTTACGGATCATGTTGATCCGTATTGTTCCGTAAAAGACTTACGGATCAAGTTGATCCGTAAGGTTTCTACGGATCAAGTTGATCCGTAAGATTTTTACGGATCAACTTAAATGGCTTACGGATGAAGAGTATTTTCGTCATTTTACCTTAAGTGCTTGGTGCACCAGCAATAATGCTGGGTGCACCTAGCAACACCCTAATTAGCCCCATACCCATAATGTTGCACATTTGGTTGGCACTTTCTTTTTGAAGTTCTTCTTTTTGTTTTTCTTCACACCCCCTTTCTAGACATTTCAAAATTCAAAAAATCCTTTTCCTCCTCCCGAATTTTGCATCATTTTTCATTTTTTTATTTCTTTTCTCCAAAGTCATCTTTGTCTTTCTTTCTCTTCTGTAGCTCAACTCCACCCGCATTCGTCCTCTCCAACGAGTGCTATTATTTTTTTTTTCACATTTCACAAATATTCAGCAAACTAATTTCCAGAATGTATTTCAACATTTAAAAAAAATGGCTTTCGGTGATTAGTCTTTTTTCTTAAAAAAATAGATTAAATATTTTATTTTTAAATATATAATACATTAAGTAGTATTTACTTGTTCAATATTATTAGTAAAGTTAAATGATTAAAATATCATAAAAAATGCATACCCGTGTGCAGGTGCCAAAGTTATCATATTAGCAGTTTAATTTTTGATAGACAAGAACATATTGACGGAGATAATCTTAGTATATAGTTGTACATTACAATTTGTTGTTTAATAAACAAAAAATAGTGATTGAATAAAGAATTGCAGACAACCTTCATTTTAGGGTTCGTCATATGTTAGACAATAAAATTGCCGTTTATATATAATTTTAGTTACTTAACCTTTGTTTAGTACATTTAAAAAAATATTAATTAATTTCAACAGGGGATCTCCCAAACTACGTTCTAATGCTGTTATCAGGCACCACGTTTAGCAAAGTGGTTTGCACACGGTTTTCCCTGAGTCAGGGTTTGACAAAAGTATAAACTGGCATGTTAACAAATGCAATTTGCAAATCACATTCGAATAGGAGAAAATAGCAGCCTCAAGAGAATGACGTTAATCTCATATTTCATAATATTATTGGTAAAACAAACTATATATAGCCAGCTTAGGGTGAAGCTATAAGCCTATATAACTAATTTGATCTACAGAAGCCTCACAAATGACATGTAGCCTTGATGGAGAAAAAAAATATTATGATGAGATTTAATAAATATATTATAAAGTCTAGTTGTCAATATATATATATATATATAAGCTATTACTTTATTTTACGATTAGTGAGTAAAACAAAATTTCATATTACTATGTTGATTGATAGTTAAGATTAAAAATAAGTTATATTATTATATTGTGCTGGAAGTAATATAATAATAAATAAGTCGGAATGGTTATTTAATGGTAGAATCTAGAAATTTCATAAGTCGACATGATTTGGGGGCAATTATTTTGGAAGTGATAGGAAAAATAATACTCTAGTACTAACCACCGAGAAGCTCAAGCCAACAAACTTGAGTGTTATGTTACTTGGACCAGATTGTGATATCTGGATCAGGGAGTGACTTCTTCCAAGTCATAAAGGGCCTTTGTCTTGCACGTGACAAAAAAAGGAAGTACGCGCGTGCAAGTTAAGATAGTTGGCTGATTGTTTTTCGGCCTAAATGAGTGGTATAAAAGAGTAAAATATTGGTATGTAATTAATTTTATTTGATTTTTCATTCTACTTAAGATCTTGAGATCTTGATTAACTTGAGTGTTGGAGTGGTTGTAAGTTTGACACTATCATCGTGGTATTTGCTCAACACCATCGGATTCACCATTAAAAAATACTTTCATCGTTATTAACTTTGATTGACTCACTGGATCAAATCTTTGAATCGAATATCTTTATCTTCACCATTATTCGCTTTAATTGACTCCTTGGATTAGATCTTTGAACCAGATCTCCACCTTCTAAATTGAATAATTATTTTAACAAATGACATTACCTTTTAAAAAAATCTTGTGACTTTTATATTTTAATTTTAACCATTCATCATGTGTTGTAAAAATTAGTTATTAATATATTTTTTTCTTTTTAAAAACTCACTTGATATAATTCCTACTACATATACAAAACTCCTATATTAACTTTTGTACCTGCATGAGATTAAACATGTAACTTTTTTCCTTATGTCTTCTTTCTTGGGAGGTCTTCTTTCTTTGTAATGTACTACTTGGCGGTCCAAAGGATAGGGTACCTATAATAAATGAGAATATTAAATGAATATGAACAGTGACTTACCTTGAAATCCTCAACTATTTATATATACTTTAGTGAACCTTGGACCTATGAACCATTGCATTTTTTTACCCCATTAGGTAATGTTTCCTTGATTATCATTAGGGAGTTAAAATAACCTCTAGTGGTCATCATTAAGATAATTTGTTGGGCGAGTAATGAAAACTACTTGGGTATTCGATAAGGTTAAATACTTGAGTATTCTAGAAGGATCACCTTAAGGTGATGAGTATTTGTGTATTTGATTAGACCGAATACCTGAGTACTCTAGAAAAATGACCTTAGTTGACAAAGTGTTGAGTACTTATGTATTTGACTAGGTTGAATACTCAAATACCGTAGAAGAATTATTTATGTTGACAAAGCGATGAGTACTCGTGTATTTGGCTAGAGTGAATACTTGAAAACAAATTTTTTAATATTTTAAAGATGTTACGAGGGGTATGTCCAGGAATTCGATTTAGGCGACTACTTGTATAATATAACTTTCAAACATGGTTCAGTGGGTTTTGGTAGTTTTGGATCTATTTGGTGTTGTATTTTGGCTGAATGGTATTTTCTTGGCATCTTATTATTTTGAGATATATATGTCTATATTTTAGAGGAGGTATTGTGGAAATTTTAGTACAATTTTCTTTAAAAAAAAATGGATTTCTTAATTAATAGTAATGTTTGCTTCATGATTTAGAAATTGAATTAGTAGAGGTTTGCTAGGTTGTAGTGAACTTGTGCAGTTGGTCACCAACGTGGTTGGGTTGCGATAGTTAATTTTAATTCTCATTATGTTTTTTAAAATATAATGCTTTTTTTATTACTTTGTAATAACATCGTAAAAAAAATTAAGTAAAATTTTATTAATAAGCAAAGTATAAAAGGTACTTTAATCCAGATACAAAGATTGTTATAAGGTCATTTCAAATGGATATATATATAGAGACAAGTTATAAGATTAATATATACCAACCAGGAAAAAATATATATTAGCTATCTTGGTATAAAACCATGTTCCTGATCTAGCTTTTACAAGTTTTAAACATCATTGAAATTTAAACAAACATCCTGAAACATGATTTTGTTAAGCATATATAGTCCAAAATTGACCATACCTCGGTGGGCCAAAAGAGATCGATGGTGAACATAATGCATATTTTTCCTTCTTGAGGGATGGAGGGCCAATTAGTTTGGATATAATGATTAAAAAAATGTTATTAATTAGGCAAGATTCCAAGATAACCAAGTCATACATAAACTGCATACCATTATCTAGTTCTCAACCGATAAGATAAAAATAAGTGATGAATATTTTTCTCAAGAGAATATATATATATATATATATATATATATATATATATATATATATTCAATCTTATGGATTCGCAAACCCCTATATACAAAGAGAAAGAACCCCACTTAGAAAATCTACCAACAACCCCTCTTCCCACAGAAAAAGATCCCTCCTCTAGCTCCATACCAAACACTACTTATTATCATACCACTCTTCGATTTCAACTATACAAAGATCCCTGTTATATAAGTGAGACTTAGTGCAAGAGAGGGAAATAATGCTTCAGGCTAGTATTAATTAATACAAATCTAAACATCATCTCAAAATCATACTTATTTCTCATTTCTAACCTTTCTTGTTACACATTGAGTAAATCAAAGCGGTGATATATATACGATAAGTATTCTCTATTAGCCTATTAGGGATAAATCCTTCCACCAAATATTTGAATTAGAATAATTAAGCTGTCCGAGCACGCTTTGCCAACAGACAACTTGAATTATAAAGCTTTATAAGATAAGAGCGAAAACCAAACAGCTTTAGAATTTATGAAATTGCCACCTCATTTAACTAATAAGTTCAAATTAAAAAGTTCCAAGTCGCTTATTTATTTATTTATTTTATAGACAAACCGTACAAAGGATATCCAAACCTATTTACAAAGATAAACTTACATGAACAATAAACCATAATAAGTCCTTTATCTCTAAACTAGCTAGGCCACCACAAAATTGACTGAAATTTTTTATCCCAGCTAATTCATGCAGTTTTGTTCCAGCACCATATTGTAAGCATCTAGTTGTATTATGTTTCATATCACCTCATGACCTCAACACGATCAGTGACCTACATGATTAAATGCGAGTTATATTTTCCCAAAAATAGGGACCATGCGAGTTATGAAAATCAATATTAATGAAAAATAAAAAAGCAAAATAAAGTCGTATGTACAATAACTTTTAAATATCTTACTTTAATTAAGGGTCATATCCTATGTTTAGTCTGGTCTCTGTCATGTAAAATTTCTGACCTCCCCCCTCGTATTATTAGTTATACCTTTTTACCATATACTATTTAATTATTAGTATGCCAAAAGGAAAAAAACAATGCCATAACGAAAAATAGTTTTTACAATCTGCACAAGTTTACTCATACCTAAAATTGAATAACGATTTAATTTTCTATATTTGTAGAGCCTGATAAAGACATATTTAGCAATATAGTGATTCAGAAGGACGAAGTGCAGGAAAGTGGGGGCATCTATAGTATGTCTCTTTGGTTGTGATCATTAACGGGCGACTCGTGTGAATTGATGGTTATTACTTGGTTTGCTTGTTTTTTGCCCCATATACCATGTAACCTTTTGTCTTTCTTTTTAGATAACTTATTACTCTCATGATTTGCCCTAGCTAGTTGGAATTACATATCTGAAAGAAATGCAAAGGGACACATGAACCACCAAATCCAATCCTTTCCTACCTATATAAGAAATAATTCTACTAAGGAAGATAATATGCTTGGAAATGTTAATGCTACAGTCTGTAATAAGAAATCGCAGGCAATAATGCAGATTTTGCTTAATTCAATTGGTTATGACCTCAAGAACTCTGAGAATTTAGAAATAGAATCTATTTTTTAAGTAAAAATAAATTCATGTGTATAACTTTTTTAAGTAGTGATGTACTGTAATATATATATATATATATATAACCTTTTTACTTAAAGTAGGCTCTCAAGTAACCATTAACTAACTTTTAATTTTGACTTTACTTACATGCATGGTTTGTAAGCTCAAATTTTATTATTCTCGCGTTTATAAAATGAGTGTTATATTTAATATAAGCTAAGAGGACTATTTTATATGAAGGTGAGAAAAGTAAATATAAATTAAAATTATTTAATTGAAGCACATAACCACGTGGTATATAAATATTAGATTAAATTATAATTTTAGTTTTTTGATAATTTCAAATTTATGATTTTAGTGCTCTTATTTTTAAATTAAGATACTTAATCTCCTATTTTTTAAAATAAGTAATTTTAATCTTTTTATTAGTGAATCGTTAGTTGGTCATTCAAAGTCAAATGTTAACTTTGATATAATATATTGATGCTAATGTGATACTTATATAGGTTGTAGGCATGAAGGTTATGCAATAAATGATTAAGTAAAGTGAAAAATAAAAAAAAGAATCTTTTATTTAAAGGCAAAATAATAAACCACTAAGACAATTGTTTTACTTAGTTAATTTTATAAACATTATATTACATAAATCCTTACTTAAGAGTTATTAAATTTTTTTATTTAGAAATTAAAATATTTAATATTTAATGTTTAATTTTACATGTATTTATTTTATTATAAAATTTTATTTTAATATAAATTAACAAATTATTTTATATAAAAAATTGTTCTTATTTTATTATAATTTTAAAAAATTACGTAAACTAATATCTAGATTATTTTACGTAATTTATACAAATTAAATGAACTTAAAATAATATTTAAATAAGTCTAAAAAATATATTTTATTAATTTTATAATTAAAATAAAAATTGTATTACTTATATATAAAAATAAATTTACATAAATTTTATAAATTACATGAAATAATTTATATAAATAACTTACATATTAATTTACGTATTTTTATTGATTTATATAATTGGTATTAAAAAAATTATTTACTAACAAAATTTATAGTTAAAATGAAAATATTAACAAGTAAGCTTCCTATAAAATTAAATATTTAAATTTTTTTAATTTATATAGTTAGAATAAAAATTATTTACATATTAAAATAAATTTATATAATTTTTTTAATTTATATATTAATTGATGCAATTATATTGGTTTATATAATTAGATTTAAAATAATTTTTATATTAAAATTAATTTACAAATTAATTTATATAGTAATAATTCATGAAATTTATTTATAAATTGATGAAATTAAAATAAAATATGTAAATTATTCGAAAAATATATAATATGATATAAAAATAAAATTAAAAAGATTTATATATTAAATGTTTCTTTTAATTTTATAAATTTTATAATGCAAATAAAATTAATAACTCTTGATGAATGATACATATAAAATAATTTTTTTAAAGTTAACTGAACAAAATAAGTGTCTTATTGATTTATTGTCTTATCTTTAAATAAAAAAATCATAAATTCAATTCTTACCAAGACTTATTTTATTTCTCACTTTATTTAATTCTTTGTCACATAAGTGTCATGCCAATAACCTATATAAGCGACACATTAGTACCAAGATGATCAATTGCGGAAGGATCAAAATTGTTTATTCTAAAAAATAAGAGAATTAAATATTTTGATTTTAAAATATAGGAACTAAAATTAGATATTTAAAATCATAAAGGAATCAAAATTACAATTTAACCTAAATATTAAAGTGGTATTTATCGTTATATCATTATGTGGTATATAATCCTCATCTCTTAAGTTAAATTTTAATATTTATATTAAAGTAAATTTATTAAAATTATAGACAAAATTATAATTTAACCTAAATATTAAAGTGGTATTTACCGTTATACCACTATATGGTATATAACTCTCACCTTTTAAACTAAATTTCAATATTTATATTAAAGTGAGTTTAGGTTAAGAGAAGAGGGTTATTTTCTACTACACTATAACTATATCACTAATCAAATGTGAAGCATGTGAAGTTTGCATAACCAAATATTAGTGATTTATATATAATAGCTTAATAGCTATTATTAAAATAGACACTTGTATCGTCTTAACATTTGAATTTGAAAGATAAACTCACATTCAAAAATTAACTTATAAGATGAGAGTTATTCTTTACTTATATATTATTTTACTAATGGCCCTTAATGACTTGGAATCTAAAAAAAAACCCACATTTAACATAATAGTGGCTTAAAAATTTTGGATTCTCTGTGAAGCAATGAAAGAGAAATTCTATATATCCTTATAACATTTTCCTCAAATGATGTATACCAAATGCTCAAGCTCACCCAATCCCTAACACAGGGTCGTATTGCTACAAGCCAAATGGGTAATGAGTTTTCAATTACAATAATAATGTAAGATCTTCCTTTTGTTCACCTTATACAGTCACATTCATGCTAGTTCCTATTAGTAGTACGACCAAATTCCCAATCTGTGGAGCATATTTCAGTCTAACAATTAATACAGATCTGTTATTTGCTTGGTCACATAAGATATATATATATATATATATATATATATATATATATATATATATATATATATATATATATATATATATATATATATATCTGATTAGATGGGCCAAGTGTTTGAGCAAAAAGCTTCTGCAACAGAGGCATAACATGAATCCCTTAGATAGATTCTTGCGTACACACCACATACTGGACCACTTGGGATTTGTCGCTGTTTGAGCCCCACACTACCCTTGAAACATGGATGATCGAAATGTGTCATCAGTGTCTGGATCGAGTACATACATGTGCATTAACATGTTCTCTAGCTCTCTTTTCCTTTTCGTGTTTTTTGGGTTCTTGTTAGTTGCATATCATGTTCTTTTTGTTCCTTTTTCATCAGAAGTGTTTGTCTATACAATTATTAGCTTCTTTTACTTTGCTTCTTTACAATATGGATTGTTGAAAATTATAGGGTATGTTTGATTTGTAGGAAACATTGTTTTAAATTGTGCACAACTATCATTTGACCACAACATATATAATTAATGTTTCAAATTCGAGAATTTATTTGTAAAGTTTTCTTAATTTCAACTGGTAGAGCTTACTCGTAAGAATTTACATAGTAAGAAAATAATATTAAAAAAACATATTAATAACATATAGACTTAACAAAATACTATTATCACAATAATAATTTAACATTTGAATTGCATAATAAAGTCAAATAATAAATCACAATAATAAAGTGTAATAGAACATTAGTACTAAATAATATCAAAATACATAAATGATCAAATTATATATAAATTGATAAAAACATAAATTATTAAAGTGAAAACATTTTAAAAAGGTGTTAATTTTTTCAAATTATTTTAGTCATGGTAAAATATTATCGTTATAAGATCTATAGGTTGTAAGAATTATAGTTAATTTTAAACTCGTTGATTCGTTACCTGATTTAAGAGTTAGAAAGTTAACTTGTTTTATTTATGTAGACTATAAAATCGTAAGAATTTGATAATAATATGTATAATTAATCAATGCAATTATGGCAATTGACATTTATTATCCACAAATTGAAAAAATAACGTCTAGTACACTTGCTAATTAGTTGGATCTATTAATTAAGCATGTTGTTAAAAGTTTAATTTGTAATTATTGGTATGTTTTGCGAATAAATGTTATTATGTTGCAATGCAAGTATCATAAATTAACTAATGCAAAAGTTAACTTTTTTTTTCAGCTAAAAATATACTTTTATAAACTCACGGTATCAGAAGTATCAAAGTTCAAACAATAATAGTCAACAACCTCCGGTTAAATTTATTTTTTTATTTGATTTTTTCCCCTAAAAGTCTTTCTAAAAAAACATATCCAAACACATCATAAAATCAATTTTACAACTCTTGATTGATTTAATAAGGATATGCATAATTTTGATGTTCAAGTCTTATTACATTCTTAAAATTGAAAAGCAACATTTTTGCAATCCTTTAAAAGTGTCTAAGGCAATTTTTTTTTAAAAAAAAAACATTTTTTTGGTATTTCAAACACAATTTAAGTCCACATGCTACAAATTAAAAAAAGCAACAAAAGCATGCAGATGATGTTGGATATTGAAAGGAGGAAAAAATTGTAAATATATACTATTTATCCTTAGCAGTAAAAGTTTTGACGCACTTATAACACTGCGCTTTTCTTAATTATGATCTTACAAGATTCTAATTCGTCTTAAAATCTCTATAAATTAGCAATTTGCCATACTATCAAATCAATTAAATAGAACTTGAATTGTTAATTTTCCTCTCTTTCTAATCTCTTCTTGAGCTTTTCTAGCCTATATACGAATGATGCCAATATATAGTTGATTAATGTCACCAATAACCAGACCGTCGCTGAGGTACCTGGTCCATTTTTCACTGGGTCCGGTTTGTTTCATACAATTTTAAGATGCTGATGAAATATACAATACCTTAGGTGGCTTACTGAACCTTTGAGTCAGCTCGTTTTCATTGTAGGTTTATGGGTCATTTTGACCATTTCTAACAGTTTGGAATTGTTTAAATAAATTTTGGTTTCAAAAGTTTGTTGGTAAATGGCAATTAAGCTTTCAGTCGTCTATAATTATTTACTCCCCGATTTTAACTCGTTTTCACCTCAAGTCTTCAGCTTAAGAACATTGATCATCTTAGTTCAACGTTAGGAAAGTCAGGTTTAGTTAGCCTACTTCTAGAATGAGTCAAATTCAGAAATTCAGCAATCCCAATAGAAAAAAGTTTCGTCAACATGAAACCTAAAGTCAATTAGCTCTTTAACTTTTGCACATATATTTGATCACTTGAGCGAGAGATTTGATAAACAATACTTTCAAGTACGGTTTGATCAAGTCAAGGAAACCTTTACAGTTGTGACTGATTTAACTTGTCCACCAAAATTGGATTTAGGTAAGGACAATTAAACTTACAAAGTAATTAGCTAGAGTTATAGTGGCATTGTTATTTCTTCACAGATATATTAATTACCACTTTGCCTAAATTATTACAACATGCATTCAGAGGTTTAAAATAAGTGGAGAAGCTAGCAATATGCATTATAACACATTTTTAATTATTTTGAATATTAAAATTTATTAAAAATTATAAAATTATGAGTGAAATTCGTTACATAAGAAATGAGACCCACAAAATATAATTAATAAATTTAAATCATAAAAAATATATTTAAAATAATGTGTTGTTAGCTAACATTTCTGTTAAAATACTTTGCTAGTATTATATATAGGTTTGAATTAACCTTTATAATGTTGTAATTGTGAGAAAAAAAGTGTACAAGAAAAAGAGCAAAATAAATTCACAATACCTCGTTATATTTACCACAAGTATAGGAATTTTCAGTCAATTGTAACATTTATCATAAATTAATTTGTATCAATAAAGATTAATAATGCTACTACTCAATATGCTTTATTTAAAGTGATGAAAAACAACAAAGCAACACAATTTGTAAATAATTGACTTGTTAAGCGTTTTGGCCAAGATTTAATTCCTAATAACTGACTTGTTAATCATTATTGGTAATGAAAGACATAATTATAAGAAAATCCCCATTTATGGGAATTTTGGATTCCCAGCCTAGTTCCCATGGAAATTTTAGTGGGAAACTAAATTAAAAAAATATCTCATTGGATATTAGATTTCAAGGAATGATTTTTCAATTTGTTTTAACAAGCATAAGCATTTAACATTCTAAATCTAAGATTCCTAAGAAACTTAAAAAAAAAACTACCAAATACTTAGTAAAAATGTGAATGATCAAATGAAAATGAAATAAAATTACATTAATGAACTAGAAAAAATATGACTAATCATAATTAATGAATGTGACTTAATTGATAACCTAAGTTGAATGTGTGGAAAAGATCTTTGGATGGTATTCCTGCAAAACACATTTTTGAAAAAAATGGAAACTTTAAGTGTGATTATAGATCCTAAACTTTAATAGTAATTACTAAAAATTATGACATTACATATCATAACATAAATTCTCTAAGGGATATCAACAAGTTGTTGGATCAAATGGTATTGAACTTGGTTGAACCTTATGAATGAAAAAGTCGTGGTTGGAAGGGGAGAACTTCACCAAATATGACCAATCATATTCTTTGATGAAAATTAATTATTAATAAAATTGATGAATATTTTATACTAATAATATGATTACCAAAAAAGTTTGTCTAAGGGATGTTTGTTTCACAAGATCTTCTTACATTTCCAAGAATGTTTGCCCAAGAATATAACATGGGAATATCATTCTCGAGTATTTTAAAAAAATATTTGGTTAAATATTAATATTCTTTGAAATAATTTTTACAATTTCAAATAATTTAAATAAAAAATAAAGTTACATGTATATTAGACAATAAATTTTCACATTCTCATGAAAATATTACATTTTCACCCCTCATAATAGGAATATAAGGGAATATTTGTTTCATGGATAATTTTTTAGTCTCGAGAATATTATTTTTGGGAAAAAAACATGAGAATATTACAAAAAAAATGTGTTTGGTTAACTATTAAAAATGGTTGAAAATATTTTTTATATACCCAAGAATAATTAAAACATGCGATTGCTTAATATTTTTTTCCTAAGAATATATATTATAATTATTGAAACATCCTTATTGTTAATGTTTGTTAAAAAAAATACAAATGTATCCAAAATATGAACAAATATAATAACCCACGAAAGTCTCAAAGAACAATGTAAAAAAAAATTCACTACTTGAAGGGAGCATTAAAGGGTAGGAGGATAGTGGTTAATAAGGAGAGTATATATATATTTTAACTCACCAAGAGTGACTCTTGTCTCATAGCTAGGAATAAATATTTCATATCCACTTCGTCGAGATTAAATATTATTTAAAGGTAAAATTATGACTTATCCTGAAATAAAAGATATATATAATTAATTATTTTATTATTTCATAATAAATGTGAAATAAATTTTCCCCTCATATATTCTCGAACTAAAAGAATTATCCGTGAAATAAACGTCCTCTAAATTTAAAAAAAAAAACATGTTAAAAAAATTATAACATTTCCAAGAATCAATAATACCCATAAATACTTTTTAAAAGCTTATAATAAATATGAGAATATATATTTCTATCTTTATATTTTGGAGAATTCATTAAGATTATGTAAAACAAATATCCCTTGTGCAGAATATATTACCTATTTCAGTCATTTTATCTAATATACTTTTATTTCCAATCGCGTCCTCTCTAATTTCAGATCGGGATGAAAATAATTTATTAACTATTAATTTTCTCGCATTTTGTTACTACTTCTAATTAAAACAGAAAATTAATTTTTTTCTATATTCTATTTTAAATATCCATATAATAACATGATAACACATATCATTCTATTTCATCTAATTCTCTATTACATTCTATCTTAATTCATTTCTTTACATTCCCTCCATTACTGTATATCGATCTAAACTACATAAAAAAATTGTAAACATGCATATAACATGATTAGATATATACTCTTCAAAATTATTGTAGCTACCTCAAAATCACGAAGTCACTATGATTTTTCCAAAAAATAATTATATGTTGTTTTATATTTATCATAAATTTATAATTGATTTTGATTCATCTCATCCACCATCCCAAACATACTAATAGTAGTAGTAAATTAAAGTATAGCTAGGGTTGCAGTATTAAGATTAATTTATTGTATTTGTGTTAACTAAAATGGTAAAGGAATTAAGGGAATTGAGGATTTTGATAGGAATCCAAAGTTAAAGGTTTTAGTAAAGACAAAAAAAGGTTAATTTAATTTTTCCATATACCTGTTCAAAAAAATTTTTTTTAAAAAAAAAAAAACTGGTGTCACGAAATAAGAAAAAGCCAGCACAAAATCTAAAATGCATTTTTTTCTTATCATTTTAATTTGATCGTTCCACAAAACAATCAAATAAAAAACGACAGAATGAACACGACACATCTCGAAACCTTTTTAACTCTTAGGTTTAGAGAGAAACTGGAAAACAAATGACAAATGGCATCAATTTTTCTTTCTCAACACACTATATAACAATAAAAACAAAATTTATTTAACTTTCTTGGTAGCAGAAGCCAAATCAAGAACAGATAGAGAAAGAGAAGTGGAGAGAGAGGATCCCTTCCCCGTGAGAAAAACTTGGAGGCATCCAAAGAAGGCACATAAAACTGTAACATGTTTTTGACACTTAGCTTCGCTAGTTGTTACTATGGATTTGTGTCTCAATCAGCAATTGAGATTCCTTTCCAGCATGTAATTAACTTAACCAGTTAACCACACTAATATATATATATATATATATATATATATATCACAATCTCTTTCATCAGTTTATCACACTCCCATGCAGAAGAACGTTTGTTTTCACAAACGTATATACTGCTCCCTTTTTACTGACCCCACACGCTTCATCTTTCGTATATATGTGTGATACATCCAAGGCTTATTTGACAAGGCACGAACACAACTGTACCAGCTTGCAGATTGTCTATTTCTATATTATCCATCTTAATAGCATAGGAAACTACGAGCATGTTTCCATTCATGTTGATGCTGAAATACTACTTAACGTGATTTTGTTAAATGTTTATATGTTTGGTTTTACCTTAAAGAATTTAATTCATGACTGATTTTAATTGAGTTGAAACAAATTCAGTTAATTTTAAGTTGGATAAAAAAATTCACACTTAATTCTACTAATAACTTGTTTTTTTAAAAAAAAAAAATTGTTTATATTACTATTATCTTTGATTAAAGTTAATTTTATTTGAATCAAGTATAATTATTATAGGCGGCAATCTTCTTCCATTCTCATTCTTATGTTTAAGTCATTAATTTGTAAAAAAAAGAAAGTCATTCCTTTTGTTATTCATTGTTATCATAAAAGTAATAATTTACCTACAAGCAATATCAAATAGATAATTAAATCAATGGTCATATATAATACCTCGTTAGGTTATTTTAACTCAAATGTTCTATATTTTTTTAGCTAATACATTATATTTACGTAGTAATACATTATATTTACTCACTACGTCAAGTCTAATTTCTAACTCAACTAATTGCTTTAAATATTAGATAGAATTGCGTATCATCACAATACCTAAATATCAATACCAATAAAAGATATTCTAATGTTCAAATCAACATCGAAGATGTAAGGATTAGTGATAGAGATTACCGATAGAAAAGAGATATTTCGACGCTCAAAATCAATATAGAAGATGTACAGACTTGGGAAAGATTTCAAACCTGGGTGTTGACTTGGTTATATTTGTTCAGGATCACAAGATGGAGTTGATCTTAATAATGGGTGTGTAACAACTTCAAGATCGTGGGATATTATCTGCCATTAGTGTCTACGGTTGTCTCCTAAGAGGTAGGACCACTTGATATTATAATGACTTGATTTTTATGAATTATTTTAAAACTACAACATCAACCGTCACATTTGCAGTGCAAGCATAATATTTAATGCATGATTAATGTAACTTGTACAATCTTACATACATGCATGTATGACATTAATTAGCCACTGACTTTTCTAACCTTGACATTATATTCCCACAAGAATTGATAATTAAGCCCTTAAAACAGTAACAACTCACAAAGTTAGATGTTTTTCATGTAACACTATTTTTTTTAAAGACAAATTCTATCATTGAAGTATTATATTGCTTAAAGAATTAAAAAGAAAAAAATATTATTAAAATGTGTAAAATTATATTTTCATGATTTTTTATATTTTTTTATGATCTTTACACTAAATATGATTTTTTTATCTGTTAATATTAACTGTTAGTAGTGAGTTTTTTGTTACAACATTATATATTAAATGATTGATTTATAAATGTACTTCGAGTAGGTGATACCAGCATGCCTAAGAAATTCTCCTACATGCATATCAAAGTAGCAGGAGGAGAAAAAAAACAAGATTGTCCCCAGAAGTTAAAAGTTAAAACATTTCCTACCTACGGTAACTCCATGATCTGTTTCACATGTGACCAACAAGATTCTTTGTTCTCGTCCTTTTCACTAACCATCCACTGTTGTTTGGATTTCTTTCTTTATATATAGTTCTTCTCTTCATAGTGAGTGAGAGAGAGAGAGAGAATGGTTTCCAGGGTTCACAAGAGAACAGCACTGTATAGGAGCATACAACAGCTTCGTTCAATCACTAACTCCCATGCGGTGATTAATTACTCCGAAACATCACTTTTTTCTCCCTTTAATTATCTGATATATATACTTCTTCTCTTTTAGTCAAAGCTTCTCCACTTAATATTCATATTTGAATAGAATTACCACTAAACTTGATATATATCAATATCCTTAATTTATTAATTATTCTACTTATATTCCATGAGCTAAATTCTTCTATATTGCCTCCTATGCTTAATTTTTGTTTTCTAAATAAAATATTGTTCAGGAATAATTAAAGTTCATGTTGATATATGATGGAATGTTTTGCTTGTTTGTGCAGCGCCGTAAAACGTCTGTGATACTGGATGCATCGAAGTACATACGTGGTTTAAAGCAGAAGTTGCAAGAATTGAACCAATTAGCAGTTGCTGCAGCCCAAAAGGACATTGAGTATGGTCCAGTAATGCCCATGGTATGTTATAAATAAGAACTCGACACATAAGTAATAATTAATTTATCATTCAATTGAAAGGAATCTTTTGTCTTATATTTATACCCCTTTCCACGTATTTTGTGTAATTACTTTATGCTTGTTGTTAATGTTTTTGCAGCTAAAAGTGGAACCACAAGAAGAGGGGTTTATGATCAAGGTGCTGAGTCAAAGGAGTTGTCAGGGGTTGTTGGCGTTTATATTGGAAGCCTTTGAAAGGCTTGGTCTTGAGGTGCTCCAGGCTAGGGCTTCTTGTGTGGAGAGCTTCTCTTTAGAAGCATTTGGAATCAAAGTAAGTAATAATGATGTGAAACACTCACTCAACATATACACCAAAAATTATTATGTGGTCCCGAACTATCTTATAATATTCATCATTTTGATCTATCTTCCCGTAACATGTTTCATTTTACGAAAAAGATTTAATAATGTTTAATTACCTAATACATAAAGATCAATTGACATCATGAATAATCCTGGATTGTGTAATAATTTCTCTATACGCTCACACACAAACACATTTCAAAGATAAAATAAAATGCAGGTGACTATATTATGAATATTATCCATGTGACCTTAATTTGGGTGGAGGTACTGACCCAATGGATTCTTTGTTGATGTTCCAGGAGAAAAATGACGATACCCATCGAGTGGATGCACAAGTAGTTGAGCAAGTTGTGTCTCGAGCTATAAATGATTGGAGGAAAGTTACAAAGCAATGTTGATCCAGCAATGAACGTGTCCTAATAAGAACACGTTTTCTTTTCATTATTTTTTGGGGGGTTAATTCTTCCAGTTAATGTTATTGCTTCATCCTTCAAATGGGTCGGATCGACTGTTTGCCTTCTTAGCCCAATCTACTGATTAGATGTGTATGATATATAACTTGTGGGAATGGTGACCAAGCTTTGGACAGCGCATTATTATTTTGTTTTCAATTCCACTTATGTTATGTTGAGTGTGAGACAATGAGGAGCTGTAAATATTTCAGATAGAAGAAACCCTTTGGTACTTCATTCTAGAAAACAACGTTTAAAAACCAAACCGACCGGCTTTGAGACACTCTCTTGTTAGATTAATCATATCATTGATTCATATTGTTGATTGATCAATTTGATCTTACCGGTTTTATGATTGAATTGATAACTTGAACTAAGAAATCCATTTGATTAAACTAGTTGAATCAATATTATTTTTTTAAATGTCATATTTAATGAAAATGCAAAAAATATGATGCACCTAAGAATTGAACTAAGGACTTGAATATTGTTTAGTAGATAAACTTACCACCAAATTATCATAATTAATTATTAAATTTATAACACAATAAGCATATATATTTATATTTTATATTACTTATATAGTTATACTAGTTCATGTTGTTTATCTACTAACTCACTGATTTGACCAATGATCTATCATCTTACTATTTTGAGCAAGTCAACAATCAATCTAGTTTTTAAAACTATGCATGTTACTCTTAACACTTTCATAACACAATTAATGTGAAAGAAATAATTATATATATATAAAATAATTGACATAATATAAATAATGTTTGAGATAGAAAGATAGATCATTAAGAAGAAATTTTTATGGATTTGTAATAGCTTGTAAGAGAGAAGTATTGAACCATTTTAATATTACTAATTAAGGGCTCGTATGGGTAGTTATGAGTTTTTGGTTTTTAAATATTATTTTGAAAACGAAACGTATTTGGGAAAAATGAATTTCAAATGATTTTTAACTCATTTTTTATGCACTTTTATATTTATTTTCAAAATCCAAAAAAAGATTTTTTGAATTTGATTTTTAATTTAAAAAAACACATACTCTCTATGTCTGACCTCATAATCAGTGTTGCTACCACTTTTACTATTGTCATTGCTCTCATCACCATCATTATCATTATTATCACACATAAACATCTTAAATTAATTTTCATAAAATAAAAAACTTTCAAAATAAGTTTATTTTAAAACTTAAAATTGAAAAAAAATTAAAACTAAGAACTGATTGTTTTCTTTTTAATTTTGAAATTTAAAATAAAAAAAAATCGTCCCAAAGAAGACTTTATACAAATCATGAACACCAAAGAAGACTTTATACAAATCATGAACACGGGAAAGTAATGAATATTAGTGCCTATTGTGCTGCCCATATATACACATTATATGATGTTAAGATTCATATAATAAAATGTTAGCTTAAAAGTCCATTCATTTAATTTTTATTTTATTTTTGTGTTTATTATCAAGTAACAACATTGAAAGATGACCTAACAACAATGTTAAAAGTCCATCAACTCATCTCATCATTATCAAAGAGTCTAATAAGAGAGTTGCATATATAATATTTTGTGATAAGTATTGTTTAAAATCTCTCATCAACTAATTTAATACCATCAACTATTTTGAATAGATCAAAATTTAAAAACATAATTTAAAAAAGACATGTGATTAGACTATGACGACATGACAAAATAATATGTTATTAATGTCATTATTATATTATTAGTTAACAATGTTACTTGACATAGAGACTAAAATATAAAAAAAAATTACAAAGACAAACAAAAAAATAAACTTTGAAGGACTAAAATAAAAAAATACCATATTTTATAGGGATTAAATGTTATTTAAACTTAAAATATTTATTAATTTATTTGAACTTAGGAAAATAACTTATTCAAATGTTTGATAAACTTATTTTTATAATTTCACAATAAAATTTATCAGAATTTGATAGAAAAAACTCATAAAAAAGTAATATGTCACACTTTCAATTCTAAAATAAGTTTGAAACTGATGTTTCTTTCAAAAAAAAATTGTGAAACTGATACTTTAATATTTATATGATAAGTCTAAAAATTTAAAATTTAAGCACTTACATTGCCAATAAAATTTACACTGTTATATAATTAATAAAAATCATGTTAAAAATTAATTTTAAAATATAGTTATCATATATAAAAATTAACAAAATTATCATATATACATAATAATTTTTAGTTAGTTAATAAAACCACTCAACAATATTAACATATGTACTATGTTTTCTTAAAAAAATTATGGAAACTTTTCGAAACAAACATACCCTACATCTATACAACAATAATTAGTTTTTTTTTTTTTTTACAATAGAGAATCAGTATATTTCCATTTCAATAATCTGGTTTACATTCGTTGGAATGAATCGGAAAATATGACTAACAGGATTCTCTATCGATGATCTTGCCATAGCATCTGCAGCCATGTAACACTTTCTACTCACAAAAGAGACTCTATAGTCCACATCTGCTTTGAGCGTGTTTCTTATTTTCTGAATTAAGACTCCACCTTCAGTGATGGAATTGTGTTGGCTATATGTCTGATCTACTACTGATTTGCAATCAGTTTCTAAAATTACCCTCTGAATAGATAATTGCTTCACCCATTTCATAGCAAAGAGTAATGCTTGAGCTTCTCCCTCTTGCGGTGACAACTGAGCTTCAGTCCAATCTTGCAGGATTGTCTGAGCCTAAGTTGATATCTTAATCTATATTATTTTTCAATATGAAATATAATTGTCTTGAACACTAAGAACAAGACGATATTTTATATATTCAATATAAAATAATGATATGTCAAGCTTTTATTGATTTAATTCACAGATTTTATATAAAGGCTTAAAATTACTTTTTGTCTTTTATAGTTTTGTGATTAAGTTTTGGTCCCAAAACAAATTATTGCACATTTAATTTCCGCATTATCAAAATTGAGCATATCTTGGTTCATTATTAGTTTGTTGTTCAAATTCAAACTGAAAAATGATGACATGTCATTAATTAAGAGTTGTTGGCAATTACATATGTGTGTTGGCATCTATGTAGGAAAACATGTAAAATGACACATGGTAATTACTTATTAATTACAATTTTTATTTTTATCACTATCTTTTAGTCACCAAAAGTCACATTCCTTGTAGTAATGGTGTGGGTCTTGGATACCTTATGCACTATCCTACATAAGGAAGAAGCACTTTCTTCAATGAAAAAATATGTTTTTAGTTTTTATATTTTTATGATATTTTGTTTTTAGTCATGAAAGTTTCATAACATCCAATTTACTCTCTATTTTATAAAAAAAAAAATTATTTTTAGTCTTTCCTCACATAATTCTCACAAACAACATTAAATTTTGTTTGACATGACAAACATAATGGTTTTTTAAAATTGATTAAAATGATGTGGAAAATTATTTTATTCTTATGTTATTAATGTCTTCCCTAAACACATTGAATGGTAACTTTCACTATCCTCATTTGTCTTCATTTCCATCATCATTCTTCAAAGGTTGTTACAAATTTCATCTTATGATTTTATTTGTTTCTTGAATGTTACTTTCATGAATTCACTCAATAAATAGACACTACAATCTATTTGTCATATAGGAAATAATGTCAACATCATATGTGAAGAAGGACTAAAAACAAGTTTGTTTGTAAAGTACAAGGACTAAATTGGATGACATGAAATCATGAGACTAAAAACAAAATATGTCATAAAAATATAGAGATTAAAAACAAATGATGACTTAAATATCTTTTTAGTCCCTCAAATCTGTAGAATGATATTTTTAGTCCCTTGGTGTGAATTGTAACAATGTTTTTTTTATAATTAATTTACAATTGATTTAATTAAATTACAAGAGATACATAATTTAATTCAAGTGCTTGAGATAAATTAACTAATGTTTTTTATGATTTGAGGATGTGTATTAGTGTGTTTGGGTCTAGAGGGATGGGCTTTTGAATTGTGAGAAAGGGTGGGTGCGTTAGTAGGAGGCAAGGTATGAAAAGAGAGAATTTATAGAGTTATAAACCTATAAAAACCCTCATATTTCATAAATTTGTCTAAAAAATCTTTCATTCTCACTCACTTCCTCTTCTCCAAGAAACCCAACCCTTGAGTTTTTGAGTTTTTGGTGTATTTATTCAAAGGAGATTCTTCTTCCTTCTTGTTGGAACTCCATAGTTGTCCTTGGTGTGGTATTTTTTTCCTCGTCCTCCCTTATTCTTCATTTTTATCTTTCTAGAGCACCCATGGGACTTCATGGAAAAGCTTGATTTTAACGGGTTTTAATTTTGTTTTTGGTTGGCTTTGGAGTTTGGTTGATGCTTATGTAGTGTGGTTGTTGTGGAAGGGGAGAAAAGTTCCTCACTTGGACTCAAAGCTCATTCATTTTTTTTCCTTCTTCAAAGAGTCATCATCTTGGATACGTGTAAGGGAAGCTTACCCATTTTCTTGATTTTTGATTGTTTTGAGTTGTTTAGTTTAAATCTTGAGTTCTTTTGTTGGAGTTTTGTGATTAGAAGCATAAATATTAATCATTGATGTGTTTATTGTGGCTTTGGATGCTTGGGTAGCCATTAATGGCATCAAAAGCTTGGACTTTCGAAGAAATTTAAGTTGTAGACAAAAAAATGGCTTAATCCACAATTTTTAGCTTTAGCGAATTTTGGACAGTATGTGATAATGAGCTCCAGACAAATTTGGCTTAAGCTATATTCTTGGGCTTACTTGAAATTTGGACAAAATGTTATTTTTTTAATGTTTTCTTGAGAGTTTCCAAACCCCATCCAAATATATACATATATAATTGTTTTGTGAGTTATAAAGAAGAAGTAAAGTTGATTTTTATGATGAGATCATGAAATTTACATTGATAGAAGATTTTGGTGTGATGAAAGTAAGAATTCAAGGTGTTGGAATATCTTACTATATTATTTCAACTATAGGTGGATTCATAAGTCTGATGAACATATGAATGGTGAATATATGATATGATATATCCTCTTTTTTTGGCGTTGAATGGGTGAATATGATTATGATGGTGTATGTTGATTGTTGAATGAATTAGCATATCATGCATACATGAATAAATGACATTACATGTGAGTAGACACATAAGTTAGGGGTACTAAGAAGGCTCTCAGCCTAGTGCTGGAGGTTATCGTGGTGACTAACTATGAAATGACATATAGAATGGATGATCGAATGGGCGAACCCCTATATAGGTTAAGATCCTTGCAAACTTTACTAAGGTAAGTCACTATCCACGTTCATCCATTTTCGATAATATCACACATTTTTCATAAGGTTAATTTGAGTCTCCTCGAATGGTCAATGTGTGACTATGTTAAGAGATATGTTTAGGTTAATCGTTCAAAAAGGTGAAATCTCTTTAAAGTAAAGAGTCAGCATGACATAACATGATAGTTAGACACGTATATTAATAATTATAACTTAAGAATGATATGTTTACTTGATGAGTTGTATAATTACATTATTATCGAATGTGAAAGATTTTCCTATATCTCTTTTAAAATCATGATCATTCAATGTTTCAACATATGATTTTTTTAAAATGAGCTTACCTTTCCATTTTTTCTATTGAACTATAATGGTTGTGTCATTTGACAAAGGAACAGATTACGATATAACTTCTAAGAAGCATGTCACTTATGGTGATGTGGACTTGTTGGTGAGCTTAGGGGCGAAATCCAACCCTTTGTCATTTATTTATATTTTGTCTTAGTGAGAATCAGTTTAGGATTTAAATATGATTATGAATCCATATTGTATTTATTCTTTTAAAGGAATCCTTGAATTTTGTTTTGGAGATTTGTTATGATGTTTTGATAATGCAGTGTCTTAGAATATAAGTACCTATATAGTTTATGACTTAAAGAATTTTATGTGTGAGGTTTATATGACGTACTTGAAATAGTGAAAAATCTCAACTTATTTTTATTAATTAAACTAATTTAAAAAATTTTAAAATGACTAAATTTCAGACATTATTTCAACAACTGATAGCACCGTTAAATGTTAATTATCACAAAATTGCATCAGCTATAATTTTCCAGTCTATAATTATCATATACAGAATGATCGGACAAGGTCAAGCAGTTTTTCCAATGCCCTAGCATTTTTCCATGCGCACCATGCATGGAGAGATGAGGGTGAAGCTAACCAATGAGAATTGAAAACAGAGAGGAGTTGGTGGTGATTGGTGAGGGGCAACAACTAATCTCGGGTAAAAATGCTTCTCATACTTTTTTGTGATCCAACAAATCAAATTCTTTGCTAAATTACTAGACTTTTGACTCATGTCATTAATTTGAATTTTGAAGGACGTTTAAGTCTTTAACTGTTTCCTTTCGCTGACTAAAATTCCGATCCAATAACTCGGCTCGCCATACACATAGACGAGTGGAGATGTTTTATTGACTTTCTCATTTCATAATCTTATTGCACTGAATTTGAAAGCTAGCTTCTAGAAAGTGTTTATTCCTCTAGTTGTATTTGTCATTAAAGATAAGGTACACATATTAAAAAATTATTTATTTTATATTAATTCCATGATAAAATAATTTTATTTGATTAAAATATTCTTATCAACTACTTTGTATAGTTACAACAATAGACTTTTCTGGTTCTTTTTATAAAAACTAATTAACTAATTCATGAGGATTAAGATCATTAGTCAATTTGTCCCCCAAAAAATAATTAGTTAATTTAGTAATTAGTAACGTTAAGTTTGATATAAATTTTATATGTTCTTTTCTAAATATTACTCCCTGCATTAATAATATATACTCTTATTTCTTTTCTTTAAAAAATATTTTTATTGACTTTAACTTTTTAATCTCTTATCAGTAATATATTTATTAATTTAATTTTTATTGAGTATGCATTTGAAGAGACAAAGTAAAGTTTCTAAGTGCTCTACATATGAAACAAAGTTAGACTCCCATAAGGTTAAGACATCAATGTATTACTCGTTTATTTAAAACAGATAAATATTTCACAAATAAGGATATTTTGTGAAAAAAAATAACGTAAGATACATTATAATTTGGTTATTGTAAAAAAATCAATGAAAAATTCTAATTTGGTTCTCTTAAAAAGACTAAAAAGAGTGTCTGTTAATGTATTTATTTCTTAAGGATATTATTAAAAAAATTAGTTAAGATTTTTTATATTTTAAAATGAAAAATTGTTTGAAAAACAATCCAGAAAGTAAAAGGCACTAATAATCTAAAATAGTTCTATTATTTAATCAAGTATTTTTATTCTTTGTTAATTATATAAAATTATAGAGTTTATTAGTCATGCAATAACAATCTAAAATAGATCTACAGTGCTACTCAATCAAAAATCTTTATTTATATGACTTTTATAGTCAACAATTAATTTACCATATATCATAATTTATAATTAAATGAGAATATAAAACTCTTTTATGCTTGTTAATACATGGCGTATTTTTTCAAAGTTTAAACACTAAACTAAAGGATAAAATGTATAAATTCAAAAGTTAAAAAAATTGCCAGTTGGTTTCGATTGAAAAAGATAAATTAATCTAATCATTCAACAAGATAACAAGTTGTAATTAATTTGGTTCAAACTTATCAATTTAGTTTACTTTGAGTCGTTGTGATTCTCAAGTCAATCCATCCTAATCACCAGAAAAATATGCATTGTGGCCAGTATACATATAAATACAAGAAGTCCATTATCCATACATTTTCTGATCCTCACAGACATACAAACATGAGATTTTTTTGGTTTCTTCAGTGCCTCTTCTGTCTGGCCATGCTTCTCATCAACCCCTCTGTTTCTCCCAGGTAATAACTTTTCTCAAAACCTTTTTGCAACTGAGTAAACTCTTACTTTAGTTTTTGAATTTGAGAGTTGTTATAATAGTTATTGAAATTAGAAAAATATTAAATAAATCCCTAAATTCAAATTATTCTCATTTTAGTTTCTGAAATATACAACTTACTATACTATTATTATTGTTGTTATTATTACTATTTCTAAATTTTACAGCTTACTATATGATTATAATTTCTAACAAAGATAACAACAAAAACTAATCTAACTAAAACATTTAATTTCAAGAATTAATATGACATTATCTCATAGATTCAAAAACTAAAATATGGTTTATTCTTTGCAGAGTCCTTAAAGCATTAAAAATTAAGAGTAATTTAAAAAGAATCATTCCTCATTTTAGTCATTTATTTTCTTGAAATCTAAATATCATAATGAATAAATAACTTTAGCCATTAAATTAAAAAAAAATAGTGAGAATAGAAGAGTTACTCTTGGTTAGGGGTACTTGATCCTCCTCATATATAATTTTTATTAACCATAAATAACTAAGTTTGTTGTTGTAATGAGATGGCTTGTTTTGTGACAGAGCACCAGCTCCTCCTACAAGCCCAGACCCACTCCATCCACTGCCACCCAAGGTCTCTGATGGTTCACGGCCATGAAGAATTTCTTGATAAGCTTATATAGTTATAGTTATATATATATATATATATAAAGTTTGGTTCTTCTACATTTATGTAATATCTCTTTCCTTCTAAACCTTTTCTGCTTGGGATCACCAGAAATAAGAATAGTCCTACTCCAATGTTTTTGACTATATTTGTACAATTAATACTTTGATCTTCCTTGTTGCGTGCAACATATAATGCCTCCAGTTAATCAAGAATGCTGTTAGTAAATACTGAAAATCCTCGAGATAACAACAGAATTAAAATTATTTTAGTACATGAATACCAGTTCGCAAGTGATGATTAAACTATTAACTTCAAGAACTCCAAATTATTTATAATAACTTTTTTACCGTGGAAGTATTTATTTGTAGGAAAAATGTGTTTTTGTTCTTATACATTCGGTCAAATGCAGTTACAACAAAGTCTTTGTACTTTCAAGTTAATGAATCCTAAAACTTGAAAAAATATATGAACTTAGTCCCTCTTAACTTTCATGAATTTTTAAATAAGATAGACTAAATTCACATGTTTACAGTATAATATGAAGTCTTAAGTTGAATTTTCAGTATTGCTATTGGAAAAAAAAAACAAAAAACTTTCTGAAGAACTCATTTGGACAGTGCCTTCTTAATACAAGAAATTCATTAAATAGAGATTCGAGACTGATCGATAATATATTCGGTCACATCCCCACTTCACCTTATTTTGAATTATTCAAAGTACATAGATCATCTCTTATAGTATGTTCATGTAACATACGGTATAATCTAGAAAGTTGGAATCAGCCATACCATTCTTGAGGGCAATGAAGTGCAGCATTGCAAGCCACATGCACACGTGGCCTTTCATCCCATTGCAATTAAAAGGAAATTAGTTAGCATTTGGCAATTGAAAAAAAACCCTCATTATATACTACACAGCTTTACATGTAGCCGTGTTCAATTGACTTTACTAAAATGTTGCATGATTTTCATTCCCTAAATGATAATTAAGGACACCCTTCAATGATATGAATATGATCAAGCAAGCAGAACAGAAGAAGTGGAACTTTGACACTTCAGGCAATACAACAACCATGTAGAACCCAAAATGCTTTGAGAATTTGTTCTGACTCAACCATAGACACCATTTCTTGCCCAGTAAAGTTTCCATCCCTTGATCTCATTTTGAACTTGGAGAGTGACAACAAAATGATGTCATTTTTTGCTATCTGGTTAATCATTCAGTCAGTGTGATTGCATGAATAATGTTAATGTCCAACAATGAATGAATTCGATCAACAAGTATAACCAAGAAACGCATAAAGATATATTTTATTATTTGTAGTGAAAAACACCCAAAATATATTCTTTTTTTTTGTAATTCAAAATATAACCCTTTACGGAGTTTATATATCGAGAAAAAAATAGTTTAGGTTCCCAATGTTGAACAAGTCACCACAATACTAATCATGTCAAGAGAAAAATGTGTGAATACAACAAATCCCCTGTAGTGCCATGTTAAGAAAAACCTATGGTGAATGAATTTATAAAGGACCACTAGTTAGATTTCCAAAACCAAAACAGAGTCATATCTGAATTTTGTCCTATAGACACGATTGTGAAGTTATAATTATTCAAGAGACGAAGCCATACTTAATAAAAAAAGAAAATATATTTTTTCTCGTAAATATAAAAATATTTTAAATTTGTTGTTATAAAATTTTTAATACATTTTTTATCCCAATAAAATTGAAATGTGTTATTTTTTTACTAAACATAGGTTTGGATAAATCCCAATTTACGATGATCACTTTTATATTTGTTAATTATGTATATAAGTCTATAATAACCAATGTAAGTATGATATTTTTTATATTGATTATGCATATAATTGGTATAAAATATGATATTTTTTATATTATTTGTGTATATAACCGATGTAAAAAAGTAACCCACATAGGTTCAAATATTTGAATCTTTCTCTAGACAAAAAAAATAATTCATTTCGATTTTGATGAGGATGAAAAATGTATTGATAATTTTATACAAACGAATTCTAAATATTTTCATATTTATGAAAACGAAAAATATATTTTAATCAAGAATAAATAGTGTCTTTGAGAGTTATGTACTACCTCTAGACTTATATATAAACAAAAAAGTGATCTTATATGCTGGAGTTAAATATAAATAAATCTAATTAATTTTATCTTATTTAATGTTATTATTCCTAAAATATCATTCATTTAATCTTAATTATATTTTCAATGACTCATTTTTATTTATAATAACAAATTTCAATAAAAAATATTTTAAAAATAATTTTATTTTCACTTGAGATTGAAAAAATTAAATGATATCAACTAACTTTTTTTAATTAGTGTGAAATTAATTATTTTTGCATATATATATATATATATATATATATATATATATATATATATATATATATATATATATATATATATATGTATGTATATAAAAGTTTAATGGAAGTAATGCTTTAGCTTAGAAGGTGGTGCTTGATTGGGTTCCTACCAAATGCAATTAACTTAGCAAAGAAAGAAGTTATACATATCCAGAAGAAGGCGTGCAGATGTAATTTATACATTTAGCTTTTTCAAGTTCAACTTTGTCCCGTGCATTATATGAGGATAACATTTAGTTGATGATCAATACTTTGAAACACAAAAGAAAGGAAGTACTAACCAAAATATTCTAGAAATACTATAATTTTAAATTTTGGATGTATAATTAAATTTAAGAGTATATAAGCAAGTTCTAAAGCTATTTTGTTTTATAGGCTACATAAGTCTACAAAATTTCATACATATGTGTAAACTATCTTTAATCTAAATTGTGTAACAAATTCACCCAACTCTAAACATTATGCTATATATTATTAAATCTCAACTTATGGCACTGTTAATTATATCACAAAATTCCATCAGCTATAATTACCAAATCTACATTTCTCATCCATTGAATGATCGGACAAGGTTAAGCAGTTTTCTGATACCAAAAAGGACCAATATTGATAATACCTTTACTCCCTTAGCATTTTGGATAAGGTTAAGGTGGCTTAATTTGAGTCAAAATAACTTGTAATTTATTCGAGTATCTTGTCCAATTGGACAAGGTTAAGCAGTTTTTCCAAATACCAAAGAGGACCATTGGTAATACTCATCCCTTAGCATTTTTCCATGCGCACTACAGAGACGATGGTGAGGCCTACCAATGAGTATAGGGTGCATGAACTAATCTTGTGTCATGGCCCCGCCACTCACAATAAAAATAAGCAGAAAAACAAACCATTTTCTCATACTTTTTGTAATCCAACAAATAATGATCTTTTCTTGGTTACTAGATTTTGACTCTATGTCATTAATTTGAATTTTGAGGGACATTTAACTACCCCACTTTAACGCCTGATTTTCTCATTTAACAATCTTATCCCACTGAAAATTAAAAGCTAGCTTCTAGAAATTGTGTATTGTGATTTTTTAGTGTACACATATTCAAAAAAATAGTTAGGGTTATAAATATATTTTAGTTCTTTAAAATTTATATTGATTTTACTTTTAAAAATAATTTTATTGTATTTGGTCTATGAAAATTTTAAAAAAACTTTTAAGTCCTTTATTTAACACTGTTAATTTGTTCGGTTTAAACTTTACATATTAATATATTGTTTATTTTTTATATAAAATTTTGAATTCTTCAATTAGTGCAAGTAAAAAAAGTTAATTCTACGCTATAATTTTTTTGACTAATGTAGTAATACTTTTTATACAATTATAATATTTCATTTGACCAAAGACACATAATAACAACAAATAAGGCCAATGTGAATGAACAAAAAAGATAAAAATAGAAGAAAAGTTTAAACACGAAAGTGTAAAACGTATAATTTAAAAGTTTAAAAAAAGTAAAATTGACCGAGTGATGGAATTAGATTGAATTGGAAAAGATAAAGTAATCCAATAATTGAACCAGCCAACAAGTTGTAATTAATTTGGTTCAAATTTATCAATCTTAGTTTACTTTGAGTTGTTGTGATTATCAAGCTAAGCCATTATATATATTATATATGCATTGTGGGTAGTGTATATATATAAACACAATAAGTCCATTCATCCCATGCAAGCGTTGCCTCCATACATTTTCTCATCCTCACAGACATTCAAACATGAAATTTTTTTGGTTTCTTCAAGTCCTGTTCTTCCTGGCTATGCTTCTCATCAATCCCTCTGTTGCTCCCAAGTAATTACTTTTCTCACAACCCTTTTTGCAATCAAGTAAATTCTCATTTTAATTAGTTCTGGAATTTGTAAAACATTATTATAATAGTTATTGAAGTTTAAAAAAATTAAATAAATTCCTGAAATTAAAATTATTGCTATTTTAGTTTCTAAAATATTATTATTATAGTTTATAAACTTTATAACTATCATTATAGCCATTAACAGTGATAAGGATAAAAACTAATCTAACTAAAAAAATGAATTTCAAGAGTTTATTTGATATTTTTTTAATTTCAGGAATTAATATGGCATTATCTCACAAACTCAAAAACTAAAATAGGGTTTACTCTTTGTCGATTCCTTGAAGCATTATATAATTTTTATTAACCACAATATAACTAAGTTCAAAGTTGTAATGAGATGACTTGTTTTGTAACAGTGCACCAGCTCCTCCTTCAAGTGGTGACCCGCATACAGAAACACTCCGGCCACCGCCACGCAAGGTCTCTGGTTCATGGCCATGAAGAATTTATTGATAAGCTTATATATATATAAAGTTTGGTTCTTCAATATATATGTAGTATCTCTTTTCTTCTAAACTTTTTCTGCTTGTGATCACCAGAAATAAGCTATAATAGTCCTACTCTAATGTTTTTGGCTATATTTGATCTAATTTCTTATTGCGTGTAATATTTAATAATGCCTCCAGTTAATTAAATACTAAGAAAATATTAAAATTCCTCAACATAGCACGGAATTAAAATTATTTTAGTACATGAATATCAGTTCCAAGTGATGATTAAACTTACCTTCAAGAGAAACAAAATATTAAAAATACTTTTGTTACGACAAATGTTATTTATATTATTATATTTATGCATACGGAAAAAAAGAGTGACAGTAATTCCCACCAAGACTAGACCATCACTCATGATAAGTAGCCTATAGATATAAGTTACTGTTTCTAGCTATAGGATGAAAAGTAATTGAAGAGATAAAACAGAACATGCATGACTATCATTATCATTAGAATAAAAGCACTTATGAATCGTGAGTGGAAGTTGTATTGTATTGTATCTATAGTCCACATGTCATGAATCCAACTTAGTGGCAAATCACTGTAACTGTTTTTGGCTTAAAAAAAAAGTTCCATTATTCTCAGCTTTCCCAAAAAATCACTTGGTTTTTTGTGGTCAATCTCTTGATGTGCGGGAGTGTTGGATGAGGGATTTTTGTGGTCAATCTTAGTTTTCTGCTTTGTAGTTATCTTTCCATGGTATTGTTCCATGCGAATGCACGGGTACCTTACTAGTTTTATATAAAAAAAGAGTACTGATATAATGCTATGTCTTGCATTCGTTTGTTATCTCTTATCTCTTATATATAGTATGTGCATGTAAGATATGGTATAAACTGAAAATTTAGAATCAGCCATACCATTCTAGAGGGAAATGGAGTGGCGCATTGGTTTGCAAACCATGCACATAGCCTTTCTTTTCATCCCATTGTTATTAAAAGGAAATTAGTTATACATACACAGCTTTACATGTAGCCGTGTTCAATTGACTTGACTAGATGATGCATGATTTCATTCCCTAGTCCCTTACACCTTAGCAAGCAGAACAAGAAAAGGATGTGAAGTTTGCTCACAAGTATTCCATAACTGAACACATGTATGCACTATGCCTCTGATTCTGACTTTACCCTGAAATTTTCCTTCCAAGTCTTCCAAGCCTTTCTGACTTCATCCAACTCAACATCTGGAATGCTTGAGTACTTATCCAAATTCTCAACCCATTTTGCCCAAGGAGAGCTTGATGAGTCTAGGAACTTTGACACTTCAGGCAACACAACAGACGTGTAGAACTCGTCAGCTGCTTTGAGAATTGGTTCTGATTCAACCATAGACACCATTTCTTGCCGCGTAAAGTTTCCAGCACTTGCTCTCATTTTGAAAGCATTTCCCCTCAAAATCAGAACTTCTGGGGGGGCAAGGGGGAAGACAATCCGCGAAAACTTGGAGAGTGACAACAAAATGGCATCTCTTGGGATTAAGTTGCGCTTTACAGCCACAGCAGTCCCAACCATTTTGCGTATCTGAAGAGTCATTCAGTAAGTCAGTGTGATTGTGTGAATAAGGTTAATGTCAAATGATGAGAGCATTCAACTAGTAGAACCATTAAATGCATAAAGCTATATTTTGTTGGATGTACAGAAAAGCACCCAAAGTACTTTCTTTAGTTTTAGACTTTTAGTTACCTAAAAACTTGGTCTTTACTCTATATATACATCTGTACTTTAGCACTGGGAATTAGAAGACTGTTTAGGAGCTTTAGATGCAATCTGGCTTATTTCATGCACCTCAAGGTACATAGATAAACAGTTTAATTTATCCATCAACACTGATAAAATGGTTGTTGAAGATTTTAATTAGTTTAACAACAACCTCCTTCCTAGTATATTGTGAACATATCTTTTGACATTACAGAAATTATGTGAAGCAAACCAAGGCAAATCATGATAACTTTCACATCAAAGAATGTGTGTCTGCAAATTAACAAGTCAAATGTATCTAAAAGTATTGAATGCATATAATGAAAAATTGCCATAAGCATACTGCTTCAAAGATAAACATACGAAACCATAAAACAGTTTTGAAAACGAATTACAATCGAGGGAAAAATTAAAAGTTGGAATTGGAGTGTTGACTAATTATTATCCTGTCAATTTAAAACATTTTTTACACTATTATCTAATTATGTGTCACATAATTAATTATAAGAGTTTGACCTCCTAGGTTGTTGTTATCATAGTCAAACTATTTAATGATATGACAAAACATAATTACATCATAATGTACATAAATTTATAATAATAGTAGGCCATAAACATACAGTTTAAAAGATAAACATACTGAACCATAAAAAAATTTTGAAAAAAAAAATAATCAAGGGGAAAACTAAATGTTGGACTATTTATTATCCTCTGTCAATTTAAAACTTCTTTACACTATTATTCAATCATGTGTCACATAACTTTAAGAGTTTGACCTCCTAGGTTGCTGTTATCATAGTCAAACTATTTAATAATGTGAAAAACCATAATTAGATGATAATGTGCTTAAGTCAAAATTAAACTCTTACGAGTTAAAATCAACTGAGACTTACTTGATGCAACATGAAGGAGTCCCCCCATACATGGACCTCAACATAGTCATACCCAAGAGATGTTTCCAACTTCCCACAAGAACAACGAAACACCTTTCTGAAATGAGAAGCATTTAATCTATCTGTCTCATCTGGTTCATATAGCCATTTTGCACGAACTACTACAGTAGAGTTTTGACTACTGAAGCCATTGGATTCACTAGACTCTGGAGGCTTGTGGCTCTCTTCTTTGTCACTTAATGTGGTTGGTCTGCCACTCACAAAATCATCATCATCATCATCATCACTTTCTTCACTCTCTGATTCACAAGCTGATGCCAAACTAGATGATCCTATTCTATCTGGCATGCCATCATTTCCAGATGATTGCCTTACTTGGTATTTTTTCCTGTACTTAGACCGAACAGTATAATTATGGAAAGGATGCTCTCCCTGCAATAATAACATCAACAGATACAAAAAGTAAATAAATACCTGATTTTAAACATTATGTACTCATCATCTTCTTCCCTTGTTAACAATACATACACAGTCCCCAGTCACAGTTAAGTTAGGCTCGTAAAGATAGAAAATACGGAAAATAAAGTTAGAACCTGCACTTGATAGAAATTGTAAATAAAGGGAATAACAGCTACAATATCTCTTCAATATTTAATATTTTATTTTCCATTTCATGGTTTAATGAGACAATGTTAGGCAAGCAAATGAGCAGCCAGCAGAGAATATAAGAGTCCTACAGGTCTACTACAGAAAGAAGAAATTAAAAGAGAATAATAACTGTAGTTGACTTAGTCAGAAAGATAGTTGCTAGGCTATTGAGGGAAATGGGGGGAGTTTTTTGGGAATTCATTAGTGTGACTGAGTTTACTCAGTGTGAAGGAGAGTGCTCCTTGTGTAATTCTTTTCCTATTCTTTCTCAATAAAGAACTATATTCTGATGACTTGTTCTTCTTTTATCTTACTCCTTGAGATTCTTTTCCCCAATTTCTAAGGGTTCCTATCAGACAACAATGGAAATGTAAAGTAAAAACCACTAGATGAGGGCTAGTGGAGAAGGATTTGTAGGCATGCAAGAGCTCAAGGTTTAAACCATCATATCATTATTATGCATATCGTATACATCTTGCGGAAGAAAACTAGCCTAGAAGGAAGAAATCAACTTAATTAGCACATAAATTTAAAGAGCCACAAAGAAAAATTATTCAGTAAGCATGCTTAGAAGAAACTGAGATGTAAACCAGAGAATTCATTTCAGGAAAAGCCACACATTTTTACTATAATAAATTAGGAGGGATGAGGGATCACTACCTTAACTAAGGTTTAAACCAACTAAATTAAATTCATAAACTATATTAAGACAAATGAATAATTCAGCAACAACAACTAAACAAAATACAAATGAAAATTAGTATACCTCAAAAACATTAAGTATACTGTTGAACTCCAAAATATGAAAATCAATTTCATCCTGGCTAAAATGACTCTGGATTCCTATTATATCAGCAGGGAGGAGATAAGAATATTTCCGCAAATTGCACTCCCTTCTAGGATCAAATCTCCTAAAACAACCCAAAACTAAGAAGTTAGAAATAACAATAAGAGAGGGGTAATTAAAAATCAAGGAACACTTTAAATTTATGAGCCACCTGAAAAATCACAAGTCAACCGATAGTCCAAATGAATAATTTTTTTCTTTGTGCATGTGTTTTTGTGCATAATCCCGTGGATCAACTCTATCCCCACATAGTGAGGAAAAAGCTTTGGTTGTTATAATCCCATGGATGGCATTTTTAATCTGAACATTTTATACATACATTAAACAGACAAGCCTTTGTATAACAATTGCAGGGCATGTAAAACAAATTGGAGCTTTTAATTTTCAAACTGATAGGAAGTAATCACAGATTTGTCACAGATACTAGCTACAATACATATTGGGCTCTGAAACAAGAGCTCATATATCCTTACAGAACTTAGTTGAGTAGTCAATTCCAAATTAGTTTTGCTAAATTATCAATTTCCTAGTGACAAATGTTAGTGTGGCATTCCTTATCAAATAACTATTAAAAATGGAGAAATAATGAGATGCAGGAAAAAAAAACATCACTCATTTAATCTATAGAAGCACATGATGCATTACCACTCAATAATCAAGATATGAGAAGAGAAATTAAATTATGAAATGACCTCAAGAAATCAAGCATTATAATTTATGTATAACCAAGCAGAGACTATCTTACTTCGTTGAAGGCAGTATGCTAAAAATTCTGATAGTATTAGGAAGATAAGAGTTAATGCGGTTCGCAAGTGCAATGCCATAGTCATCACCTTTCCATGCATTCTCAGGGATTTCCATCTTAAAAGCTATTATTGTTGCCAGAGAATGCACCTAGCACAAGCACATCATAATAAAAGTGGAAAAAAAATTAAGATATGTAAAAACAGAAATAATGACAACCAATTCATAAAGGGAATAGCGAGAAGGTTACCCACTCCTTTATCAGTTCTGCTACTCCGGCCCCATTTCACTTTGTTCAAGTCCCCAAAATTACTATCACGCATGCCACCGGCCATGAATATCGCAGTTTCCAGTTCTTTCTCAATAGCTACATCATGTCAAAATTGTAATGCTTTAGTAACACTCCATTGATTCACATGGGCTAGGCTGAATTAAGTGTATGCCAGCAATCAGAGCTTACATTAAAGTATCAAACTTTGTTCACTTGGAAACAGAACATAATAAATTTAAATAACAAACAAAACACACATCAGAATTTCACCACAGTACTTATTAGTTCATAACACCATATGATTCCAAATTCCAAACCAAAACACTAGCCAACATAATAGAACCATATTCATCTTCATCAATTAAATTTTCAAACAAAACTAAAATTGTAACTGGTGATTTTCTAAAAGGTAACAGAGAAAAACGGTCTCACTGGATAATCTGTGTTCATCTCGTTGCATCTGCAGACCTGCGAATTACCCCAGGAAATAAAATTAGCCAGAAATTCAGAAAAGAAATAAAATTTGAAAGAAAAAAGAAAGAGTTGGGGAGGGTAACCTCTAAAATTGGTTCCAACATAACCAACTCTCATTACCACCTTTTTCTTGAGAAAAGGTTCCCACTTTTCAGAAGGGGTTGGAAGGGACTGAGTGGAAGTGGAAGCACAGAAACATTTGAAGAGTATTGGAGGCAGAAGCAGAAATGGCAATGAAGAAGAAGAAGAAGGGAAAAGCATTGCCACCATAGTGGATATTCTTCTGTTTTCTCTCACACGAGTTGGAATTGAAAGAGAGTGAGGCGAAGAAGAAACACAGCTACTCGCCATTTTCAACTCTTTCTTTGAACTCTTATCTGTTACGCATTGCCAACACAATAACATGTTCGTGGTATGCTCACGTTAAATAATGCAATTATCGTACTTTTCTCTTTGGCTAAGTGCCACTCTGGAATCTGGATTACCATTTCACTGTGTGTTTAATTTTTATATTAAGTAAAATTGTTAATTAATTAGGAATTACTCTTGCTTTTCAAAAAAACAAATTAGGAATTAATCTTAATATAAATTTTATAATGATTATTGCATAATTTAATATTTTTAAGATAAATAATATATGTATTTAATTAAATATTTTGTAACCAATATTTTTTTAAGGCACTGATTAAGGAAAAATAGAATAAGAGTTTGATATTCAAAATTAGCTTAGATTTAATTTAATAACAATTTTACAGTCTTTAAGCATTTAGTATTTATTTATTTTTTGTTACATGGTATTTATTAGTTTGTTTAAAGTTTATTAAAATTGATTTTGGTGAAAATAATTTTGAACTATTGAATGAGATTCTAATGTGTTCAAATTAATCTTAATTATGAATTTTAAATAAAAAAAAATATGTGCTATAGTCAAAAGAAATTACTCTTGTGTTCATAACTTAAATCATATAAATTGACTACATCATAAGAATCTTCTTTCAGTGTTGATTTATGACTGTTTCCCGATAAGTTTCAATCTATTTGCACGATGATAACAACTAATTATAAGTATATTTTACGATTAAATTATATAAGAATTTATAATTTTTTTCCTCCTAATTCTTCTTTTTTGAGAAAATAATTGTTACATTAACATCATTTAAATTTTTGTGCATAAAATATTAAAAATGATGAATTTATGATATTTAATGAATAAAATAAAACCCAAAAAAAGCATGATAATTGAAGAAAGTAGGGATAATTAAGGAAAGTAGGCTAATTAAGAAAAACAAACTAATTTAGGAATGTAAAGGCGGACTTAACACAAGAAATCCACTTAGCTAAGCTAATCTAATCTAATATGCACTTAGAAGAAGAGAGAAGAAGGAAAAAACACATCAGAGAATACAATTGCTTATAGAAGGTAAGAAGAAGGAGAAGTAATCATTAGGAGTCATTCCTTCCTTTCATTTCCTTCTCTTATTTTATTTCTCTTTATTAAATATTCTCCTCTTGTAATTATAAAGTCTCCTATGATTATGAGAGACTAAATCTCTTTTGTTGGGAACTTGATAGCTAACTAATCTTGATTTTTTCTATCTATTTACGAATATTACATTTGCATTATCTTTTCTTGTGCTTAATATTATTGTTTGTGACTTGATCACCCATTTGCATGATAAGTTTTAAGGATAGTGTTAACAGACATTATTTTTTATTTTCTAATAGAACTGGGAACGGGTATCTAAATAAAATTATCACTAGAGATAGGTTGATATTTGTTTAGCATGTTATACATCTTTATTCTTAATGCAATTTACTATTTTAATTCTGCAAAAAGATCTTGGAGAAAAAATAGATAAATTAGGCTCTTTCATGCGGGAACCAAAGTTAGAGTATACTAGTAGATGCAAGTGTAAATTGAAATAATTATAAATAAAGAAAAATCATTAACATTATATCAAAGAGTAGTCCTAGTAGGCTAAGTTCCCAATATTATTGGGTTCTCTAATTTTTTGTCTTTAATTAATCAATTTAAATTCTTGTTTAATTTAATTTTCTGTCAATTTAAATTACTGTTTTTCTCATAATCTTTTTTTGTCAATTTAAATTACCATTTTTCTTATAACATTTTCCAGTCAATTTTCTTTCACTTCTTTTATTAATAAAATATCAATTTACCTAAGTACAAATAAAGTTTATGTGGATTCGACACTCAGATTACTATTTTAACTTTACTATTTGGGACTAATTGATGTACTTGTCAATCCATCAACACATGACTAATATGACTTAATTTGTAGAAAATAAAAATAACATAAATTAACTTAATCTTAATTAGTTGTGTTTAGTTTATATTAACTAAACTTTTTTCATAACTTAAATCATATAAATTGATTACACCATAAAGAATGTTCTTTCACTATTGATTTATGAATATTTCCTAGTAAATCTCAATCCATTTGCATGACTGATATAACATAATTTGTAGAACATAAAAATAACATAAATTTGTATCTTAAACCTCAAGGGCATCTAAGTACATCCATGATGAAATCTTTGTTAAGATTGTTGTTATAACTATTGACATTTATGTTGTATACATGCATCAAGCATGAGCCCACAATTGTAAGCATGGTGTGGTCATCCACCTAAGTTAGGATTACTTGGTAGGACCTTTAACCTAGTGTCAAAGAGTTGGTGGGGTCAAGTGATATGTCACAAGTGACAAACCACTTCTACATTTTCATAGATTAGTTGTACGTCATTCTTTAATGATTTATGACACATGTTGTGTTGAGGATTCATGTGATCCATTATTATTGTATCATATTAAAGAAAGTCTTCATGTTGAACGTTCAAGTTGTTGAAATAGTCTTCATTGAGTGAATCTAAATGCATTACGCAAATGTTGTCTTATCATCAATATGATGATTCATAATGATTGATCTTTTATATATTATTTGATTGATTGTTAATTAAATTATGCTTAGAATACGATGTTGATATTTAAGGAAATTTGTTCATATATTAACTAAATTTTGTAAGCTTTACTCAAGTAGTGTATACATGTCGTGGTTGTGATAATCACATGATGTTCACCAAAGTTTGTGTCAAGGTTGTCAATAGATTGTGTGCACATAGACATCTACTGCATTAACTTTCAAGAGACCATTTGTTAATTGTGAAAATTATATTTATTCCTCGAAAAGAAAACATTTTTGAAATAATAAATGAATTTTTACTGAATGATTCTATTAACAAAAAATGTTTAAAGATGAGACATATAATTAATTCTCGTTTGTGAGTTCTTTTTAATTAAATAAACAAGTTTATAATTTTCAACTTATCAGAGAATTGTCTAATATTTAATGCATATAAAAATTATAATTTTGATAAAGACATCCATTTTTATAATAGTAATATAATAGTTCATAAGATGATTAGTAAGGAAACTTGATAATAGTATTTTTAATTTAAAGGTTATTTTTATAATAATTTCAATTTCGATAGTAATTCTAAAAGCAATAAGAAGTTGAGATTGGAAAAATAAAGTTTTGAGAAGAAATGAAGATTGAAAAAAGTATAAGGTTTAAAAATGTGCAGTAAACTAAGTAAACATGAATTCATAAAGGATAGAAATTGAATACATATGCACTGACTTGCTGAAATTGTAGCCAATGTTCAATGGTAGGCGTTGTTGGTGTTTGAGGAATTAAATGATAGTGTTTCAATCTCGTGAAAATTGACCGTCAATAATTTTATTTATAGACTTCTAATACTAATGGTCACATTATATGATTTCAACATCCATACAACGATATTCCTAAATACATTGATTTGATAATACATACACACTTACTTGATGAGATTGTAGCCAATTTTCAATGGAAGGCGTTGTTGGTGTTTGAGGAATTAAGTGATAGTGTTTCAATCCCCCAAAAATTGGTCGTCAATAGTTTTATTTATAGACTTCTAATACTAACCGTCAAATTATATGATTTCAATATGTATACAATGATATTCCTAAATACATTGATTTGATACTAATAATTATTTTCGTATAACTTTTTCACAATCGTGTCAACTTACACTTCAATTGTCGAAAAATATCTTGCTCCCCGGCACTTTCCAATTGACGTGCCTGAATGAAATTATCAATTCCAATTGAAATACATCTCTTTGATTACACAATCAACTTTCTTAAATTTTTTTTTATCATATTTCAATCGCTTTTGAAGAAATTCTTTTACTCATCTTGTATATCAAAATAGAATTTTTTATTATTTAATCAAATTTTACATAAGAGACGTCACACCATCATAAGAGACCACAGTACATGGAAGATTGGTTGAAAACTTTAGAGGATTTGGTATATAAGATGACTTATATTTTCTTGTGTGCTCACAATAAATTCATATGTTGTTTTACGTAATTTCTTACAATTTTGGCTACTCATTTAAGAGATATGGAAAGAACATGATGTCACTTAACTGCTCATGTGAGCTTTTACGTATTGACATCCATTCCTTAAAGTACCTTGTCCCTAAGAGACTTTCTACAATAGAACAACCTGATGATATTTCACATATTATTTATCATTTTTAGACATAGTGTATAATTGCTATGTTTATTTAGGTTGTGCGTGATATATTTACCTGTTGAGATAGTTTGATGTTGACAATGGTTATAGTTTTGTAAGGCACAATAATATTTATTTGGATGACTCATGATGTATTTAAATATATTTATCAAATTTGATGTTTCTTTTTCATTCCTTGTATGTGAAGTACTGATTGATTAAAAACTGTAGAATGAACACAAAAAATTTACACTAAATTATATGAATAAATTAATTAAGTGCTTTTTTAAATCAATCTATTTTTTGTTCTAGTTATTTGGTGTCATATAATGACAACATGTCCTTACAGTAAGTGCTTTTAGTTTCTATATAAAAAATTACTTTTAGTATAAATGACTTTTAGCTTAGTTCTAAAGAATTACAATATGAAGAAAAATTAACTTTGAAGCCAAAAGAACCATAATAAATTTATCAATATGTTTGGATGTTTAGTCTTCAAAGCAAGCTTGCTATAAAACTTGGTATACTTTTTTGAACTCAATGCAAAAATACTTTTAACTACTTGTTTAAGTTTAATTTTCAAAAGTATTTTTTAATAAATAGAAGAATTTTATATTTTTGATGTGTTTGTTTAAATTATTTTTTCTTACAAGAGGTGGTTTTATACCTTTTTTTTATTTTAATCTTATCTCCTTTTTTTCAAATACTATTTTTTATAATTATTCATTTTGAGTTTAAACAAACTAATAAAAAATTGAGACAAAATTAATTTTACTCAATAATTATCAAACATTTATAAAGATAAACAATTGTCTGTTTTTTTGTTCCATTCACCAAACTCTATCATAATAGCAAATAATGCCCACAACTTTTGAATATTTCTCTATCACCCACGTGTACCATTTACCATCTTCCTACTTAAACGAGGAATAACTTATCTACAATCTGCCCCTGTATCTTCTTCTTCTTTTTTTCGTTAAACCCTATAATAACAACTACTCTACTCTACGACGTCGTCTCAACCATGAACCCTTCCACACTCACCCCTTCCCACACCCACCGTCCTCTCCTCCTACCCTCTCCCTTTTACAGCAGACGGCGTCGTTTCAGAGTCTCCCTCCCTCGCTGTTCCTCCGACGCCGCCGCCGCCGCCGCTCCCTCTCCTCCGCCACCGACGCCGCCGCAGCGACCGCCCAAGGACCTCAAGGGAATCGAGCTCCTCGTCGACAAGCTCTCTCCGCCGGCCAGGCTCGCCACCTCCGCCGTCATCGTCGCCGGCGCCGCGGCCGCAGGCTATGGCCTTGGCTCCCGCTTCGGAGGCAGCCGCTACGCCGCGCTCGGTGGAGCTGTTGCCCTCGGCGCTGCCGGCGGTGCTGCGGCGTACGCTTTGAACGCGGCTGCTCCGCAAGTCGCCGCTGTGAATTTGCACAACTACGTCGCGGCGTTCGACGACCCTTCGAAGCTGAAGAAGGAAGAGATTGAGGCCATTGCCTCCAAGTTAGTTTCAGCTGCTAATAATAATAACCGTTAGTTTTTTTTTTTCCTTCGTTAAATCGATTTTTTGATTTTGAAATGGTTGATTTTTCAGGTATGGTGTGAGCAAGCAAGATGAGGCATTCAAAGCTGAGATTTGTGATATATATTCCGAGTGAGTGACAAATTATTATCATTATTATTGTTGGTGTTGTTTGTGTAGTGGTAACGAGTTATTATTTGTTACTTGCATTTGTGTAGTGATAATGTGTTATGATGATTTGGCTGTTTGATTTTATAACTGAATGATTGATTTGTGGTATAACGTGTTGTTCAGGTTTGTTTCTTCTGTGCTTCCTCCTGGTGGTGAGGAACTTAAAGGTGACGAGGTTGATAGGATTGTCAGCTTCAAAAATTCTTTGGGAATTGATGACCCGGATGCTGCCTCTATGCACATGGAGGTATTTTTTGTTTGTTGTGTGTGTGCGTGTGTGTGTGTAGACACACCTGATTACCAGAGTAGATTGAGTGTGTTTATTATGAGGTGTGAAAGCAGTTCCGTTTCTTACTGGTTTGGTGCTTGTTGACTCCCTAGATTGGGAGGAAAATTTTCAGGCAAAGGCTGGAAGTTGGGGACCGTGATGCTGATGTTGAGCAACGTCGGGTAAGATTGTTGTGTTGTGATGTTATCTTAACCGATTGGTGGCAACACCATCATGGGTTTAGATGAATAATATGGATACTTGGAGCTTGACCATTGTTAGAGTCTCCAGTGCAGGCGTTTCAAAAGTTGATATATGTGTCAAATCTTGTATTTGGAGATGCTTCATCTTTCCTTCTACCTTGGAAGCGTGTATTCAAGGTCACCGATTCCCAGGTATTTATTACTTATTTGTTAACTGGTATGCCTGGCTTGTGTAATGTGATATTAATATGCAATTAGGATGAGAGATTTGGAGCATAGGTTTATGACTGTGTATAGGCATTTGCTTGAAAAGGGAAGACCTAATGTGCTGCACGAAATGCATTTTGCCGTGTTTGTGATCAGTGACATGCTGGCAACATTTCTTAATAATTCTTATATGTCCTCATTGCCATTTCTTATCTTAGTGTTTTTGTTATTTTTCATTTGACTAGTTGACCATAATCTGTTTACCAGATTGAAGTAGCTGTACGTGACAATGCGCAGCGATTGTTTGCTTCCAAGCTGAAATCAGTTGGCAGAGGTAATTGTGTAGTCAGTAATTCCCCTTGGTCCTTGTTTGCTCTTACTGTAACAAAGTTGATCAACTAACTCATGCTTACTCCTCATGAAGTTGTCATAACTTTATACTTTTAAATTTTTCTTATTAATGCGAGAAGATAGTTTTTTGCACTTTTAACAGTCCAATGTATTTAGTGGAGAAATGATTGTAAATGATACTCTTGTTTTGTAATTGTGCATGCATTTCTCATTAAATAAAGCCTTAAAATTTTGTTTGTACTCATCTGACATGCTGGATTTTGTTCTGTAATTCTCTAGAATTACTATCATCCAAACTAGCGAATTCTTTCTATAGCAATTTTTAGAAGTTTTAAATCCTGTTGGCTTTCTAAGTGCTAACCAATGATTTTTTGGCAGATATTGATGCAGAACAACTTGTTGCACTAAGAAAAGAACAACAATTATGTCGCCTTTCTGATGAGGTTCATTTTCATTATTTCTTCTTTCATAACTTTCAACTTCTCTGGGTTAAATTTGCCATCAAATAGTTCCTAGGTATAGTATAATCTTTTTATTAATTAAAGGAAATTTTCATTGAAGCTTGCCGAGAACTTGTTTAGAACGCACACAAGGAAATTGGTTGAGGAAAATATTTCAGTGGCAATTGGCATACTTAAATCTCGCACCAAAGCAGTGTAAGATTCATGGTTTTTCTAAGTATTCTTTTTTGAGAGATCAGGTCATTGCAGTTAATTACTGAACCAAAGATGGTTCCGTATTGAATTTTGAATTCTGGGCATGTTTTTCTTGCTATTTGTTTCATTAGTGTTACTATTCATTTCTTAATTTTTACAAAAATAGAATTTGCCATGTCTGATCATCTGTGAGTTTTTCAGTCCTGGAGTTAGCCAAGCAATTGCAGAGCTGGATAGGGTATTGGCATTTAATAATTTACTCATCTCATTTAAGACTCATCCAGATGTGGATCGCTTTGCCCGTGGTGTTGGTCCAGTTTCTTTAGTGGGTAAGTGTCTGTGATTAGGTGTATGTGTGTATATATAACATGCTGTTTTCTCTTTTTAATCTAAATTCTTGAAGTTTACCGCAATTCATTTTTGGCATAGGTGGAGAGTACGATGGTGACAGGAAAATAGAGGACTTGAAACTCCTTTACAGGGCATATGTTTCAGATGCTTTGTCTGGTGGGCGCATGGAAGATGACAAGGTAAATGGCCATGACAATTGGATATGAACTGTGAACTTCTCAACATGCTTTTTCTCAATATTCTCATTTATTTTGAAGTTGAGTTTGGGTTAGTGTTTTCCAGATGTATGTTTGGATTGAATAATTTATTTTCTAAAAAAAATGGAGTATTCAGCAGCTATTTATATTATATTGGGACAATGAATGGTGCTATAGTATGACTATGTATTGATGATCTATAACTTCCCATGGGTTTAATAGAGATTGAAACCTAGCAGTTTAGCCTTAATTATTCTTTATCGTCTCTATTGTTTTATCTTTCTTTTTTGATGTAGTACCAGTTACCAAAGCATGATTGAACAGGCTGTTCAGTGCATGCTACCATATCCTTATTTCTCTTAAACAGGCTGTTCAGTGCATGATTTAAATATTTCAGCTAGGGCAGTATTTATTTTCAGTACAAGGTATTTGTTTACTGTTTCAAGCCTACTGGATTTTCGCTTATTGGAGCATTTTTTAGTGTTATAAAACAATGTCCTGGCTCCTTGCTTAACACTAACAACTTAAAGCTTTTAGGTCAGGTGGTTTGTTGACTGTTAAGATGTACTAGCATATGATTCCCCTTTGAATATAGTTACATATGTTCTCTAATCTTCCTCTCATGACGAGTCAGCATTCAGATAAGCAAAGACACAGCAATGACTCGAAAACCATGATATCCATCACTATAAAGAATTCTTATTGATATAAGATATGAAACTTGATCTGTCAAAATACTTATTTTTTTAATATAAAATAAAATATTATATTTTAAATATATTTATTATTTTTTCAGCTTGCTGCACTAAATCAGTTAAGAAATATATTTGGACTGGGTAAACGTGAAGCCGAGGCGATTTCACTTGATGTTACGTCGAAGGTATATCGCAAACGACTTGCACAGGCTGTTGCAGATGGTGAGTTAGAAATGGCAGATAGCAAAGCAGCCTTCCTTCAAAATCTATGTGATGAACTTCATTTTGATCCACAAAAGGCCAGTGAACTTCATGAAGGTAAAACTTATTCATGCTTACAGTTAGTTGGAAGTTGACCATATTTTAGGCCTTTATTATTAAACACTTTATGTTCTGTCGGTTTTTATTCATGTGCAATTCTTAAATCTTAAGGTTGTAAAATGTAAACTTGTAAAACCCTTTTTACATGATGTGACTGTTGTCTTCTTTTTAATATTATATTTATTTAGCTATACCACAATCTAACGATAGTATATTATTTTTAAGAAATTTATCGGCAAAAGCTTCAGAAATGTGTAGCTGATGGGGAGCTCAATGAGGAAGATGTTGCTGCTTTGTTGAGGTTGCGTGTAATGCTCTGCATACCGCAACAGATTGTTGAAACAGCTCATTCAGATATATGTGGCAGTTTGTTTGAAAAGGTAGTCGACGTTTACTTTTCCCTATCTAATTGTTTGGTCCTTCATAGGTGTCAAATTAGTGAAATTACATATTTCTTGCTGTGAAGAAGTACGATCCGTCCATGCATTGTAACAAACTGATAATGATAATATGAATCCATGGATGAACACTAAAATTGCTATCCATATGAATATGGGTTCAAGATGATTATGGAACTGTGATTATCAAACTCATAGGTAGCATGAGAAGTTACAGTTGTCAAATTTTAATGTGGTGATAAACCTGATAATGCTTTCATTTACTGGTAGCATGGAGGAGACCATGAATCTACTGCATTTTTTTTATCTTACAGGAAGGATACACTGTTGTAGTCTGTACTCTGTACATGCTAGGATTTGTCTTGAATTTCTAAAATGTGTATCAATTGGAATTGTTACTATAAAATCTGTTTGTTGGTTTTATTATCTTATATCAAAGTTGTACAAGTCTAGAGTGCTTAACTTGATGACATTGATATGTGAAGAAATGGGTTAGTTTTTATTTTGGTGTATCATGAGATATGTTTCAATCTGTCAAGAGATATTCAAAGTTTTATTGCATTATTACTAATTCATGTTTCCCTTTTGATAGGTTGTGAAGGAGGCAATTGCATCAGGGGTTGATGGATATGATGCTGAAATCCAGAAATCAGTAAGAAAATCAGCACATGGCCTGCGACTTACTAGGGAGGTTGCTATTTCTATTGCGAGCAAGGCGGTGAGTATCAAGTTATCAAGAAATTCAATGCTCATATATAGGTTTGAATTGGTTTAAATTTTGCTCTGATGTTTTTTTGGCATTACAGGTAAGGAAGATTTTTATTAATTACATAAAACGTGCACGGGCAGCTGGAAATCGTACAGAGTCTGCGAAAGAACTGAAGAAGATGATAGCCTTCAACACCTTAGTTGTAACTAATTTGGTGGAGGACATTAAAGGGGAGTCAGCTGATATTTCAACTGAAGAACCTGTGAAAGAGGACATTACACAAACTGACGACGAAGAATGGGAATCACTTCAGACACTCAAGAAAATAAGACCGAACAAAGAACTTACGGAAAAGTTGGGAAAACCTGGTCAGACAGAAATTACTCTGAAAGATGATCTTCCTGAAAGGGATAGGACTGATCTTTACAAGACATACTTACTTTATTGTCTAACTGGTGAAGTGACAAGGGTTCCGTTCGGTGCTCAGATCACTACTAAGAAGGATGATTCTGAGTATCTTCTTCTAAATCAGCTTGGTGGGATCCTGGGATTGAGTAGTCAAGAAATAGTGGAAGTGCACAGGGGTCTAGCTGAGCAAGCTTTTAGGCAACAGGCTGAGGTAATTTTAGCTGATGGACAGTTGACAAAGGCCAGGGTGGAGCAGCTTAATAACCTCCAGAAGCAAGTAGGCTTACCTCAAGAATATGCTCAGAAAATAATCAAGAGTATAACCACTACAAAAATGGCAGCTGCCATTGAAACTGCTGTAACTCAAGGGAGGCTCAATATGAAGCAGATTAGGGAACTCAAGGAAGCTAATGTTGATTTAGACAGTATGGTATCCGAGAACTTGAGAGAAACCCTCTTCAAAAAAACTGTTGATGACATTTTCTCATCCGGTACAGGAGAGTTTGACAATGAGGAAGTATATGAAAAAATCCCATCAGATCTCAACATTAACAAAGAGAAGGCAAGAGGTGTTGTTCATGAGCTTGCAAAAAGTAGACTATCTAACTCATTGGTTCAGGCCGTGTCTCTACTAAGACAGAGAAATCACAAGGGAGTGGTAAGTAATATTCAAAGCTTCATGTTCACTTAGTGCATGTTTGGATTCACGTTGGATTATCTAAAATTACGTGCAAATACTAGATCATATGATTTCAAGTAAATGCTCATATATGTTTGGTTTCACTTTAAGAAATTGATTCCGAGTTGATCTTGAGTTGAAACAATTTTAGGTAGTTTTTTGTGTTGAATAAAAAAGGTTTATATTAAGTTTTATTTTTAACTTGCTTTCAGAAAAAAAAATCATCCAAACATAAGTGATTTCACTTCAAAATCAATTTTGCAAATGTTTGTCCCAACATGGTTATTGTTTGTTTGGACGAGCGTTGACAAAATTGATTTTAAATTGAATTGATTTTGCAAAATTGATTATTGATTTTAAATTGAATTGATTTTGCAAAATTGATTTTAGTTAAAATTGATTTTGAAGTGATATGATTTATGTTTGTGTTTTTATTATAAAATTAAGTTAAGAATAAAACCCACTATAAAATTTTGGATCCAATTCCAGCGTAAAAATTATTTAAAGTTGTTTAAATTCAGAATCAATTCTGAGTTCTTCTTTAACCATCTAAAATTTATCTAAAATCAATTCTCCAATGTAAAACAAAGCATGCACTTATTCAAACATATTTTTACGTTTGGTTGTACAGGTTTCTTCACTCAATGACTTGCTGGCATGTGACAAAGCAGTACCCTCACAGCCAGTTTCATGGGAAGTGCCAGAGGAGCTTGCTGATCTATACACCATATACTTGAAGAGTGATCCAACTCCTGAGAATTTGTCTCGTTTGCAGTATCTGTTGGGTATAAATGATTCAACAGCTGCTGCTCTTAGGGAGATGGGAGATAGATTACTCAATACCACTGCTGAGGAAGAGAAGTTTGTATTCTAGTGTTGTGATAAAATGTTTGGCATTTTAGGCATACTAGAGATGCTTCAAGTCCCCTTAATTTTGCCATTTTTTATTTGCCATTTTGTTTAACGGTAGCAGAAAAAGAATATCACCATGTATAAACTTTGGAATAGAGATGAGTGCAGTGCTGAAATCTTAGATAATATTTTGTTTGAGATAGTTAAATTAATCAATTGTTATTTTGTATGAATGAAAATAAGTTCTCATAATCGTGAACAAGTTTTTCACCGAGCTTGTTTGTGTTTGTTTTTACATTTAAAACTCAGTTTAACGCAAATCCAACATTTTTTTGGACCTTTTACGTTGGAAAGTTAGATCGTGAAAATGAACATTAATTTATTTATATCATAAAAGTTTAATTATTCATTTAATCTTTATAATTTTTAAACTTATTTTTTTAATTTTTATAATTAATAAGTAGATTTTTTAGTTTCTAAAGTTTAATGAGTAGATTTTTTAGTTCTTAAAATTTATATTTTAATTCTTAAAAAGTTTCCGTTGTTAAATATACTTCAAAATTCCTCCTTTTTCTTTATAGATCTATGGTGATTTTGGAGACCAGTGATTGTGGAGTATTTTTGTTGTATGGTACCGTCTTTATATCCATCTTTAAAAATAATATTTCATATTTTTGCTAGTAATAATTTTAATTCCTATTCACATAGCCATCGGATACTTATATATTGTTGGATATTTTTCTTTTACATAGTGTTAATAATAATAAATCAATAAAAATAATTTAATCAAAACAAACAAATATAAAATTAATTCATTTAAACTCAAATGATAAGTAAATAAAATTACAAAAATAATCATTTAATATAATGATCGTTAAAGTTAATTAACATATTTTAATGTTTTATTCGGTTAACAAAAATTTTAAATTAAAAATTTAATATTTTTTATTCTTTAATAGTGATACTTAGAGACTTAAAATATTAATCATAAAAAGGATAGTTATATATTTTTTTAAAACTATATAAATGTTACAAATGAGTGAAGCTTTTATATATTGTCAGTGTTGCAGGAAGGCTCTTGGAGTTTTCAAAGAAATACGGCAGAGGATGGCTGGAGAGGGTGGAAGTAGCCAGCGGCAACAAACAGTGGTAGTCAGAGAGTTAGTAGGAGGAGTTACTGGAAGGGAGTGAAGATCCTGTGTTGACAGTACCATGAGGGTAAAAAAATAATAGTTCATGCTAAACCTTATAAAGTAGTCTACCCTAGTCTTGTTTGTTCTTAATTTGTTTAGAGTGTTGCTAGGTGCATCCAGTATTTTTTTTAAATGGCAAAATTATCTCTGCTTTCTTTCTCTCTTTACGGATTAAGTTGATCTGTAAGAAGCTTGCAGATCAAGTTGCTCCGTAAAAGACTTACAGATCAACTTGATCCGTAAGTCTTAAAAATCAACTTGCGGATCAACTTGATCCGTAAGAAGCTTACGGATCAAGTTGATCCGTAAGTCTATGGATCAACTTGATCCTAAGTCTTAAAAATCTATTTGCAGATCAACTTGATCCCAGGAAGCATGCAGATCAAGTTGATCCGCAAACTTCTAACGGATCAAGTTGATCCGTAAGTCACTTGCGGATCCACTTGATCCGTAAGAAGTTTATCATCTATATCAACTGCGGATCAATTAAAATCTATGCGAATCAATTCATTGCATATGCGGATCAACCTAAATAAACTGGATGTACAAAAATATTTTAAAAAATACACATGGGTATTTTTGTCTTTTCATGTTAAGTGCTGGGTGCACCAAGAATAATGCTGGTGCACCAAGCAACACCCATTTGTTTACCCTCTTGTCTTGAAACCGTACGTTGTTCATGCAAATTCTTTTTCTTCAAAATTTTCCTATATTTTATTAGATAGATCAACAGCAGTATTTTTTCTGTGTCCATATAAAAGAATGCAAAAGAGACTACAGTAACACATGCCAGCATTTATTGATCTGACATAAGTATTCCAACAAATGAATAAGAAAAAAGGAATAATTTGGCCTAATTTGTGCCGTGAGTGTCAAAATGGTATAGAATCCACCAACCCAATGATCATCACCCCCCACTTGATACAAGAAGTATTGGTAATTTAGCTGTTTGCGCTAACATTGCATGAAGTGCTAACAAATGCTACACCTTGTTTGACTAGATGAAGAAAACCTTACAAATCATGAGGTTTGTACCACCTATTCTTTTAATATTTATTTGAGTTTAATTTAAAATGGATATGTATTTATTTTGGTGCTAAAACTATGAGACAATGACAAATTAATTCTGAAAAATAAAAAATTTAAATTTAGTTTTTGAATGTAAAAAAAAATGTTAGAGGTTGATTCGGTTAAATTTTTTAGATCATTTAAGAATTAATTTAATAATAAATTATTTTTTAGAATTAATTTAATATTAAGTTGTAAAATTTAAGAATCAATTTATCATTAAATTATCTATAAGATTAATCTATCACATTTTTTATATATTTAGGAATTAAATTTAAATTTTTCATTTTTTAAAATTAATTTTTTATCATCTCGTACTTTCATGGACAAAATAAATATTTATTCATTTAGAATTTTCATGAAAGCACTCCAAAAACAACAACGGGCACTCGTGCTTAATGGAATTGAAAGGAATACTTTTGATTATGCTTGAAATAAATAGTTAGTGTAGATAATACATTGTCGACTAAGACGAACTAAATATAGGGGAAGATGAAAATGTTAAGAGAAATGAAATTAATTTATTTGATTTTTGCTTTTAACACAACCAAGGATACACCAGTATAGTTTAAGTAAAATTATAATAATGTCCAAAAAAATCCACAAACATACTTTTCCCAGGACACATTAATTTTCTATCAAATATTGATGATACATTTTCACTATTTTTGCTTGAACGACTTATTCCAATAATGAAAAATGTTAATATATAAATATATGGTATTTGCTTTCATAAATATCTTCCATTTGGTCATCATCGATATACCTCTAACCATACTAATCGTATATTTATAAATTCGCTGCACAAATCGTATATGATAAACTGAATTTTCTTCAGATAATGGCCAATAATAATTATTAGACAATAATAATAATTCTTTTTGATTGTTCTTTTGTTAGAAAGTTATATACAAAGTAACTTGAAACTCCTGCTGTATAGTTTCAAACATGGATCTTAATTAAAAGCGTTAGTGGGGTGGTAGCGTAATGGAATAAAGAGTACTAGAGTAGGTATTCTTTCATATACGCAAATTAATTCTAATGAAAATTCATAGCCTAATGAATATGTAGCATAAATATTTTCAGCATTAATACAGCATAGGAGAGGAAGGTAACCCTCTAAAAGAGAGTAAAAAGATAGATGGTTTGCTTCACTCAAAGCTTTAACTAGATATCTCAATGAAACGTGTTTATGCTGCTAACCCTGATTAATTAAGTACTACGTACTATTATGCATTTTTTTTAAAGCTCTCTGATTAAGTACTAAATTGGTTACAATTATCTCCAACTCTTGGTTTAGAATTGACTTGTGCACGCAGCACACTTTTCACCTGCTTAGTTAGAATTCTTCACTTACTCTCACAAACCATACTTAAATATATGCCGTTTACTTTTGGAAATTATTACTATTATCACTATCATCATTTTCAGACAAATTAAAGACAATAAACACTAATAAGTCATAGTTGAAATTAACACTTGAGGATGTTAATAGGTTCGGCGGGTTTGCAGAACTTGGTTTCCAAGTTTCTCAAATAATTTTGTTGACTAGTTTGATTCCTTTTATCGCGTGTTCACACTCCAAACTACCCATTTAGTGGCAAATTCTTTTATTAACTATCAAATAAATGTTATCCCATTTATTTATAATTTTATATAAAATATGAATCAAACGTATTTTGAAACTTAAGCTTAGCTCAATTTATGTTCTTAGGGGTGTTTATTTCATGATATAATTTTACATTTATGTGAATCATATTTCTAAAATTATTATGCCCAGAATGTTATTCTCATAAACATGTTTAACATGTTTGGTTGAAATTTAATTATTATAGAAAATTTAAAATTTATTTAATTAATTTTTTTAAAAATAAAAGTAAATTAATGTAGTGAAAATAGGTAATTATTGTAAAAAATAACATTCATTCTCACGAGAACATTATATATCCAGAATATAGTTTCCTTGAAACATGAAAATATAACATACCCAAAAATAAATTCTCATAGCAGTCTTCTAATAAACATGAACATATATTATTCCCACCTTCATATTTCTGGGAATAAAAGAGAACATGACGTGATGTGTGTGGGTAATATGACATGGGAAATTTTATAAATCACATCAAAAAGAAAATTCTGACAATTATTTTGTCAGAGGTTATAAAATGTTGCAAAATTCTTTAATTGAATGTGGATATGTTGAACAAGGAAAAACAATAGTGACGTACTGCACATCAATTTTTCATTTTAGACTTCCAAATTCATATATTGTTTAATATATAATATAGGTTCTCTATTTTGGATATTAAAATTACATAGACTTGGGAATTTCGATGGCGAAGTCCACATCTGAGTAATAACTCTCAAGTCCTTAATTCAAAATAAAATTAATTTATATCATAACTACTTTGATTAGTAAATGAAAGGCTTTTTGATCATTGTACAATTTCAATTCTCCAAATTTCAATTGTACTAACGGGTCTTTCAGGTAAATTTGTGATTTTTGTCTCTCAGATCCAATTAACTGGACTTTTAGATACTATAATTATACAAATTTAGTATATTATATAATATATTAACATTATTTTGGTTTATATATATGAAATAATATATATACTCGAGGACTAAGATTGTACAATTATAATATCTAGGAAATTTAATTAAACAATTAGAACCTATAGGTTAAAATTTACAATTGTGATCCTTAAAAGATTTGTCCTTGACACAATTAAAACCAAAGAAATTAAATTATCTAAAACCAAAGAAATTAAATTCTCACAATTATGATAACTGAGATACCAAAAGTACAATTAATTAAGCTTAAACGAAAACATAGCCCAATTTATTAAATTAACACCAGCGCTACTCGTAGCATTTTAATAAATCAGTTATATAACTTAAATTCGTTTAATATACCTGTGTTTGAATTCATATGGTCGATGACAAATCAGCAAAATTCACTAAAATGACTTAATGGTGGAGGGTTTAAATAACTTGCATGATATTTTAGATTTAAACTTTGTTGTTTTTCGCAACATATGTTCGATCTAGACGTGGTAAGGCGAACCATTTAGTCAAGAACAAGATTATTAAGAAATATTTACCCACGACTCACTAATAAATTTTATTGAAATTCACATATAAAAATATATATTATTGTAGTATTAAACAATTTATTGAAAGAGATCTAAACAATATAGAATAAATTATATACTGAATGATGTTTCATCCAATTCCTTCCATCCTCCATTTCTTACTATTATACTAACATATGTTAATTATTTGAAATACTTTACAATTACATTTTTTATATATTACACTGTCTATTTTCTCAGTAAGAGAGGTTATTGCAAACTATTAAAAAACAAGAAGTTTAGTGCAATCTGAATAAACTTGGGAAGGATGTATAGGTATATTATTTCTATAATTAATACAACAAGTCTTAATTAACTTTGATGTTAAGGTAGAAAACCAAACCTAAAATGACTGAATTAAATATATAATGAAAGTAATAGAACCTAAACCTAATCCAGCAGTTTCCCATAAAAGTCAAATCTTAAGACTATGGAGGAAAAGTGAAAGAATATTTGACTGTAAATAAACTTTGGTAGCATTATAACTACTCTGCATTCATGAAGATTAGGCAATAGTCCAAGCGTGCTGGACCCAACCAGCTTCATGAAGATTAGGTCGACGAAACTGGCAATGTTGTTGTGGATGTAGGATTGGGGGCTTGGGTGGCACGGTTGAGGGAGAGGGAGCAACGACAACGATGACAAAATGAATGCAAAGAACAAGTGTCACATTTAAAAAATTAATTAAAAATTACATGTTTTACATTTAATCTAATGTGGTACAATAAATAGATAATTGATGTGTCAAACTAATTAACACCTCAGTATTTAATTAAAGGACTCTGTTAATACAAGAGACATAAATCATTTTTTTTAAAATATTAAAAGTAAAAATAGTTTTTTTTATTAGAGATCAAAAATAAAAATTATATATATATATATATATATATATATATATATATTCAATTTTTATTTTTAACATGAACACATATTTAAGTCTAAAATATATATATTGGTTCTATTTTAATATAGGAACATACATTTAAGATTCCCCTTTCTGAATGTGAGAGTTAATTACTAGCCGTTAGTTTCAATTTCCATAAATGAAAGCCGTTAGATTTAGTTTGTACACCTTGATTGTTACTTTGAAACATTAAAAAATATATATTTTTAAATCTAATAATATAAGGGTTTATATAAAGTTTAGACTTTTATTTGTTCTAAAGTCTTGAAGTTGGCAAATATGGGCCTCAAAACAAATTATTGGTGATGTTGATCGAGTTTTTTTAAATCCATGTATCAAGGATATGATAATTATCTATTGACTATGTTATAGCATACATGTTGTTTGGTGATAATTATTTGTTAAAGAACATGGCTATTTATAATTGAGACTCATTAATAATTGTTGATCACCATTATATTCATTTATATTAAAATTTACCTAAAATACAAAATATTTTTAATTTATAAAAAATGAGACTATAGTTTTTTAAATTAGACTAAAGTAGTATAATTAATTTGAGATTCTTCTAAGCAAGCATAGTGTAATTTAGCTACTTTAAAAGACTGGTAGATCGGATTTAATTGCATAATAACAAGCATAGTGTAATTTCTGCCCCTTCGATACATGTAATGATGGGCATATTGTAGTAGTGTCTTTGGTGGTTCTTCTTAAAGGATTACACCAATACAAAAAATGCTAGGCACTGTACACAATCATTTAATTATAAATTATATATTAATTTTTTTATAAAATTATCTAAAATGTCATGTCATATCAATTATAATTTTTTATTTAATAACAAAATGAATTTTTTTTTAGATTGTGGGTGCATCCCTATTAAAACTCTTATATTAAATTGAGAAGTGCCGGTGAAACTTTGTCTCTAAGATATTCTCTTCTATTGGTTACGAGGGTTCTGCTAATATACAAATAAGAGTTACCTAATAATTAAGAAATAAGACGCACATATATAGTGAGAGTCATCACATGCATGCATGGATTTTACTTAATGGAATAGAGTAGAAAAATGTTAAAATTAATATGTTTCTTGTAGCAAATTTGAAGTCATGATAACCACAGACAAATTGGTCCATAGGGTCCAAAATGGAGCTATACCGCGCGCACCACACTATAAATAAAGCTTGAGGAGCAGTGTTTACTTCACAAGTTCAAAGAAACATGCACCATTAACTACTTTAACTTCTTCTAAGTGGTGTGCTATCACATATTAAAACAATGGCCTTTCACTCCCGTGGTCACATGTTTTCTTTCTCCACCATTTTTCTTTGCATGTTTTCCATGGCCTCTTCTCAGTTAACTTCAAATTGCTATGAATCAACATGCCCTCAAGCCCTCTCTATCATCAGAACCGCGGTGATCGGAGCAGTTGCCAAAGACCACCGTATGGGAGCTTCCTTGCTCCGTCTTCATTTCCATGACTGCTTTGTCAATGCACGTTTTCTCTTCCTTCGTAGCCTCATTAATTTTTCTGATCATTTTCAATTAATCTCATGCGTATATATAAGATTAAATTCGATCCGAAAAAATATATATACTAGCATGATCGGCATGCATTTACTCTGCTTTTCAAACTGTACTTAGAGAAGCCTACACATTTTATTAGTTTTGTTTTTGTATACAAAGGTCGCATTGAAATTTAAATCTATAACCTCTTACATACTAGTGGTTGTGCATTTAGTTTTGTTTAAAGTCATGAGGGATTTATCTTAGAAACAAAAATAAGACATACATCAATCTTTAATGAGAAAATCATGAAAATAGATTTTAATATAATTTGATTTATCTAATTTGTATCTGTTTAGAATATCTAGAATTGATTTTCCCATTGTTAGGATTGTTTAAAATTCTATTTAGGAAGGCTTATAGTTTTGGCAAACCTTTATACAAAATTACCGTTCTTATCCTTTTATACTTGGGCATTTTTTCCCATAAACTATATATCATGCATTTTTTTCGTCATATATATGTGTGTGTACGTGTAAGCACTCGTGCATCATGCATGATTCTTGTTTTCGTGGTCTAACCTAACATGCATGCGCATCCGGTCCTTGTAAGTATGATCGAGTGTGAATTTTAAATTCAAACTGCTTTTTGAGAGTGGAAGAAAAAAAAAACATTGTTTGGCGTAGTAGTTGAAAGTTAATTGAATTTAATTATAGCACGCATGAAAATAAAAGTTGACATATATCCACGTTCAGTTTAACCAAATAATATTCTCATATACCTTCCTAGCTACATCGTTTTGCCAAATTAATTAACTTAAGCTTTTAGATTAGTTAGAAATATTTCTTTAAATCGTAGAGGATGTCATGAAAATATAGCTAATTAAGCGTTTAATGCAGATTAGAAGAATGAGACATATTAAATTAACTGCATTTTTAACTTTTTGGATATTGGTAATTAATGTGTTACGTGATACAAATTTGTATTGTAGGGATGTGATGCATCTGTTCTGTTAGATAACACTTCGACCTTTACTGGAGAGAAGTCAGCTGCTGCAAATGTGAATTCTCTGAGAGGTTTTGAAGTAATTGATGACATCAAAACTAAAGTGGAGGCTGCTTGTCCCGGAGTTGTTTCTTGTGCAGATATTCTAGCTATTGCAGCCCGTGATTCCGTTGTTGCAGTAAGTTTAATAAATATGAACAAATAAAATCCAAAATGATAAACATATTGATATATAGATATACTTGTTGGCTTGTTACACTATTATTATAGAACATGTCTCGTTATAAAATTTGATAAAGTTTCACCTACTCGTATTATAAACCAGATGTACAAGAATTATAAATTTTTACAAAGCTATTGTTTTTCTCTCTTCATCTCATTATCTATATATCTTATCTCACACATTTCTCTCTTCTCTTCCTTTTTAGAAAGTGTGTTGTGAGAATTTTGGTAATCTCATTATCTATATATCTTACACTTTTCTCTCTTCTCTTCCTATTTAGAAAGTGTGTTGTGAGAATTTAGGTAAGTAAAAATAGTATTACATACATGATTTTTTATTTAACACTTTCATTTAAAAAAGACATTAATTTGAGCTTGAAGAGTAAATGATTCTAATAATCATTTCAGCTATTATTTAGAAAGATGGGGGTGACAAGGACAGAAATTCAGACCACAAGGCCGTTATAGTAGTTTTAAAAATACTACTATCATAAACTAATTACTCCAAGAGCTTAAAATAGTAGGTAAAATTACATAAAACAGTGTTATATCTAACAATTCACTTTTTAACAATTGAGTGGTATTTTGGTTTTATCTCAGTTGGGAGGACCATCATGGAATGTTGGGTTAGGCAGAAGAGATTCAACCACGGCAAGTAAAGATTCTGCCACTACGGATATCCCATCCCCACTAATGGATCTTAGTGCCCTTATATCTTCTTTTTCAAAAAAGGGGTTTAACACCAAGGAAATGGTAGCCCTCTCAGGTAAATAAATATTAGAGGATCTCTCATAATAATCTCTAACTTTGACTTTAACTAATTAATTAATGGCATTAATATAAATAAGATTATATATTATGTCAACAATATATATTATCACACATATGAATCTTGAATCATTTAATAATTTTTCATGCATAAATAGGAGCACATACAACGGGGCAAGCCAGGTGTCAGCTATTCAGAGGCAGGGTTTACAATGAAAGCAGCATTGAGTCAAACTTTGCAGCATCACTCAAGTCAAACTGTCCAAGCACTGGTGGAGACAGCAACCTTTCCCCGCTTGATGTCACCACAAGTGTTCTATTTGACACTGCTTATTTCAAGAACCTCATCAACAAAAAGGGACTTCTACATTCTGATCAGCAATTATTTAGTGGTGGTTCAACAGATTCTCAGGTCACTGCCTATAGCAACGACCCTTCAGCTTTCTATGCAGACTTTGCTAGTGCCATGGTCAAAATGGGAAACCTTAGCCCCTTAACAGGGAAAAGTGGCCAAATTCGTACTAATTGCCGCAAGGTTAATTAATTAATATGAACAAAAAACATGCTCATTCAGTCACAATATATATGTATGGCCTTTTATTTTCTAGTTTATGTTTAGTCATAATAAGCTAAGAATATTGAAGTGTAAGGTGCTGTGGTTAGAAGCTTTAGTCCTCTCAAAATAGAGGGGAATAAAGAAAAGTTTCTGTGGTTTGTTAGTTAGAGTCTTGGATCAATGTATCATCCTTTACCAACAAGAAAATTTCAGCTCCGTATAACTATATGTACTTTTAATCTAGAGTTATTTGTACTGCCGTAATGCATACTTGTGCCTCAACTATATAGTATATACAATAAGATAATCACTCCAACCAGCTAAAAATGTAGAACAGTGAATAATGCTATTCTTTTTAATAAATTTGGTTAATTCCGGGTTAATTATATGAAGCGCAAGGACCTCAAGTTACTGACAATATATATATATATATATATATATATATATATATATATATATATATATATATATATATATCAGCACATGAAAAAACTACCTTTGCCAATGATTTTTTTAATTTGTTACTCTCCTATCAATATTTTTTGTTAGGGGATCTTCTTCCAATTAAGTCAGGGGAGTAACTGGTCCATTATAACATACTATACCCTGTCAAATAACCATAATGATTTGATAACTGTTAGAGATGCCTCAGCTTAAATTTTTGAAATAAATGATCCTTAAATAGGCTTAGTTTTAACTGAATATATGTTTTATACAATTCTTTCTACCAAATAACGACCTTAGCATTTAGAAAGACGACTTATGCATGTACCATGAGATTTCTAGTCTCAATATTACATATATTTCCTAAATTTTATCAAATAATAATATAGTTGAATGTAATTAGTGCCACACATGATTTTCTGTGACATGCTTTAGCCAGATCCCGATCATCATCCGTTGAAAAAAATTGCAACCAATCTCCACCATCAAAGAATTTTGCTCTGTAAAAAAAAAACATAGTCAATTAAAAGAATTGCAGACTTCAAAATTGAACTGCAATGCGTGCAGCTGCATGCAGAGTTGGCTATCATATTTTCCAATTTCAGAGGTATGACTACTTTATAAATGAAGCTTCCTAAGTGCCATGGCCAATTGAGTCAACGAAATGGGAAAAAATCAAAAGAGTATAGTGTTAAGCACCAAGTAAGACATTCCAATTATTGAACAGTGCAGCAACACGCGTGCTTTGTCCTTTAATAGCGAAGGAATATATATTCCTTATGCTTTGTTCATTAAATTTGAACCATTCAGGTATGGCCTTATGAAATTTCTATGAATCAACTAAATCAGCTTCTGAAAATTATTAGCCAAATGTCTATTGCAGGCGAGTAATACATAAATAAGTAATAATTGATGGATGACACGTTTTCTAAAGCTCATTGCATGATATGAAGCTAATATAATAGCACGTTAACCATTTAGCAAAAAGAAAAGCAAGTGAAGGAGTTTGCTCCTAAATTTCTGACATAGATCATCTTATTTTCAAAAACAATTTTTTTTTCAATTCATAAATGTTTCAATTTTTTTTTTAATTTTCAGATCGAATTTTAACATCTTTAATATAGTCAACTTTAATGAATCTGTAATTTTTGTGGATCTAAGTTTAATTAAAATGAATTTTGGTTTCATTGTCTTAGGTACTTAATTTGCAGTACAACCGTTTGTTCTTTTTAAGGTTACACTTCAAAAGGTAGGGTGGTGGGGGGCAGAGAAAACCTACCTTAGTTATCATGATAATGACCCATTCAGCAGTTGATATGTCAGATAATAACTATTCAAACAATTAGTCATAATAATAACTATTCAAACAATTAATCATAGGTTTGTTTGAATAAATTTCTCTACAAGTACTTATATATAGGAGAAAAAATAAAAAAATAATTTTTTCATAAATTAAAATTAGTTGTGCCAAAAAAAATTGATTGACCATTTTTGGTAAAATTTTTCTTTTTAATCATATTATTTTTATTTGCAAAGCTCTATACTTAAAATAGATCCGAGCTCAATTTTACTTGCACCAGTGGTTACTACACGTGTAATTTGATGGTTAAGGGCAGGGCGATACTATACAAGGGAATTTAATTAATATAAAGGGTTTATCATGCTTTGTAAAGTAATTAATATATAATGATATGACATTTTAATTTCTTAACGTTTTGGGGTTGTTGCCCGATCATCCCATACATAATTCTGCTCTACGCAAGAAAGTAGGTGAGAAGTGTGCTTGTGTAAAATCTGTCATGAATATATAACTTTTTGAGATGACTGTGTCAAGAAATATAAGAATCATGTCTTACCCCAATTAAAAAAAGTAAGAAGGAATTATATAAATATGTATGTATCTTTGAACTACTTGATCTTGACAACAAACATGTCCCATTATGATGGGAGTAGGCAGCAACGTGTTATCACATAGTTTAGAAATATCAAATAAATATAATCCATGGTATGGAAGAAATTGCCTAGTTCGCTGGCCTTCACTTCATACATGCATTTTTTTCTTTCAACTCTTGAATGAAATAACATTCACATCAGTTAAATTGCATGATGTTGTTTTTTACTCAAACAAATAGGTCTTGATGCGTTACTGATACGTTACATTTTTATAACCATGCATGCACATGTAAAATTTTAAGTAATACAAACACTTTCATGTAAACCATCCAATATCACTTTTTGATTGTGATTACAACCGAAACAAATACATTTTGATATAAACACTTCAAAGGCAAGAGCCAATTGGTCTCACAACGAAACAAATGAAAATAGTAATAGTAATAGCAACGAGATTCATATTTTTGAACCAAGAGTCTTATTGCCACAATCAATAAACAGTATTTTAAGATAAGGATTATAAAAATTGGCACATGACTTTATATTAAACAGTTGCTCAATCAATATTCATGACATGCAGTGCTAGTAGTTGACTTTTCTGCAATTGTACACCTGATCTCTCCCTCATAGCCAGTAAGAGGCTTCAAGTTACCCATCTTAATCATGGAAACACCAAAATCTCTTGCAAAAGCATAAGGGTCATAGGTGTATAGCTGCACCAATCTATCACTTTCACCACCATCAACCTTGAATAGCTCTTGATCAGAATGGAGGAGACCCTTTTTGTGCAATAAAGCCTTGTAGTATGTGGTGTCAAATTGTGAAGGAGAGGAGGCATCAAATGGTGATAGATTAGTGTCTCCACCGCAAAAATGGCGCAAAGTGGCTGCGAAGTTGGGGTCTATGTTGGTGTCATTGAAGATCCTGTCCCTGAAGATAATGCACTTTGCTAGTCCAATGGTATGGCCACCAGAGAGGACCAGGCCATGAGATTGGAAACTAGCAAGAAGCTGTGGGAAGTTGAAGAATGGGGGAGGGAGACTGGCATTTGCAGCATCCTTGCTTGCATATCTTGCATCTCTTCTGCCAAGTAACACTTGGTACCGATATTATGGACCCCCCAACTGTTAATAGATACATACATTATGCATAATTTGTTACTTTTCCCTTTTTACTGTGCGTGAGGCACACAATTTACAAGAGTCCTATAATAATATTTAACACACTCTTTTTAACACATTCAACTTGAAATTCGTATACACAATAAAATAGCATATCAAAATAGAGTGTTCAATAGTGTGTTGAGAGTTTTTTTTTTTAATCAAAGAGTATCAATATGTTCAAGAACAAAACGTTGTAATATGATTTGAGACTATCATGTGTTCACATAATCTCAACTAATTTTTATGTGATATATAATTGAGTTTTTTAATTTAGGATTGAAAATTTTGATTACATGCTATATAGAGATTGAATGTATAAAATATCATAGACACGTGCTAGTTTTAGATCATACGATAATTTGTTGTACGAGGAGAATTTAATTTGTATGGCACTCACTATGGCTACTGAGTCTCGAGCTGCTACAGCTAAGATATCTGCACATGATATTACAGGACGATTGCATGCTTTGTCAACTGCTGCTTTGATTTCATTAACCACCTCAAATCCTCTAATTGAATTTAGATTTGGAAGTGCAGTCTTCTCCCCCGAGAAGGAAGGTGTGTCATCTAGCAGCACTGATCCATCACAGCCCTGCACGTGGACATTTCAGATTCATGGTATTTAATAAAATACTACTACTATAAAAGAAGTGATATATGTCATATGTAATGCTCCTGTTCTGAACTTTTGCTATGGGTTCTTAGTTTATCATAGTTGGAAATTTTTGTGATTGGGTTCTGACTTGTACCCTACGCATCATGTTACATCACACTTGTTTCATTTTGCTACTTGCAGGCATTGGAAATTAATTAATTGTTTGACACGATGATAAAAATATGGAATTAACCTGATGACTACCTGAGCTAGCCAAGTCTGATATATATTTTATATTTATTTATGCAGAATAATTGGATGATGAGAGTTGACGAGGTTTTTCAATCATTAGATTTGACATACTAACAGTTGAATTATTGGTTAATTAATTAGTTGAAACAAGCAGCACTCGAAGTTTATAAGTTTACTAGTCTAATTAAAACATTAGTTAAGAAGCTTGACATATAGAGTTGATTCATGCGAGGTTTTATGGAAACCTAAAGGAGATATTTCTAAACTTGATTTAATTGGAATTGGGCCTTGTGGTTGTCATATTAGGCTTCAAATACTTAACTGCTGAACAGAAATGCTAAAGGCAAAAAGGGAGTTTTTCTCTCCAAGGAATAGAGGCAATTGCTTCAGGCATCTTTTTAAGCTTTCGAAACACTTAATTTGAAATGTAAAATTACATTGAAAAATAACCTTTCCTGACGGATGCAGGAAGCAACTATGGAGACGCAGGAAATACGTAATTGCCAAGAATAGAGTGCAATTGCATAACTACTTCTTTATTATTATGAAGGAAAATGCTAAATTGGAGAGTTGCTTCATTAGCAAATGGTCCCAAATGAAAATCTAAAGTGGTTTTTTGTATCAGACTCTTCTTAATAGTTGGATGTTAATTATTGTCCAAGGAAGGAGTATACTACCAACTATATACTATCAGAATTAAATTTGCTTAACTATCTTGTTGCTAGCTAATATATATATTTTTAATCTGCATTTGGCATAAATTCCAAATTGGTGTCTTGGTTGCGATGACGACAGGCATGTTAGTATGTTACTGATAAAATAAACAGGAACGTGAAATTGTTCTTTTGTAATTGTTGCTCTGATACAATTCACGTGATTATAAATTTTATATGCAAACTTAACAAGTGTAGGCTTTCCATTGGATAGTTTAAATTTTAGAGTATTAATTATTACTCCATTCTATTCATTTAATATTTTGTGCATACTAACTAAGCTGACAAGAAATTATCTGTGCATGGATTGAACATGACCATAAATTTTTAAGTACTGATTATTTGCATCCAAAAGGCACAAATTATTGTATTTTTTTGAGTATTTCAAAAGATTTATGTCCTATTTTATTCGCCTTCGAGTATTTATATACCAATATTTGTCTAGTACTTTTAAACAAATAAGTAAGAAGTAGTATTGGTTTGCATGCATAACATTGGGCTTAGAAGTTAACGATGTAATAACCATTTGAGTTCAATTCACGATACATATGAAGTTGCTTAGTACTTGAAAAGAGTAATTCCTTTTGGATTGAAACCAACACATACAACATAAAAATACAATTGAATCTTAACATAGAAACTCAGCATCTCAACCCAACGGCTTAAACTTTTTCGGAATCCAACTCACTTAAACTCATTGAGTCTTGATAAGTTTCCGAATCCATCCCACTTAAACTTTTTTATAGCAAAAATAAAAACTGACATGACTAACCTTATAAAACAATACAGTTTCTTATTCTTTCCACTGTATATGCCATTATTGTAATCCAGACCTTGCAATCCAACTAGTTGACCCTTCTGCAATTGCATCTGATTTCTCCCTGCCTCCCAGTGAGAGGCTTCATGTTCCCCATCTTGATCATTGAAGCTTTAAAATCTCTAGCAAAAGCCAAAGGGATTCTACTATATAGTTGCACCAATTTGTCACTTTCTGTGCCTTTTCCCTTGAACAGCTCTTGATCAGAATGGAGAAGACCCTTTTTGTGCAGCAAATCCGTGTAGTATGTGGTGTCAACTCTTGTGGGTGTAGCATCAAGTGGATGCAAGTTGTTGTCTCCTCCGCTTTTCGGACATGTCTTCCTCACAGATGCTGCAAACGTGGGGTCTATTATGTTGTTGCTTACGTTGTAGATTCTGTTTCTGAAGGTGGTGCACCTTGCAAACCCTATGGTGTGGCCTCCAGAGAGGGCCACAAGGTCCCTCACGTTTAAGCCGTGAGATTTGAAGTTGGAAACAAGCTGTGAGAAGCTGAATGTTGGAGGAGGAAGATTGGAGTTTGCAGCAGCTTTGCTTGCAGTTCTTGCATCTCTTCTGCCCAACAATACTTGGTACCAGTAGTGTGGACCCCCATACTATTAACAGTGAAAGAAGCATGTTATGTCATTACATTTTCAAAAACTTTCAATATTACTACTATCACAATAAAAAATAGTTGTTAGTCTAGACTTGTTTAAGTTGAAATTGATTTTGTTGAGTGGAAATTAAAGTTTAAGTATAGATTTACACTATTTTTACATGTAACAAAACGAGTTATCCGACTCGATACATGTTACAAGTTACCATAGGCCGGACCAAAAAAAAAGTTCATATTTAATTTTTGATTTTTAAAATGAGATGAGTCAAGTATGACTTTTTGTTCTTTTGCTAGTTTTTTGCAAATTAGATCCCATTCAGACTAACTCAAACTCAAAATTTTATCAAGTAGATTTGGCTCAGCCCTTCTATATATCTTGATTCTTGACCCATTTTACCATCTGAGTATTGATAGGATACCTTAATAATTATTGTTTAATAAAATATAGTGATGCGTGGGTATACTTAGGGTGTGTTTGTTTTTTTCTTTTGCTTTGGCACACATTCCGAGGTAAATCTAACGATTCAACACAAAATAAATGCAAAAGCAAGAGTATTAATCCGTTGATAAAATTACATTTGATTTCTTTTCTCTATTTTGTTTTTAATAAATATTTTTCTATTACATCATATTATCTATACTACTTGCATTTATTTATCTTCTCTTTCTATCTCTTTAGGTGTTAAAGTTTGGTCTTCACTATAATATTTTCTGAGGGCTCTCGCAATGGCAGAACTAATAGTTTCTGTCAGATAAAATATTATAACCATATATATGACTCATGTAATTAATCTTTTCTGTTAGTAATGACATTTTCTAATAGTGTTAGATATGAGAATGAAAAGTTTGTTAGTAAGTACTTACTATGGCTATAGAATCACGGGCTGCAATGGCCAAGATATCTGCACATGAGACCACATGGCGTTTGCAGGCTTTGTCCACCGCAGCTTTGATTTCATCAACCACAGAAAAACCTCTGACTGAATTAAGATTTGGCAATGCAGTCTTCTCGCCAGTGAAGTTTCGGGTGTCATCTAGCAATATTGATCCATCACACCCCTGTAATTTCGAATGCATTCATATTATATTTCAGTACGTAATTAAATTAAATTATGGTACCATTACTATATATAGTAGAAGTGACATGGTGAATTAATTAATATTGTCTTGGTTTTCTTTGGACAATTTCTTTATGTGACCAATTTTACCCTGTATGTTATAAACCTTTTACAGCTCAAAAACAAGATAAAGCATTGAACATCAAAGAAGATTGAAATTTGACTTGAAATTGTAATTACAATAAGCTACTGTTTTTATTTGAAAAATTAATGAAAGCAAGCAGCCATGAGTTAGGTGTGCATCGTTTTCCAAACAATTTAAAATTTGTATATAGTTTCATTATTTCATATCATAGTAGCATGATTTTTGTCAGTTTGTCTAGCATATATAATAATAAGTTCAATTGATTATTGCTTGCTGGCCCACTGTTACTGTACGTGGATGATAAGATAGGATAAAAAGTGGTTATAGGAGCAATAATTGCAAAAAGAAAAGTAAAATATAAAAATAGATTGGTACGTAAACTTGTTATGAAGTTCCTATCAACTATGCATGTAATCAAGTTAAGAAAATTTTAAAAGAATTTATTTCAGACCCTTTGAGTGATGTATATATTTTAAAAGGGAAAAGATAAACTATAAAGATCATAAAGTAGTGATATGATGATAAAAAAAGAGAAATATAAAATTAGTGTTAAAATTAGAGTGCTAAAAAATTACAATAGAAAAAAAACATTTATAAATTAGCTCTAAATAAGAGGGTTTCGGGACACAAATTAAAATTACGAAAAAATGTGTTAATAGTATAAAATAATTTATATTATTAATTATCTAATTATAAAATATCATATATGATAATTTTATATATTTTTATAATAATTATTTGTAATTGATTGATAATATAAATATTTTTATAAATAGTCATTAAACTTTAAAGTTTACCTCTGAGCTTCATTTACTTTTTTTCCAGCCATGGTTTTACACGAATGGACCAAAAACTAATAGCTAATTTGATTTTTCATTTTCATATTCCGAGAGGTTTATATTGGAAACAAAACTGTAATGATTCTTTGTTGTGTCTAAATGGTGATACTACACAAATTTAAACATGCCATATATGCACACTTAAGCATTTTTGTTAACAGTAACATAGGCATTCATATACAACAGCTTAATGGAAAAATTTAGATGCTCTTAGAGTGAGAAATTTCATATTCTATACAATCGAATGAATATTGCATCTATATATATCATTAAAAAATAGTTATAGTGAGGCACAATAATAATTTATAAAAGGACAAAAATGTTTTTAATCCCTGTACTTTTAGTTAAATGTGATCAAGTTTCTTATATTTTTACATTAATAAATGTTGTCCTTAATTTTTTTTTTTTTAAAATATGAGTTATGTTCCTGCGTTAACATTAAAAACATAAAAGAGACTAAATTTACATATTTATTTTTAAAAAAAAAACCCTTTATGAAACTAGCTAGCACATGTTAACTGGTTAAAAGCTAAGATATTTTTCTTGTTCCATATAGCACATTAATTGAGAGTGTTTAATAGTAGTAACTTACATTTACGAAACAATCATGGAAATGCAAGCGCAGAAGAGATGCTCCTATGCGTCGCTCACGGATAATTGCTCGTTGAACCACTGACTTTATGACTGGCAATGCCTGAGGGCAAACTTTATCATAGAAATGGGGAGAGAGGGTTGCATTGGTAGGGTTCATCAATGTGATCACCATAGCAAGCACAAGCACAAGGAATGAATATTGGATATGAAAAGAAGCCATCTTGTTATATGTTTGGGTGTTACAAAACATTGCTAACAAAAGAAAGGACTTATATAAAGTGAAGGTACAAGGTACCCACAAGCCATCCAGCCTCATTATTGTTCATTGGTTTAATAATTTACATTAACAACATTATATTTTAGTTAACTATATGTGATACCTTTGACCAAATTAAAGTTGGCTGGAAAGTTGAATATAAGTTAATTATTACTAGTGCATCAAATAGAGAAAGGAGGAAGTACATAGCCAATTGTCTTCAACATCGATCAAAACCAATTGCTTCAAATACAGTAGACGGCCATCACCTTTAACATTTATAAAGTACATTTTTATATTGCAAAAGAGCAGCTGGCATCCATAACAAAAACCGTTCTTTTCTTCTTTGTATCAATCTACATAATTTTTTTATTAATTTAATTAAAATTTATTTACAATATACAATAGTTTTTAGTATATATATATAATTCAAGTATATATATATATATATATATATATATAAAAGATTGTTAATTTTTGTAATAACCACTAAAAAGTTGTGATAAGATTATTTCTAATTGTCTGAAGATGTATCAAAATTAAGTTAAAAGGTTATTAAAATACTTTGGGAACTTTATTACGTAGACGTAGTAGCTATTAATACTGTTACAAATCAATGCAACACATGCAATAATACGGTATAGGTATATAGTCATATTTAACAAATAAAATTATTTGGTGATTAATCGATTTAGAATTATAGATCTAAGATGTATATAACTCAACCTAAAATCAAAAGAATACATAATCATTTAGCCTCGAATCAAAGAATCGAAGCTAATTAATGTAACTTAAGAAAACCATATAAGGAGAACATCACTGAAATATGGCTTGGTCTAAAATCAAGAAATTACATATAGATTAGTCTTAAAAAAATATGTTGGATCCATTAAAAAAGATACAGCAACTTCTATTTAATCTATCAAGATCAATCTAATAATAAAAGATTTAGCATAAAAATTTAAGTTGAGTTTTAGTGAAAAAAAACATAGGGTGAATTGAAATTAATCTTTGAATCAAAGTCATGCTTGGTGGCCCATTAATGACTATGTCATCAATTTAATCCCGTCATCACAGGATTCAATCATCTTCGCTACTATAGACAAGTTTTGCTGCAATTAGAAGCACCAACTTAGGTGACAAGTAAAAATATTAGGTTAGCATTACTAAATAATCCCAACTCATCAGTTTACAGTACATATATTATTTTTCATCAACAAATTGTTAACAGAACAGCTAATATTCCCAAAAGTTGTTGGACAAGCATTTGATTTCTTCATTCTGAAAAGACTGAAAGGTTATAAATTACAACAACAACGACAAGGAGCCTTATTACAGTCAATGGAATTCGTTAAATTATTCAACCGACAACATCATTGAGTTCTATAAAAACTAAATCTTTTTATCAAATAAATAAAATCAAGGCGACCATTTTCTTATCTCTAAAAAAATAGTTTTTAAATAGTAACAATAATACTATAAAAAAAAGGTTAGCATCCCCATCATTATCTATTTGATATGCACGTGGGACCCTTTATAAATTATAAGAGAGGGTGGCATAGAGAAAAGGGACAAAAAGCATCTTATTATTCTTTCCCACCACCAAGAGGCATGCATGCACAGACAAGAGAGCAGCTGCCAAAGCAAGACCCATAAAATAGTGATGGCTAAGAAACAAAATCACTTAGAATCTTTTTCTTTTAATGAATTAAGAACAACCTATTGCCAAACCAACAATAGTCTCTCTATTCCTAAGCTAAAAGAAACATATAAATTTCTTCCTCTCAAAAAGTTTTTTTCCAATCAGCCAACCCTATTAGAAATTTCTTCCTCTCAATCAAAGGTTTACTGGGCATATCGGCAGACAAGTCGGAAGCGATGATCTCAATATCCCTATGGACACCAACTTACTCAAGCTCCAACATTTTGATTAAGCTCATCCTTAGCCTCATTTTTTGTGTGTTTCATTTGTTTCTTCCTAAGCAAAATTTCATACTAAGTCTTAGCCTCTGCCCCCTAACACTAAGAACCTCATCAAGAGTCAAGACTATGCTTCCAATATATCACTCCCATCTTTTCCTTGAGAATACTGATTTCCTCATTAATATTTAAAAAAAAAAAAACATATTCAGCCTCATGTTTTCAAACCTAAACAAGGTGGGACCCTATTTCATCTTACTAGACTCTAAAACAAAGAGAAAATTGTAAGGAAGTAGACAAGCCAAACTCTCTTGCTCATGATCAGCAAAAGCATATATCACATTAGATTATATACATGGTCTTCTTGCCAAATAATGTTGATACATGATCACCATCTAGTTCTCACTTAATGGTCATTTTATTTTGGCTCATCAAGTTTAAGGATTATTCTTCCTACACCCAACAAATTTTAAAAAATTCTAACTTTATCTTTTTTTTCTATAAGGCCAATCTATAATTCATAGAGTCATACGAATTGTTAAAAATATATTTTACAAAATAATTTTAAATTAATGACATATGTAAGTCTCAAACTTGTGACTTTCAAGTTACTAGCACATCACTTTAACCAATTGAGCTAACAAATCAATTATGTTAAAAAATAATTAATCTTGATATATATGACACTACAATTTTTAATATATATTTAATACACACATAAGTTTACTTAATAAATTTTATTACAATTAATTTTGATTTAATAATTTATTTTTTTACATATATAAATTTTTATTATGGATTGGTAAAATATGTAATCCTCTTATGAATTCGTATGGATTGAATGTAAGTATATTTTTTATTTTTTCCTCTTATTGTTGGGCGTATTGAAAAAAAGTTGAATGCATGAAGAAATCCCCCAAGTTTAATAAGGTGATTCTAGCCACATGACAGGGAGATTTGGGTCAACTTACAACAAGTGTTAGTTGGAGCCCTTTTGGGTTGATTTAACCAACACCATTTACCTGATTTTTTTTTAACTCAATTTACCAGAGATTTTCGAATGAGACTATATCGGGAAGTTGTCATCGTTATAATAATGTTTATCACTTAGAGATATTTGCTGTATCAAATCATAATCACAGATGAGATGTAAACCTTTTTTTAAGTGAGAGATACCGAAATCGAATGAAGGAAAATAAGTACATCAACTTCTGATGCCACTCATCATTCTACATAAACCACATAGATATTCTTCTAAGCACGAAATTGACCTTGGGTGGAGAGTTTCAACTCATTTTTCTAGAAAATCATACTTGGTCATCTCAATCTTTCTCCTACATAACAATCACTGTCTAATACACATTGCCATAAAATCAACAAGTTTAGGATTCTATGTAGAAAAATAGAGTTGGCTCACTCTCAAATGCATCTCTCAGTAGAATTGAGTAAACTCGGTTAAGCTATTTCACACTTACAGAATTTTGAGCCACAACTGAGTTAATTAGCCTGTTCTTTTAATACATACCTGATCCCAAATTGTCCAAAACAACCATGCTTTGGTTGTCCCCTTCAAAGCACTGTTCTGCAACTAAAAACACAAAATGCAGATGAAACACCTACACTGTTTCTGCTCATAGCTGCAACAAATTCTTGACCCAGCAAGCTATGACTCAAGAAAGCAGCACATTTGTATCCAGCAATTCAACATATAACCAATTTTTATGCAAACCCAGAAATGCATTGCATAGTAACTTTTGAACCCAGGCACTCAACCACAAATTCAAATCATTTTCTGCAAATCTGTTATGTTATAAGTGTTATCTGCAAACTGTTTTATCACTTATGATTTATGTGTTCAGTTATCTGTTCTATTCTGCAAATCATTTTGTCTCTGGTTAAATTATTTGCATGGTGATTCTGTTTCATTGATTGTCTTCATATTTGTATGTTCTAAAATGTTGGGGACTTCGATTTTTGTTTACAAGTTTAGTTCATCAAATGCATTGTATATGATATAGTTGTAGTTATATAACCAGGTTATGTAATACATTATGTACAGAATTCAGTAAGGGGGACTGGGGGAGTGCAAATAATAACTCAAATCCTTTGCAAGTATGACTTAGAAATTCCATGGATAAAATTTGAAAAAAATAAGGCAAAATGCCACAAAAAAGCTAGGTTGCCCATTCCATAAAAATGGCATAGGAAGATACTTGTTGCTAAAAATTCTGCATTTGTGCTGTATCTTCCAGATACACCAGACTCTTGAGATAAGAGCATAAGGCAAAGCATACTGTTTTTTTTTGTTTTTTTCTTTTAATCCTTTCTAGTTTTGAAAATTTTATAGTGTTTACAGGGAAAAAAAATTAAATTGAATAAAAAGTAGAAAACATAACTTATTCAGAATAAGGGTAATAATCAATTCTTGCTTCTTCAAGCTGGTTACTTCACTGAAAACAAAGTCAAATGACTAACACATGATATTCGATATTATGCGTAGAATAGAAAAATGAATGAAAAGGGATTAGAAATTTATATTTCATTGTGACATGCATGGGTAAAGTTGTGCCTTGGTGCCTTGGTGACTTGTTGGTTATGGGTTCGAATCCGGAAACAGCCTCTTTGCATATGCAAGGGTAAGGCTGCGTACAATATCCCTCCCCCATACCTTCGCATAGCGAAGAGCCTCTGGGCAATGGGGTACGAAGTTTTTTTATTGTGACATGCATGAAAACTTGCTGTAATATCACTCTTGGAGTCTTGGTGAATATTCTGTATAGCTGTGGTGATACTTTTACAATCAAATTCCATGATCTTCATCCAGTTCTCAAAGTCTCCAATTTCCTGAGTTCAGATGAATGTTTACAATGAGTTAATAACCAAATTTTATAACAGTAAATAATTAAATAATAAATTATGCACAGATCACCTCTAGATGGCATGCCTTTGACGATTACCATTGCACTCCAAAGAAAATATACAATATACAGTATACATTATTATAATATAAGCCAAATTTAATAAGAAAGTAGGCATAAGTCCTCTCCTCCAATTCCATCTTTATACTTGATCATATGACTGTGAACAAGGAGTCTCTTAAAATAAAGGATTCTAAGTACTAAACCGTTTATTCCATGGTTACTCTGTAACCAGATTAATGCCTTATTTCCAGAATTAAACCTCAATTACAGGGATATCCCCGTCCAAAGAACCAAACCTCTAAAGCTTTTCATAAGCCAAAAAGTGCCAAAAGAGAAACTAAAAGACAGTGCCATCAATCTAAAGCACAATGAACATCAGGTAAGAAGAAACGTCACAGTCTAGGTTTACTAAAATTTAATTATCAGCCCAATTACAAACCCAATAACAAGGTCTCTAATTACAACCCAAAACCACAACTGCAGCCAAAATGCCAAGCTTTTTGTAGTCTTATGATAACACTTGTGGCCATTAGCCATAGATGTATGCAATTTTTCACAATAACAAGGATCATGACAAAATTACAACTACACAAGTAATTTAAAACCTTGCCCAATAAATTCAAATGCAGCCATGTCAATCACACTCACACCCTTTAACTCGTACCCTGATCCGCAGTCAGGCAACAACAACAACCACAACAACCATATACAAATAAAATTCTGTCTTGAAAACTGACTTCAGCCATAGTCTATGCACTCAAGCAGGGTAGACGGCATGCGTCAGCAAACACACCACCCTAGGTTAAGGGTTCATCAGCAAATGGAGTAATGCGCATTTGCTATCCTAGTTTTAATCAGAACAGAACCATCCTTAACATCACAATAGCAACACTCCAACAATCATAATCAAGGTTGTTGCTTTCTTACGTGTCCTTTCTAATCCATACAAATTACCCAGACTCATGCCCGATGCACAACACAATAATAACAAATACATTGCAATAAAAAAGCAAGGAAGTAAACTAAATTATAAAGTATGCATCTCAGAATATTGTAAATGCAGCATATTGATCGAAATAAAAACGATGAATGATAACAAGTGAATAGCAGTACCTTGAGAGCAGTGTTGAGGGCATGAGTGGCAGCGAGCCATTGATCGGTTTGCTTCATGAACCTGGTGATGGTGGCAGCCAGAGTTCGAATTTCAAGCTCAATTCGCTTCTGGTTGATGAAAGAATCTTGGACCCCACCATTCACTGCTTCAACCAGCAAATCAGAAACACGCTCGGCTTTCCTTATTGCGTCCTTCTTGGCTTTGTCTGCATACCCAGATGAAGAAAGTTGGTGTTAGCAAAACAAAATAGGATTTTGAAGGAAGGTGGAGAAGGGGGGAAAAGACCTGTGTGGTGGGCAAGGACAAGAGATTTGTGGTGGTGAAGATCAATCAAATGTTGCAAGGAAGCTTCTAGACCTTTTGGCTCTGCGTCCATTGCCATGTACCCTTTTTCATTCATTCAGTTCTAACTTCACTTTGTAAAGTTAAGAAGCCCCAACTACTTACCCTGCAAATTTGACAATGAAATATTAAGTGAATGTTGTTTTAACATTTTCTTTTGACTTAAATATCACTTTGATTCCTGAAATTTGGGTTAAGTTTACCATTGGTAGCTCAAATTTAAAAGTGATTTTTTTTAGTTTCTGTAATTTGGAAATAACTCACATTTGATCCTCCTTATCATATGTAACTATGAAATTAACTCTATTCATATTTATTTAGTGGTGTTTACAATTATTTTTGGGTATAGAATAAAACATTTTTCATCGTTGAGTGTATGGCTTTTTGAAAACTAGAGATAATCTCAATCCGGAACAAGTATGTGTTTGTTTCTCATGAGTAAGTTTGTCATGTAAGAGCTGTGTGCCAACAAGTTGGGTTAAGGAGGTGAGAAAAAAGGAATACCCTCTGATGGGCAAAAGGGTACCCTTGGTCTCTTCATTTCCTATGGCTATTTGTGAAGCAGTACTGCCACCCATTTACTGCGTAGAGAACACTTACTAACATGCTGGTTTAGCTTATAGGATCAACTGAAAACAATAAAACCTGATTTGACAAATCACAGCTTAATTTTCTTTTTTTTTTCTTTTATCATCAAATATTATTTGTTAAAATGTTAATTTTATGAGTAAAAAAATTAAACCGTGACCTTTTTCTTCCTTTCTTCTATCATTCTTCCTTAATCATTTAACTCATTTTATATCTCTTAAACCACAACTTAAATAATATGGTTGATTAAACTAAAACGAAATTTATAACCTCTTCAGTTTGAAAACAATAATCCAGGCAGAAACAACGTTTTGGCAATTGAATTCAGTTGTGGGTTAGCATCTACCAGAGGATTGTGCAGAAAAGATGATAAAGCTATAAATTTAGTGTTTTTTTAATATATCAACAATGGGTTGTCTTTCTTTCGGTTTTGTTGATGTTTTTTTCATGAGTTTTAGTCTAGTTTCCTCATGTTATCTTGCTCCTTTATCTTTTTAAATAAATATTGTTGTGCTGCACAAATATTTTTTTATGGGCAAAAAATTTATATTAATGAGGTACCTAGGGTACCACAACCCGTTTACATACAGGTATACCACCCTATTATCAACCAAGGTTACTAACTGTCACTAACTATTTACCAGACCCAACTCCTAAATACCTAGTAAAAATATCTTAATAGATTCTCCTTCCATATGATAGAAATCGATAAGTGTATTCCCTCACAAATCCAACTGCAAACACGCACCAACACCAAATTCAATACGCACCTGATACACATGTTGTGCTGTAGATGATTGATAGGATTTTGAGGTACCAACGTCATTGGAATCATGGGATGTCGAGATCCTATAGTGATAATAGTGCATGCCAAAGCTTATATTAAAAAATATTTGTAATTAATTATTATTAGAACCAACTTTTATTCAAATTCAATAAATATCTATCCACGTATAAAGGGTTTAGGGGTTTAAGGAATTGCATCCATCCCCACACTTCTATCTAAGTATTAATCCTATAAGACAACCTTAGCTTGATAGGATTGATACATGCTAAATTAACAAGTATTCCACCCTTCCAAGTTCAAACATGAATGTCTAAGGTCTTCATTTTGAATTCATAGTTATCCTAATTCCTAACCTAGGTCTAAAACTGTAGCTCGGCTTTGATTTTTCAGCAGCCTTGGCTCAAACATCTATGCAATTTTAATAAAAGATGGTAGTATAAGAGTTGGTACTTGGTTGAGTGGAAGTCGTCAACCTTATGTACCTGCTTTATTGGAATTGTTCAGAAAATTTGTTCAAATCAATTTTTAATTAATATTATATAGTGAAGAATATCATGTACACCAATTATGGAGATATAGACATTCTATTTGTTTTTTCTTCCTTTTTCCAACAAATTGAGAAAAATGAAAATGACTTATTTCTTTTGCCCGTAAAAGAAACGAAAATGATGCATTAGAAATAGCAGATATCACTAGCACAACTCATTAACTAATTTGTCATATTGGTATTTGAATTAAGTGCATAAACAAGTAATATGTGTTTAAGTTTTCAAAATCCGAAAGGGACTAGTATAACGAAGTGATAGCAACCAAATTGCTTCTCTTCCACACCCTTCTCACTTTTGGTGAGCTTGAATGAAAGTATACGTATCCCTCTGGCATGCAACGATTGAATATGACGAATTTTAAAAGCTTAGACTTTAAGAGCAAGGTAAGAATGATAGTTTATAAATAATAATAATTATCACAAATTTTAGTCATATATGTTATTATACTTGCTTGCATATTAAACAAAATTATTGAAATTTGACTCAAGAACTTACGACAATTATTAACTGCAAAAGAAATTATATAAATTTCAATGTTAATATGCCTTCGTGGTAGATGCAAATAATTAATATTCCTAATGTCGATGCAAAATTGCATTTTCTATTGTTTCTCTCACATTCAAACTACTAAAGTGTAATTTGTTAAAACGTGAAGTGTGTCAAACATATTCATCGCAGACAAACAATAAAACGAATGATTGCTTTATGGAATTATAATTAAGTTAATTCCGGTTCGAGGTATGCCAGCTTTGCTTTATTGATTGAAGTTCAAGTTTGAGGGGCATTTATCAAGAAAAGCAAATGTTGGTATGTGATTGGAGCAGCCTCTATTGGTAAAGAAGTTAATTATTGTCTTGAATGAAGATGTTTCTGACCCTTTTCAAATCTTTTACATACGTCCCATATACACAGCCATCACTAGTATTCGTGTGTTATCATCATTCTTTTTTCCTGTATATTTTATGCATCTTGATAACTAGTGTATTTAAGATATTGATTAAAAAAGTTTAAAAAAATAAAATATTATATAAAAATATTATGCATCTTTTTTTATGGAAATTATATAAAAATGTAAAAAAATGAATAATATAATTTTTTTATTTAAATAAAAATATTTCTTCTAGTTATCTTAATTAATACCCTAAGTATACTGAATTAGCTTTTTTCATCTTTTATTTACTTGCCTCTTATTTGGTTCCTTTTCTCCACCCACGTACGTTAACGGCACCATTGTTTTTTGTGTGCATGTTCCTTGTGATTTTCGCTCTATGCAATGCAAGTGTGCAACAATAGTCTTTGCAAATTGCAAGCCTAGCACGCCATCATTGGTTGGTGACATTAACATACTATTCTACTTCAACTTTACTAACTTGTCCTTCTCAAATCCCATGTGAGTTTTAGCATTATTATATTCTTAAACAAGTACTAAGTCGTAACTTTGGCAGCCATAGCTTTCTTTATTTTCCTTAATTCCATGTTTTGTTCTGTTTAGCACAGTGGCATCCACAGAAAATTCAAAGAGACGTTGTACTATCAAATTATGTTTGTGTTAAGCACGATAATCAATGATAGAGCAATAATTAATATAATGTTAGCTTGTTGCTCAGCTCTTACATATAAGAACCAATTTAAGAAATTATATGTAAGTGCAATTACATGTGTGAAGACCTGCATGTACTATTATATGCAAATTAAATTAAATTGTCTCTTGCTAAATATTAGAAAGATAGAGTGGTGACTGCTATCTCTTAAAGTCAAGAAAAGCTATCATATTCGTATTGCATTTAGTTGACTGAAATTGCATGCCAAAATTATTCTTAAACAGGAACAATAAATATGATTAGGATAGTTAACAAATGTTATTAAAGTAGGAAAAATACCAATATAAACAAGGCAACAACTTCACGGTATTGGTTTTTGGGAGCATAAAAACTGTAGAATATATATAATCTTGTTTTTTTTTTTAATTCTATCCACTGTTATTTTAATATAAAAGAGCTTGAAATTTTTTTTAAAAAGTATTATAATCGTTCAGATATCGACTCAAATTAATATTGACTATAGATTTTGGGAGAACTTTTCTCACTCGAAATTCTCTCACGCCACAGAAAAGAGAAAGATTAAAGAGAGAATTGAGAAACGGTAATGAAAAATCTGCACTACCTTTATTAGTTACTATTTATCATCGAATCCGGATCCTGATTTCCTGCATTGTTATGCCTCTCCAGTACTTTTGTAAGCCCTTTGATCAATCACGTGGTTTAGAAAAATTTGTCTCTTTTATACTCATCCCAAAAACAAATGATTTAGAAATCATAAAATTAATACTAGGTGAGTCTTTTTTTTTACTTAGAATGCGAAACTTTGTAATAAATTGTGTCTTTTTTTTGTTAGTTAAAATTGCATTAGAAGATAAAAAAAATGCTATCAAATACCCTTAAGCATTTGCTAAGAAACCAAAAGTAAAACTTTTTCTTATTAGAAAGTGTAATGTGCATTGCACCATGACTTCTAATACAATTTTAACTTAAAAAAATTCTATTTATTGATTTTTTTGACACATTAATTTATTAATTCATTAATTAATTAGTGTTTTAGGACATCAATTAGCAAAACCCAAAAAGAATAATGTGAGAAATTAAACATGAATTTACAATTTTTATTTCGCAATTTGACTCAGTTTAGTAATTTACTGGATGTAACAAAATTGGAATAAAAATTGTAAATTCATGTTTGATTCCCCACATTATTCTCTTTCTTTTCTTGTCTAATTTTTCTTCACGACTTAACGTTTTATTCCAATTGTGCACTCTTAAAAAGACTGATCAAATAGCATTTCTTTACAAGGAAATGGAGATTAGACACGTGTTACTGTGTATTGTTTAGGGAAAGAAACAAGAGAACATGATTAGTAACATCAGACGACAGTAGTAGAATGAAGAAAAAAGTCTTAAAATAAAACGAAGAATAAAAAATGAATACATGCCGACAAAGGGCGAAGAAAAGTAAAGTAAAGAAATAGAGACACCAACAAACACTCAAACAGGCATGATTAGGAAAACATATTTGCTGTATGTCATGTAAAAAAAAAGAAGAAGAAGAAGAAGAAGATGAAAATTTGGTATCTGCTATAAGGGTGCATGCGTATTCCAAAACACAGAACAAGAGTTTCTTTTATTTTGTTTTGGTCTTCCCATAGACTAGCACGTGCATGCTGCCACATGCACTGCGGCAATTAACTCTCTAACTCTATTTGATTTTAAAGATCATTTTATTTTAAGAGTTTTTTTTAACATTTTCTCAAAATAAATGTTGGTTGGCAACTTCATCTTCATGTTTTTTTATCTAAGCTTTGTGGATATCATAGATCGACTAGTCAAGTTTCTGATTGCGACACTGTCAAATTAATAAATAGTTCACTAGAAGAAAGTTTATGTATATTGACAGATTATTTTCGACAACATCAAATTACTGAAGATCAAATTAATATATAGTGAGTGGAGTTCGTATGCTCGTGACAGTCAATTTTCAGTAATTTTCGTGTTGTATATATTGTGCAAAGCAGTGACAGCCAATAATCATAGATTGGTAGTCATAATATATTTTTATTAAAAATAAAAATAAAAAGATTTTACAGATGGCTTTGATCATTAGTAACGAGACTTTTTGTATGTGACAACTTCAAACTAAAACATTCGTATTAATTTTTTGCACAATGATTAGGGTATTTTTCTTGTAGGAAACATGTATGAGAATCCTACATAAGAATCGATACCCGCAAAAGAAAGTAGTATGAAAAAGACAAAAATATTCATATTGTGATTGATGTAATAATTTTATAACAGCGTATACTTTACGCTATTGTTTTATCTCATTTCTAGCTATGAATGTGTAAATTCGATTGAAAAGTATATATAATACGTCTTTCACTTGTTTTAAAAATATTGAAATATATAGAATGTCTGTTTTCCTGCATGTGTAATATGTAGTAATAATCTGTAGCCGAATGCAAGTGATCGATAATGGTAACATATATAGTACTGTACTAAATATTAATATATGTAACTCGGTGGTGATGTTCGTGGGATTAATTAGAACCACACAATACCCGGTCTTGATGCTGGTGTAGTGGTATTAGCTAGTACTGAAGCTAGCAAACAAGCATCGAAGTTTCCATCATCTTTTCTAAGAACTGGTGCAGCCGTGGCCTTCAAATTTTGATTGAAGCTCCACCACACTGGTTTCTATAGTGTTTTCAATATTAAATAATGATGATGATTGATAATGATCCAGCCCAAATAATAATACTTGTATAAAAGTATATATTTTTTATTATTATAAATGCAGGCAATTTTGATTGGGTAAGTTGATGACTTGTTATCTCTCTGGGCTCTGTTGCCTGAAAAGCCTGCATGCATCTTCATTGTCAACTTGCCAACATGTGAGATATTATAGATCTTGGCTGGTTATTAAGATTCGACTTTTTTTTTCATCACTTTCCATTAAATAATTTATTCGATAATAATAATAGCATCTAGTGCAATACTTATACAAGTAGCATTTCTCTTTATTATATAATTATATGATATAATAATAAACAAATAGCATGGGCTTTTGCAACTTTTGAATAGTCAACCTCGGCATATATTCTTTAACAACAACAGCCAAACAAATAAGAACCCTATTTTTTCACTAATAATAATGACAAATGCATAGCTAATGATTCGACCAAGTTCATTTCACCAGAACCTTGTGTTTTCCTAATTTAAAAAAAGTTACCACCTTATACAATAATTTCATACTTTTCATTTTCAACCGGTCAATTCAATCCACATTTCCAGACATAGATAAACGTTATATGTGTCATGCACTAATTTGTCAAGTTCTTGATGATTAGGTGAGCGTTAATGAGTTGCCATCTCACACATCCTCTCCTATATATATTGTAGTATTTTCCTTGCATAGTCTATAAGATCACCCATCTTCTCATAAGCTCTACTTAGCAAATCAAAATGGCACTTTCTTCTTCATCTTCAACATCCATATTTGCTTTAGCTTTGTTCACTACTCTTTTGCTTATAGGAAGTTCTTCAGCTCAACTCTCTGAGAACTTCTATGATAGTAAATGTCCCAAGGTTTTCTATGCCGTAAAATCCGTTCTTCAATCTGCTTTGGCTAAAGAACCTCGCCAGGGAGCATCTATCGTTCGCCTCTTCTTTCATGACTGCTTTGTCAATGTAAATTACTACTCTTCATCTATGTTAAGTTTTTATTTTTCTTTAGTTATATATACTATAATACTATATATTCTATGGTTTATCAAGGGTAATACTTTTATTTTGTCACCTATCAAGGGTAATAATACCTAACTACTTTTAGCATCAATCAAACAAAACCTATAAATTCATATGATTGTCAACAAATTTTTTTTCAAAGATTTCAAATCGTTCATTTATTCATTCATTAGGAACGTAATGGGTTGTGTGTGGATAATCGTAATTGCTAAAATACAAGTATTTAATAATGCAATACTATGTTCTTTTTAGTTGCTATCGGTCATTTATACGTATTTTTCTTTCTTTCCAAGTTTAATCGCTTTCAACAAGTCTTATTCGATGATGTGACATCACCAATAATGACACGTTTGAAGCATAAAAAAAATGAAGTGAAAATGTTGTTCTCATTATTGAAAAAATAACATTTTATGACTGTTTTTAAGGATTTTTAATAATTAACGGTTTTTAATTGTAGTTGTAGTCATTATTGTGAAATTTTTTTAACTTTTCACCATAGTTCACAAACCTTTTTAAAAGTTACAATTTCTAAAATAGTTTTTTTAAGAATCGTCTTAATTAGAAATTATTTTCTTTAAAAAAATAGATTATTTTAAGGATGTTTTGCGTAAAAATCATGTTAAAAAATAAATTTTCTAATACAATTTTTTAAAAAACTGTCTTATAATATCTTATTTTAAAAAGAAAAATTAAAAATTAAGGATTATAAAATGATTTTTCTAAAAATAATCTTAGAAGTAGACTTTTTGAAATTATTTTTTTAAAAATATCTTAAAATATATATTTTTTAATTAAAAAAATTAAAATAATAAATTATCAGATGATGAAAAACCAAAATTATTATATGTTATAAAAAAGAAATATTAAGAGACAAAATACAAAGAAAAGGTCCTAATATGAAGATATATCCAAATGTTTTTATGGTTAATTACGTACACCACTTTTTTTTTAAACACAGGGTTTTGGCTTTTCCGGCCATAGGTCCGAATCTCTAATAGAATAAATTAGTATATTTAAATATTTTTAGTCGAAGTTGAGTCATCATGCAAGATAATATAATAGAGTTTTTAAGGTGGCGTGAATAATACTGTTAATTTTTTAATCAATCAAATTATATATTATTTTTTATTAATAATTTTGTATTTTTAAATTAGTTTTTATTATTATTTTTAAATTAAAAAATATGATTAAAAATAACTTTAATTGATTAAAAAGCTAACCGTATCAAAATTTCTAAAATTATTGGAGTACATGAGTACAATCTCAATATAAATTCTATTTATTTATAACTAGAATAAAGTGTTTTACATGAGTACAATCTTTCATAAATAATTTATACATCTATTTTTCTTTTCAATTAATTTCCTTTGCACAGTAAATTAATTTATCACAATGCACATTTGATGATGCAAATTATGGTCACACTTGGGTTGAATGTTTATTTTTTGTTTTTAATTTTTGAAAATAACTTCTTTCTAAAATTTTCAAGATTTATAAAACAGAGAAAAAAAAGACGCTAACATATTACCATGTTTTCATTTCTTTAGAAAAAAATAAAAACGTTTATATGTTGTTTTCAATTTTAAATTTATTTTTAAAATTTTAAACAAACGTATTTTTACTCTTATTTTTTATTTTCTTTAAAAATTAAAACAGAAAACACGTACTCCAATTAAAACATTCCATGTAGGTTGTAGAATAATATATTTCCATCAAGAAGTAAAAGATAATCGATAATAAAATAGTATCCACAAAGAAGTAAGAATGTCAAAATAGATTCAATCAACTATAAATTTATTTTATTTAATACTTTAAAATGAGTTGGGTTGAGTTATTTAATTCAATCATTTAACTTGCATAATTCGTCTAACTCAATTATTGGCCAACTCAATGAGTCCTGACTTTAGTTGACTTATCAGATTAAACTTTTTTAGTTAATTATTTTGATGAGTTTAGTTAAATATTATTTTATTAAACATATAAATTCTATGTTATTTTATTGCTTTGTTTTACATTCATTTAAAACACGATTATAGTTTTTAAATATCATTTGTGCTAAGATAATCTAGTAAGATAAAACTTTTTATAATTATGACATTATGTTTCCTCATATTTCATATATATTTCCATAAAATAATTTTGGCAGCCAAGTTCGACCCGCAACCTATATTAATTGTGTAGGGTTGAAATTCTTAATCCAATCTCTAGTCCAACCCATCCCAGCAGGGATGAGTTATGTTAAGCCTATTTTAATTAACATCCTACCTACATTCATGCCAACACTTAATATATTCAACTATGGTGTTCATTAAACATATGCATTTTTTTTTTGGCTTAGAAGTGCTTCCTTCTAAAGTAAACTTTCACCTACCAATCCAATTTCGATAAAGTTAGTCACTGTTCTATAAATTAATTACAACTAATTATTGCTAATTGTGTATTGCTGCTTAATTAATTGGAAACAGGGTTGTGATGGATCAGTGTTACTTGATGGCCCTTCCTCGGAGAAGATTGCACTTCCCAACAAGAACTCTTTGAGAGGTTATGAAGTCATTGATGCCATCAAGTCTAAGGTGGAGGCACTATGCCCTGGAGTGGTGTCATGTGCTGATATCGTTACCATTGCTGCTCGTGACTCTGTTGCAATTGTGAGTTCAAAACCAATATAGACTATAAGATCATATTTAATTAATTAAGATTTTATAAAAAAATATATATTTAACATTTTTAAGTATTTATACAAATACCAAGTAGAAGTTTGGTTGTGCGTTCAAAACGTGAAAAACCAAGTCATTCGCAAGAAAGACGTGGAGGCTAGCTACACTGTGTAGCTGCTTGATGGATGTCAAAAAATGTGAAACCAAACATGCTCTATAAGTAACTTTTAATTTTGACAACTTATGTATGGTTATATGCCTTTGATAGAGTATATCATTACTCCACACACATATATTATATATAGATGTATAGGGTTGTTGAATACTTATTTATCAATTTGTATGGTTTATAAAATTTCATGATATGCAGCTTGGAGGGCCAAATTGGAAGGTTAAACTTGGTAGAAGGGATTCCACGACTGGCTTTTTCAACCTTGCAAACAGTGGTGTGCTTCCAGGACCGAATTCTTCCCTCAGCAGCCTTATCCAAAGATTTGATGATCAAGGGCTCTCTACCAAGGACATGGTTGCATTATCAGGTACATTTACTTTTCTCTTTTTTCTAGTTTGGTATATTTTCAAGATGACTTTATATTTAATTTATACAAACGTATGGCTTTCCATCCAAAGAAATTTAATTTGTTTATTTATACAGTATTTCCATAAGACTGAGATAAGAGAAGAAGTGAGAAAAATAAGAAATGAAATAATAGATGAGTATTGTGATAATAAAAGAAATTTTATTATATAATACAATATCTCACTATCTCTTTACTTAATAATTACTTGTAGTGGATATATATGTGGACCTGGATGTGACATTTAAATTACCACGTAAATGCATGCCATGCTCTTTCTCTAGGCTAAAAGCCATTTGACTTCTAAACAGAGAAGAGTCAAGTTAAAGGAAAAGCATGTTTAACTAACTTGAAAAAGATATATACGGTATTAATTGTTTCCACAGCCAAAAAAGAATAACACCATCCATTTACATATCATTTTCAGTTAGCATTATTCTGCCTCAAGAGTCTTTCATTATTTGTATATTATATTTATTTATGTTAACTGCATATTCAATTTATACACTGGATTAAGGAACGTACTTACTATTTGACAAGTAAATTGTATATGTGGTGAAATTCAAATGTAAAAGTATGAATTAATTATCAATTTCATTAGTAGTGCATCAATTCTATATATAACACACCATGAATATATACAAAAGAACTATTCAACTATATCTTCATGTTTCAAATTATTTTTGTCATGTTAAAAACTTCATTTTCATTGCAGCTGATTTTAATTATTGAAATCTTAGGCTAAATAATATTTTTGAAATTTTTATTTTTAATCATGTCAAATAAGGTTGAAATCTATATAACCAACCTCACCCAATGTGAGATAAGGCTTTCTAGTTGTTGACTTCTTGTTAAACACTTTACATGTCACAAGTGTTAATATTTAGACCACCCCTGTTTATTTGATATTTTCTGTGTGATTTCAGGAGCACACACAATTGGAAAGGCAAGGTGTGTCAGTTATAGAGATCGCATATACAATGAAAACAACATTGACAGTTTATTTGCCAAGGCAAGGCAAAAGAACTGTCCAAAGGGTAGCAGTGGAACACCAAAGGACAACAATGTAGCACCACTAGACTTCAAAACTCCTAACCATTTCGATAACGAATACTTCAAGAACCTCATCAACAAAAAGGGTCTCCTTCGTTCTGATCAAGAGCTCTTCAATGGAGGATCCACAGATTCACTAGTGAGAACTTACAGCAACAATCAAAGGGTCTTTGAGGCTGACTTCGTCACTGCAATGATTAAGATGGGAAACATCAAACCCTTAACTGGGTCAAATGGGCAGATAAGGAAGCAATGTAGGAGGCCAAATTAGAAGAGACACAACAAATAAATATATGAATTGAGTTTTTGTGTGTTACATATACACCCCAAAAGTGGGGTACCGGTAGTTCTTTTGTGAGCATGATCTGTTAAGTTGTTTTCTTGTTCCTTCAAAAATTGTTTTGTTGTTAAGTTCAATTTCAATTTTACTAGAGAGTTATTGTAAGGAATTAATTGTAAAGCATGTAATGTCATTTTAAGGATTGTTGTTACGGTTACAACAATTGTTACTGTTTCAAAAAACGTGATATGATGAAAGTGGAAAATTGTTTTTTTTTTTCATAAGAATTACTTTCAGTATATATTGAATTAAATTATTTAGATGCTATTATAAGATTGAAGATAATTTTAAATTCAATAATAAAGTCATGCAATAAAAGAAAAGTAAAGAAAAAGAGCAATGCAATTAAACAAAATAAAGGATTTGTTTCAATTACTCGAGAGCTTTCTCAAATGAGTTAAGATGTCATCAAGTAGTGATGTACGAGTAATCAATATCTATTTAATTCTTTTCGTACATATAATTGTAAAAGAGTATTTTAGTTGTCTACGAGATTTTAATTAATCTCCTTTGAGATTCTATTGGCATATTCACAAATTTTTTTTCATGAACATTAGTGTCACTCAACCAACCATTTCTTTGGTATGAAAAAGAAAATAGATATATCAACAACTGGTTAATTGATACATCAATTTAATTACAACAATTCATTTGTGATATAGAATTGAATTCTTGTAAAATAACTTACTGATCGTCTAATTTCTTAAATATAAATTCTCTTGAAGTTTCACAATTTAACTAATCCCTTGATTTTAATTATATGAGAAAATTGGTGTGCATAATTGTGTTTATAGTTTTTTGTTTTTAAAATTATTTTGAAAAAAAAATTAAACTATAATTTTTAGTGAAGAGTATGGAAGAGAGCAAGTGGAGAACGAAAATAGGACAATACAAAAAAATGAATAATAAAAAAACTGAAAGTAATTAATTAAAGAATCAAAACTGTTAGCTTATATATGTTTTGATTTTTTATTTTAAAAACTATAACATATTAAAAAAATCTGGTTTTAAAAAACTACTTTTATCTGAGATAACTTCTTTTCTTTTCTTTTCTTTTTTTTAAAAAAAAGCTTTTATAAACAAGACACATTATTCAGGGCACATTCCATAAGATTTATGATGCTAAAAAAATTCACAAAATCCAAAAGCTATTGAATTATATCTATAGTCATAGGTGCAATATGTTTAAAGATGAAGACAAATAAATCAATTAGAAGCATGGTCCAACATTTTATTTTGCAATTTGATAAGAATATCCGTCCAGTCAATGGATGACTAACTACTTCATACAAACATTTAATAAAGGTTTAGTTATAATAAACTACGACTAAAAGCTTATATTATTAAGAGTAGAAGTCAATAACATCACAATCCAATTAAATCTTATCCATCAAACCTTAGCTAAAAAGATTTAGCAATCCATGGCAAAGGAATAAGAGACGAGAAAAAGGGAAGAAAACTCTTTATTAACTTCAAGAAACTAGAAATGAACCTAAAGAAATCTTCAAAGAACCTAATTTCTTAAAATGCCTAAATCCTTAGGTGTACTTGGGTGTTACTGTTTTCGTCTCGCTTGAAAAGTTAACATAGAAAACCCTAACTATAGTAGCCTTTTGAATATGTTAGATGCTAAGCTTGGTGTCTTAGCAACCATTATTCGATGCGTAGGTATATATATGTATATACGTATTACACCAACTACATTATAGACTTTCCCTTTAAAAAAAAAAACTACATTATAGGCTTTGGAAATCTTGACAAATCTATCGCAACATTTGGCTTTGTTTGTTACTATCGAAAACGAACAGATTGATAGGGAAATGAAGGAAAAAGGCATATATTTTAATCTTGTCGTCCATTTGGTATGAATGTGAGAGGGAAGCATGACTAAAAAAGAACGGGGGGCCCACTGTTGCACTAATTGTCCATTTTAGGAGAGAAAAAAGAGAAGGAAAAGTGTTTTAGTGTAGTAAAAATACAAAAATATCCTTACTCAATTGGATACTTTTTTTTTTATTAAGGATGTTTCTATCATTTATTTCTTTTCATTTTCTTTCCTATTAAAATTATCTTACTTTTCACTCCATTTTTTTTTTCTTTTCCTTGTTTTTTTTTCAAACTACACATATCATTCCACAAAACATTACCTTTCTTATGTGAAAAATACTTGTGTGTTTTAAGTGTGACCACATTTAATCCAATCCAATTTAAATAAAAAAATGTGTTTGTTCAATTCATAAGAGGTGAAATCCAATGTAGGATGGGGTCATGAATTGAAAATTTTAACCTAATAAATATGAACTAACTAATAGAAGACTTTTACTTTTGAAAGATTATTTTAATTATTTTGCTCATTTTTTAAATATATTCGCATGGAATTTGTTTAAAAATATATACCTTCATTGACGCAACTCGATCCAAGTCAAATTTGAATTTGTTAGCTTAATTGAGTTATTTTCCTAAAATGAATTAACCAAATCAATCATTTATAAGTGGTGGTTCGGACTAACTTTTTTTCAAGTATAATTGTTTCTCTAGGATTCAACTTCTTTAAGATGAATAATTTATTTTAGAGACTAAAGAAAATAATCTTAGTCATTGATGAAAATATTTGGTTAATATTACGTGTACATATATAACAAACTGTGAAGAAATTAAAACATCAACAATTATTTTTTTCATCAGCGACTAAAATTACTTATTTTATCATTACTCATCTTAGAGGAGCCAGGTCTATAACAATGAATTAAAAAATAAAATATGATTGATTCTTACTCATATTCTATTATTTATTTTTATATAAAATATTTTTTCATATAAATCATTTATAAACATGCATACAAACAATGAATGTGTGTGTGACCCGTGTGAATGCACGGATTACCCACTGGTTTAAATGAATGCAATTATTTACTGACATGAGTTCATAAACAGAGTGTAAATGATTGAGGCTTGAGGAGTGTAATACAAATTGGTTTCCCGTTTCTTGAATCCCTTCAAATTGGATTTGTTTTTCTCGTGGCTTTTTTTTCCTCTTTTGTGCTCTACTGCTGTCTCAAGGTGGTTTAAAGGGGGAAGGGTGCCATGGCTTTTTGGAGAAGGTTAATGGAAGGATGAGCGTACTGTGTGAGGAGGACGAAAGGTGTTCATGTTCTTTGTGTGTTGATGATGGGAAATGTCAAGGTCAAAGTCAAAGTGTGAAGCCTTGACCAGTGTTTGAATTTATCAATGATGTTCTGCAAAGGGACATTGGAAAAGGAGTGAGAAGGGGCACGATGAACTATGAAGGATGGAAATATTTACATGAATTTTGTTACATTATAAGCAACTTGAGTTCCTGAATCTTTTTGGTCAATAAAGATTAAAGGCAATATGTCATAGATACTAATTCATGGCCAAACATTCGATTTATTGTTTTCATTTTCATCAGTGTATATATATCATATGCCTTGTGCTAAAGCATACAAACAACTTTTCGTTTGCTCTTTTGAAAGCATCACCATGGTATCAGCTGCAATATATTATTCTTGGTCTCCTGTAATGTCCAAAAAGTTGACTTCACACAAAAAATTATAAATTCCTTCTGTACAAGATCGAGACAGACAGGAGTGTTCTGCGACCATTAATCATCATTTTATTTTCAAAGAAGACTACAATTTGCCAATTTCTGAGTGTTTTGGACTAGTGCTCAGATCTAGATATCCATGTGAATAATAACAATACCTTCTTTATTTCGCCATTCAAAAGTACTTTAAACTTCAAAAGATGGCAAAATCTCTTCGTTCAAAACAGGGAACCAAAAATGGGGGGTGGGGGTAATCAACATAAAGCTAAAGCAATTAGTAGAATGCCGGCTACTGTCTATAAATACTATTACAAAAGTCTAGGTATACTACTATTTAATTTTTATTATCGAAGGGTTCAATCAGAAACAACAACCGCCACACAAACCCAATTTAACCAAGGAAGTTCATGATCACCAAATGAAGCACCAAATTACAGAGAACAAAATCCGCAAAAGCGCGCTCAGGTGCAAGATCCTGCAGTAGGATAGTAAGTCAAATATTATATCAAGCGAAGAAACCAACACACAGAATATGAATTCATTTCTTAAGTTCCTTCTTGCTTTGGCTTGTTTGTCATGTTAAAGATGTTGGGATCCAAGTTTGAAACTCCATCATAAAGCCAGATTGTTGAAATATAACATAACATGATGAATAAAAGAAAGCAAACCAAAACAGACAAGAAAAGGATTTTTACCTTGAATTCCTTATTCTCTTTATTCACTTGGATCCTGAGACAAACTGATCCAAAATGAAGAAGGAAAAGAATGATGAGAAAGACAAAAACACAATTTATGCATATGCACACAGACTTAGAAGACTCATAACTATGTGTGTGTATAAATATGCATAACAAGCTAGCCGCAAATTGTGATAGACCAAGCAAGCACACTTACCAGCAAGAACAGCAGTTCCTACACAAGAAAGTACTCCTGATAGGAAGGAGTTAAATGGAAATGATCCAACCAAAGCCATGTAAACAACCTGTTCGTTCACAAACAAGAACATAGGTTTGAACTATCATAAGCCCAGTAAACCACCTTGACCGAGGAAATCATTAAAAAACCGGAAACAGGAAGAATATCCAATCCAATAAAGCAAGTTTACAAGGAGCAGGAGGCACTTCCTGAATCCACACTATCTATTGCTAAAACAACTCAGGCATGAGGTAGCTTATTGCAACCCTCCTCTCTAAACTAAAGGTCAACATAGGAGGGTTTTGTGACTACACATTTAAGACTTGAGAGCGTGTATAAGTTCAGGCCTTCAAGGAAATCACATCCAGAGGCCAATCAAATACCCAACTTCAGGTCTTCAATTATGGATCTGCCATTAATCAGATGCAGAAATGGCCAGTGCCAATGACATCACATAGAAAAAGCCTAAGAGTATTTGCTACCCTGCCACTTTTTAAAGACTTAATTTTTTTTTTCTAAAACAACTCTACACTACTAAACAATCAATCAATTTATCATTCAAATCTACAGAGTTTTAGAAACAATCAAGCAATTTATCCTTCAAGGGTTTTGTCTCCTGGGCAATAAGAGCTTAAAAATCAAATAAAAGAAGATCCATTGCGCAACAAACAAAAAGTGCACCTGGATGAAAGCGGTGAATACGGCATAGATGACATAGAGATCAATGATCTGAAAGAAAGAAAGAGTAAAATTAGGGTTAGGAAAAGAGAGAAAGAGAGTGGAAAAAACAAGAATAATGTAGGGACCTTGAGATTAGTGGGGGTTGCAGCATAAGCAGACCAAAGAGCGCGGAAAAGGTCTTGGGCGTCCTTGCTGCTAGACCGAGGAGCCATTCTCTCAGATCAGATCTAGTCTTCGCGATTTGCCTTCTTCACTCTTCTCTCCAAACTCCTCTCTCTCTCTCTCTCTCTCTCTCTCTATAACTTCAACGCACAAAGTCACCAACCTCTAAAGTCAAATGGATTTTTTTCAATCTCTCTCTCTTGGGCTTAGGCCCTAACCCATCATCAAATGAATGAGGGCCGGTTAAAGCCACAAAATAATGTTTTGTTTTTACTTTTTCTTCTTTGATATAATTTTCATGATCTAGGACTAGTATGATTCATCTATTTTTTTTAAAATAAAAGGATAAATTCATTATTTACTCGTTATTAAAATTTATTTATTTTAAATAGATTTAAATACATATTTTGTCCTTACAGTTTAATGTTTTTTTTTCATTTTCTTTCTTGCAAATTTTTTTTTCATTTTAGTCCTTTTAAAATGCATTTTTTCGTCCTTAAAGCACTTTAAATAAAAAAAAAATTTGCTGCTCAGAACATTTTTTTACTGTTTAAAGCATTATAAAAAATAAAACAAACACATTTTAGAAAGACTAAAACGAAAAAAAAAACATTAAATTACAGGAAAGAAAAATATATTTAAGTATTTTAAATAAAAAAAATTCAATAATTATATTATCAATTATTGCTCTAACACCATAGATGTTACCTGTGGCTGATGTTAGAAGTGAACGGGTATGTATGCATATCCCACTCTTTTAATAATTTGAGATTATCCACATTTGGATATTTGATGCAAAAATATTTATTATGTGTAAATGTCTCTCTTTGTTGGTTCTGCCATATGCAAAGCAGCAGCAGTGTCCAGGGGCATACAAGCCATAAGCCTAAGCAGGTTTGTCAAATGTATTTTGTTGTATTTATTTAACCAACATTTTGTTTTACAGGTCAGGTTACTTGGATTTCAGGCATATTAACTTATTACTAAAATACATTTTTTTTTTGTTACTGTAATTGGTTAAGGGCATCCAAGCATACACAGGAAGAGGGCATAGTGAGAGTAAACACCTAATCAATTATTAAGATTAGTAATGATACATACACATTGCTACACACTTCTTCATATCTTTCACCAATGTGTTCGTAAGAGAACTTTGCATATTTATCTGTTGCCTTTCTAATTTGTTGTATGTTCCTTTGATTGATAAAAGAACCGTATCTTCAATATTATCTTCTGATTTCTTTATGGTCCTTAGCAACTGTTGGAGTATTTTATAGTAGCCTGAAGATATATACCAAGTGTGCTCAGATAAATAAGATCCTATTTGGCGAATTATTCTTGTTGAATTGTGAGTATTTAAAAATCATAACAATATAATTTGTATGGCATGTAATTTATGAAGCTCAGATACTTCAAAAATGGAAAAGTATAGGTGTTAGTACCTGTGTCTGACATCGATACGCCCTTATACGTGTTCAAGAAGTATTTATCTTTTTAAAAAAAAATGTAAAACATGATTGGGATATGACTACGATACGGCTCAAGCCGGCTAAATACTACTTCAATATGGCTCAAGCTGTTTTAGATATGGCTCCGATACGGCCTGAGCCACTTTTAATTTTTTTTTTTCTTGTTTTAACATTAGGATTTTTTAAATAAAAAAAAGATCAAGATATATACAAAACACAACTCCTTTTCTCTTCTCATGACAAACAAAAATACAACGTGTTCTTTTCCTCTTGTCCAAGCATGACAACTTCTTTTTGACAATTTTGAATGTTTTTCTAATGAGGGGATTTATTTTTCCAGCAAGTGTTTGCAATCTTTGCTTAAACAGAATTTGCATATTTGCAGTGTTTAAACAAAACTGAAAAGCATTTGCATAATTGTCCTTTAGCACCAGCACTATTGCATTTTATTTTACATCCACATATAATTTTTATCAACATATCCAAAACATATCCTTAATTTCAAAAAAATTATGATATCCCCATATCTGTGTCATATCATACCCGTGTCGTATCCCATATCTAGGCTTCATAGCATGCAAGCAATTTTTCAAGTGATGTCTTCATTTTGCCTGATGAGCAGGAGATGTTTTCTTTGTAAACTTGGATGAAGTACTTGTTGGAGCTACCTCAGTTGTTTTCAACAATTGGAGGTTTTGGTAGTGAGGAACAGATGAAAAGAATTAATGGCGAGGCTAATGTTGTTGCTATGAATATTGCAAGGGAATACGGTGAACCATCTCATTGAGCATGAATTTCCAGATAAATTAACCTGCATGCGTTTCAGCCTTCATTCATGTTAGACATAATAGAGTTTCATGCATACCCTTCCATAATGCAAGACATATATAACCTGTTGATAGCAGCAATGTGCTCTGATCTTTATGAAGCAAGCCTCGTCCTCATTTTAATTCTCTTAATTGTCATATATTACTACAGGTAGCTAGCTTTATTTGAAGAATTGCAATGAATTATTTTATAGTATCACTACATCAAGTAGATCACAATTATTTACATGTATGTTACTAGTTATGTGATTTCTAGAGTTCTTTTTTTTTTTTCTTTTTTCCAAAGAGCTGTTATTCTTTATCTGTCACTTTGTCGAACTCTGGAAATTGCTCTTCTTTATTTCTTTTTTGAGAATGTTTATGGATCCGGGGAAGGATTAGTGGAATTAATCAACACATCTATTTTTTTTATAATTGCAAATTACATTATTTTCAGTTGTCACTGAAAATTGGATCAAGCAATAGGAGATGGTATGTAAGGTTTTGTAACTAATTGTAATAATGTTGTCTACGATGCCTTCTTTCAAACACACAAACCCCGGCCAAAACTTTCAATCTATTAAATTGTTAGGGAGTGGAGTTATGAGATTCACAAATTCCATTAGATTAACGAGAAATGAATCCAATGATAATCGTTGATGAACCAACAAAGAAATACAAACTTCATTAGCTTAATGAGAAATGCAACTCTTATGCCACTTTTAACTGTTAACACTTGAATAATTTCTTCTTCAAATGCTTGTTATATACTATCATCTAAGGATGAAGACAATATCCAGATCCCTGTCTTATTGAAAGGGACAGTTAATACATCACCAAATACAACTATTTGCCCACTAACATTTTGCCTGGGCTCAGAAACAAAAGTTACACTTGCATGCATAATTTTTCTTCACATCACAGACAGGTGTGTCACGTGAAGACACGATCAATCCTCTTCCTCCATACATATTCTCCCCCTTTACAAGCACGTGTAAACAATAAAAAAACAACTTTACCCATATTATGTGCACAATGCAATGTATAAATCTTACATATTTTTGTAAGTAGATTCAAAACCATTGGATGCCTCACAAGGTTGGAAAATCGAGATCAAGCTCTTCCAGCACTACCATGTCTTTGGCTTCTAAATTGATTAAGGAGAGCCAAGGCCTAAATTGAAAAACAATTCCATCACTTCTTTCTTGTAACAAGAAAACAAAATATAGTAAAAAGGAAACTAAATTACGAAACCATAAAGAACCTATACCTTTTCTTTGGCCCTTGGGGTGCCTGATTGTGACAATGCTACTAAAGGGGGCACAGCTCCTTCTTGGAGCACCATGGTTAAGTATCTATGATTGTCTGAGCATAGATGTAGAAGAGCTGCTGCTGCATTCTCTTTTCCTCTCGCAGAACCCGACTCGATAACTTCAACCAAAACAGGAATGCCACCTTGCTGACCAATTGCTGTTTTCCCTTCTGGTATCGTAGCAAGATTTGCTAAAACAGCCACTACCTTATCAACCATTCCGGCTGCCAGGTCCATTAAATCTACAAGGTTTTTCACAGCACCAGCTTGCACAATCCGATCCTTGTTTTCATGAAATAATGACAAATTAAACAAAGCAGTGGCAGCATCTTTCTTCCCTCTAGGGGTCCCATTCCCTAATAAATCAACCAGTGGTCTAATTGCCCCAGCCCTGCCTATCCTGATCTTGTTTTCCTCAGTAACTGATAGGCTGAAAAGAGTGGCAGCTGAATTCTCCTTGGCTTCTGGACTCCCTATCTGAAGGACGTGAATCAAAGGTTCAATTGCACCAGCATTAGCAATAGCAGCTTTGTTGTTATCATTGATTGATAAGTTAAGAAGTGTTGTAACAGAATGTTCCTGGATTGTAGTATCCGTTGATTGCAGTAAATCGACTATTAAGCTAATGGCTCCACAATTCGAGATCACAATTCGGTTATCCATATTTTCCTTAGCAAGAAGGTGGAGTTCTGCTGTTGCCTCTCTCTTACAATGAACAGAATCGCACTTTAACTGCTCCAATAATTTCCGAACCTGGGTTTCAGCAGCAGAAAGATCAGCTCTTGTTTCGATAGGATTAGACACTACCCTAGGAACAAGCCACTCAGATGACCTTTACAAATACTAGAGATCATAAAACAATTCATAATGCATTTTCCTACTCTGAAAAACTCCAATGCATAAATCCATTTGTACAAAAGGTTTTAGAAAACTGAAACTCTGATATGAGAAGAACCAAATACCACTTGAAGAAGTGGAAGACCAACTCCTACCATAAGCAAGGCTGATAAGAGAAGAACCCTTGACTATAAACAGGATTTTCATGTCTGACACATAGCCAACAGGGGACTCATGCTTATGCATTGCATTTCCTATCTGGTATTATCCAGAGAACCTCAATATAGTAGAGTTATAAGATGTTATTACTCAGTATTGCACTATTATGCACATGAAGCAAATATCTTTTATCACTGGATAACAATAGAACTTGAACTGGCAGCTGAGTTAAGCTAAAACCACCATTAGCTCAACTTAACACAACTCCAATAATGACATCACGTCATCAATAAAAGCTTTTCCCTCTTGGCAGGGCTGACTATATGAAAAAAAAAAAAAAAAACAACCTTGTGTTCTGTCAAAAACTAATTTTTCATCATGGTCATTTAGATCTTTGCCTTTTTTAATGGTTTCTCTTTATAGTTTTCCGTGGTTTTTCTTTTCCTCTATTTATTGGATTATCCTCCATCCACTAAACATTTCCTTTCGGGGGAATCTATTGATCTTCTTGAACACATGGCCAAATCATCCTTTGGCCAGATTGTCATCTTTTCCTTGGCAAGTGATATTCCGACTTCTTCTCTACCATATTCATTTTTTATTTTATCTTGTCTAAATCATCTGTCCATGTCATAAAGATCCAACAAAGTTTTACGTTATCCATTGATTACACAACACAACCTGCCTCTTCAACTCAGGCTAGGCACTGGCTATGTAATAATTGGAAACAAAGCACAACATAAACAAACTTAGGCTCAATTCAACTCAATAAAAAAAGAGGAAGCAAAAAAAAAAAACCATGCAGCATGCTGAACTCAAGTGTCCAAACAAGTAACTGGGAGTATCAAATCAAACACAACTTGACTCCACGTGGTCTAAAATCAATTTACTTCAGCTCGATCAAAAGCACATTGCAATAAGGAATATTACAAATCCAGTCAAAAGTTTCGAGTTTCAAACAGAAAAATATAACATTACACAACAGTGAACCAAACAAGATCAACAAAGAAACATAAAATGCTACAACAAAGGAGTGGGTAAGTAACCAATAACCAATACAAAGCAAATGCAACAACACATGCTCAAGGTGCAGCACTAGAAACTCAACACAACCGCACATACCCTTTAAGTAAAAATGCAATTTTTTTATAAAATGAAAGCACAAAGTGATGAAATAAGGTCTATATAAATAAATAAAAATTGAGAAAGTAATAAAATATGGGTTTTACCAAAAAGAGGGGACTGAGGGAACAATTCCCAGTTGATTGTGAGAGAAATGAGAAAAATTGGCTGACAGCGCCGCTCAAATGGGTTTTCCGGCCACCGTTGGAATGGGAGGAGCTGAAAGCCGCAGTGGCGGTGCTAAAATAAACTTGATGTTCGACGACGACGACGATTTCCGAACCATCTTCCTTATCTCCCTCGCGGCCTCAATCTTGGCGCTGAGGTTCCCGTTCATCAGCTTCTCCGAAAGTTCGATTATCTGAATGTGTTTTCCGAGGCTCCATGTCGATGTTGCTTCTGATTCTGTTTCTGTTTCTATTTCTATTTCTGTGTTCTCTCCCTCTTCCATCTCTCTCAGTGGGTGTGTGTGTTTTGGGGCCGAAGCCAACCCTTTCTTCTTCTCCTTCTCGATTCCTAACCCCTTTTCATAAAAATACAGACTAAATAAAAATGAATTTTATTTTGTGTAAACTAATGTATCTAATTTACGATCCGGAGGAAATCTAGCTGATTAAACTGTGATAAAAAAATTTACATTACGGGGTTTGGTTACGTAGGGAGTATAAAAAAAAAAAGAGAATCCTAGACCTTAAGTGATGAACGAGACACACCCTCATATATCCCCAACTTGGAAGAGTAAGCTAGAGGCACACACACACACCCAATGGCCTCCATTTATGCTCCAACAAGATCACTTCTCTTCACCCATACAACCAAATGCTTCTTCCGTCCCTTCAAACCCTCTTCTTCTCCCTTTCCTCTCCACTGCGCCACAAAAACCACCTGCAGCACCCTCCAACAACAACCTCGCCGCAACAACAACAATAACAACGTCATCGGAATCCTCGAAGAGCGTGGTCTGGTCGAGTCCATCACCAGCGACGCGCTCCGCAGCGCGTGCCTCACACCACCACCCCTCAAGGTCTACTGCGGCTTCGACCCCACCGCGGAGTCCCTCCACCTCGGCAACCTCCTCGGCCTCATCGTGCTCTCCTGGTTCCGTCGCTGCGGCCACCGCGCCGTCGCGCTCATTGGCGGAGCCACCGCGCGAGTCGGTGACCCCTCCGGGAAATCCCTCGAAAGACCCGAACTTGATGCCGAAACCTTGGAGAGGAACCAAATGGGTATCTCGAACACCATTCATGAGATTCTGGGTCGCGCTCAAAATTCGAACTTGGTGGGTCCCGATTCTGATTCTTCTGTTGTCATTCTGAACAACTATAATTGGTGGAAGGAGTTTAGTTTGTTGGATTTTTTGAAAAGGGTGGGTAGGTTTGCTAGGGTGGGGTCAATGATGGCTAAGGAGAGTGTTAGAAAGAGGTTGGAATCTGAACAAGGGATGAGTTACACTGAGTTTACTTATCAGTTGTTGCAGGGCTATGATTTCTTGCACTTGTTTCAGAATGAGGGTGTTAGTGTTCAGATTGGGGGGAGTGACCAATGGGGTAATATAACTGCTGGGACTGAGTTGATTAGGAAGATTTTGCAAGTGGAAGGTGCTTATGGTTTGACATTCCCTCTTCTTTTGAAGAATGACGGCACAAAGTTTGGAAAGTCCGAGGATGGCGCCATTTGGTTGTCTCCAACGTTTTTGTCTCCATACAAGTTTTACCAGTATTTTTTTAGTGTGCCTGATGATGATGTTATTAGGTTTTTGAAGATTCTTACCTTTTTGGACATTGAGGAGATAGTTTCCTTGGAGGGGGAGATGGGGAAGCCAGGCTATGTCCCTAACACTGCTCAGCGGAGGCTTGCAGAGGAAGTTACGCGGTTTGTTCATGGAGAGGATGGTTTGGCTGAGGCTCTTAAAGCCACTGAAGCATTGAGGCCGGGGTCTGAGACAAAGTTGGACTGGAAAACCATAGAGGGGATTGCTGAGGATGTGCCATCTTGTTCTTTGGCCTATGATGCAGTTTTGAATCTGTCGTTGGTGGATCTTTCAGTCTCTTCTGGTTTGTTTGAGAGTAAATCTGCTGCAAGGCGGTTGTTGAAGCAAGGAGGGCTTTACTTGAATAATAACAGAGTGGATAGTGAAAGTAAGAGGATTGAGGCTGCGGATATAGTGGATGGGAAAGTTCTCCTGTTATCAGCTGGCAAAAAGAATAAGGTGCTGGTGAGAATAGCTTGAGAGTATTTATTGGATAGGATATTCTTTGGAGACTATCATTTGATCTGGTTTTGTTGTATTCTTAAGAAACTTTTGATTTTCTTGCTACACGGAAGCTTCGAAGTTACCTATGGAATTTCAACCAATTTGGCTTTACAATCCCATGATGACATATCCATGCATTCATTAGGGACAAAAATTAGATGCATTTCTTTAAGTGTTCTCCAATTGGAATTAGAGTTTCTTCTCGGTAACTTTTATTGATCTTTCATGCAAACCTTTATTTCATAGATTATCAAAGGTGAAAATTTAATTCTGACCAGAGAACAACATCAAAAACACCTAAGGAACTGCATCTAAGTTGTCTTTCTAATAATACCTCTAAGTTGCATCCATTCTTTGGTAAACATTGCTGCAACGTTCTTATTTATGGAGTATCTAGCATTGCAGCTTTAAATTTGTACGTTCAAAATTTCAAGAGAGAATATTGAAAGTAAATACATTTATTAACCATTGTTGAACAAATGCTAATTGCATTGAGCATAAATTTATTATTCATGAACTCTTTGGTGGTTGGTTGGGGGTGTGGTCTCTTTGATGGAAGTTTTGATCTTTGATCTATAATATTTTGATGTTTTGCTACATATTTTAGTATTGTGTGTCTGACTTGGAGTAATAGTCTGGTTGAACTAGTTGGAGTTCTATTTGCCATATATTTGTATGGCATATTGATATTCATGCCAACTTATATGCTTATATATCAAGAACCTGATGTAGCAGGCTACACTACTATCCAATGAAAACCCTGATGTATAGTGAATCATTAGACTGGTCAATATAGCAAATACTAATCTTTTCACTCGAGCTTTGTCTTAAAGCTGCAGCTTCACTGGCTTAATGGCTGCTTCAAAGTTGTTGCTCTGTTGCATGACATTGAATAGGGTTGTTTAATTCTTCTGGTTGATTGGGGAGCTACAACCTCATGGAAGAAAAAGATGGGCAATGATTCTATAAATTCATTAGCATGGTGAAAAGATATTTTCTTGGTTAATTTATAATCTTCAATTATACCTAAAATAGCATTACAATTATGATTTTCTATTAATTTGATCATTCATGTTCTGAAATGTTTGGTATGGCTAAAGAGTTGTATATTAAGGTTTCTCAATAAAGATTGAATCTTCATTAGTGTGAATGTTAAAAACTCTGATTGATTTTTGTTTTCCCTTCTCTTGGATTTATGTACTTCCTAATTTACTGCAAATTTGGTATGTAGATCGTGGAATTTCGTTGAGTTTGTGAAGAAAACAAGATTTTTTTAAATAACGCTAGCTGTGGAATTATATTTGGAGCATATTGATGGGTTATGTAACAATTTTCTACAATACTGTTTTTGACTTCTTTTTTTTCTCTCATCTCACATTAAGTATCTTATCTCATGTTTTTCTCTCATCCTATCTCTTTACTGTACATTTTTTGTATAAAAAATTGTACAAATGTAATTTCGCTTAATTGTATTAATAGTACAGGGCAACGTAAATGCTGCAGAACCACATCTGCAGGTTTAAATGAAAATAATGCTTACTAGATTTTCTTTTTTGGAGACATCTGAAGCTATATTGTTTTTGTGCGTATTATTTCTCTTTTTCCAAAGAGTTTAAGATAAAATGATATAAAATAGATTAAGAAAGATGATGTGAATTACCACTTAGAAAGTGAATAATGAAGAATGTGTTGTCACATGAATAATTAATCGAATGTACTGCTAAAAGTTCTAATTCGATTTCAAAATAATTTAAGCGATTGATACTGAGAGAGGGAATTTGTCTCTCATCAGTGGGTTCTGAAGCTATTTAAGTAAATACTTGACTTACAGACTTAGTCGATCGTGGTGGGTCGTCTTAGCTGATTGTGGCTAACAGTTGCAATGTTACAAAACCATAAATCAAAAGAATTTTAGTTAAGTATTATTCAAATAAAATTTCAATAGGCTGTGTTAAAGGTTACCCATGTGAAACTTAGATTCTCTAATTGAAGTGCTTCTATAGGTGGTTGTCACTAGCTTAAAAAATCTTATACACAAAAAAAAAAAAAATTAACTAAGGAAATTTTATACAAGAGAAAATTAAACATTAATTTTTTCATTAAATGAATTTTTTTATATATAAATATAATTAAATTTTATATTACTGTGTCAATCTTATGAATTAAAATGTTTCTTATTTTTGTAATGTTAATAATAGAATTTTTACTTAAAAATATAATTTATATGCATTTAAATATTTTTTTATGAATTATAATTTTAATATAATTCACATATTAAAAATATCTTGAAATTGCCTTCAACTTTCATTGATAAAAAAATATTAAAAATACCTCTTTATGAATTTAAATTATGTAAAAAAATATTTATACTGTATTAGATAATAATTTAATTAAGATGCATTAAGCATGTAAATATTTTTTACATTATTATTTAATAACATATTAATTCAAGATTGATATGCATAAATAAGTTTATACTAAATACAATAGATTCCCATTTTATTCATTTTTGTAGGTTTTTTAGTTCCATTTTCTTTATTATCGGTTCCATCTAGCATTGCTAAGCACTTTTTGTTACCATAAAACCCTCCATCAGTTATTTCCTGTTCTCAGAAGCTGAAATCAGACAAACAGAACTTCGATCACTCTCACGTAAACCAATCAAACACAATCGATTCGATTATATTGGGGTCACCAACACACAACACAATAATGTTTATGTCAAGAAGATTAAGGTATTGTCTTTCTCTTTCCATTCCCAATTTTCCTCCTTTCCTTCCAAATTTTTGCTTCCACTCTCACTCTCTGCCACCACTCACTCACAATGCTGATGATGCTGTTTCCCAATTCAATCACATGTTCCATGTGCATCCAACCCCACACACTTTCCATTTTAACAAGATTTTAATTTCTCTTGTGAATGTTAAGCGTTACCCCACTGCTATTTCTCTTTATAAGCAAATGGAACTCAGTGGAGTTGAGCCAGACTATTTCACTTTGAACATAATTATTAACTGTTTCTGCCACTTTGGTCAAGTGGTCTTAGCCTTTTCTGGAGTGAGCAAGATTCTCAAACTTGGGTATCAGCCAAATACCATAACTTTGAACACACTCATGAAAGGCCTGTGCCTTGAGGGTAAGGTCAAGGAAGCGCTGCGCTTTCATGACAAGGTGTTAGCACAAGGGTTTCGGCTCAGCGGAATTAGTTATGGGATTTTGATTAATGGGGTGTGTAAAATAGGAGAAACTAGAGCTGCCATCCGGTTGCTAAGAAGGATTGAAAGGTGGTCGATTAGGCCTAATGTGGTAATATACAGCATGATCATTGATCGTCTGTGCAAAGATACACTTGTAGATGAGGCTTATGATTTGTATACTGAAATGGTGGGCAAGGGAATTTCACCTGATGTTGTCACTTATAGTATTTTAGTTAGTGGCTTTTGTATCGTGGGTCAACTGAACAGAGCAATTGATTTGTTAAATGAAATGGTATTGGAAAACATTAACCCCGATATTTATACCTATACTATATTGGTTGATGCTTTATGTAAGGAAGGAAAGGTAAAAGAAGCTGAAAATGTGTTAGCTGTGATGGTGAAAGCATGTGTGAATCTTGATGTTGTTGTTTATAGTACTTTAATGGATGGATATTGCTTGGTTAATGAAGTGAATAATGCAAAACGTGTATTCTACACTATGACCCAAATGGGAGTAACTCCTGATGTTCACTGCTATAGTATCATGATTAATGGATTGTGCAAGATTAAAAGGGTGGATGAGGCCTTGAATCTCTTTGAAGAAATTCATCAGAAAAATATGGTTCCTGATACAGTGACTTATACTTCTCTTATTGACTGTTTGTGCAAATCAGGGAGGATCTCTTATGTTTGGGATCTTTTTGATGAGATGCTTGATAGAGGTCAACCTCCTGATGTAATCACCTATAATAACTTGATAGATGCTTTATGCAAAAATGGTCATCTTGACAGGGCAATTGCATTGTTCAACAAAATGAAAGATCAGGCAATTCGGCCAAATGTGTACACATTCACTATACTTCTTGATGGACTATGCAAAGTTGGAAGACTTAAGAATGCACTAGAGTTTTTTCAAGATCTTTTGACTAAAGGCTATTGTCTAAATGTTCGGACATATACTGTTATGATCAATGGACTTTGTAAAGAGGGCTTGCTTGATGAAGCATTGGCCTTGCAATCAAGAATGGAAGACAATGGTTGCATCTCTGATGCTGTAACTTTTGAAATAATGATTCGTGCTTTCTTTGACAAAGACGAGAATGATAAGGCAGAAAAACTTGTTCGTGAAATGATTGCTAGAGGTCTATTGTAAAAGTAATGTAGGTGAGATGATTTCTAGTGACACACTATGTTATTTTGAATTTGGTGATGTCCTACTAATATTTATTTCTTTTGATGGTTTCAAATACCATGTAATGAGCTCACTATGACATTACTTTTGATTAGAAGTCATATGTTGTTACATGCATTTATTTTCATATTCTAACAATAAGAATCATTGATTTTTTTGAGTCTTGATATAGCTTTTCTTTTTCTTCCCACTGTGCTGTCTGTTGACTTCGTCTACTTTTAAGGATTTTTCAATCACTGCTAACTGTTAGTGTTTCAGATAACAAATCAAGTTGAATTTGAGATGATTAATTGGAATGATTTATTTCATATAGCTGACCCTATATACCATGATTATACAATGTAGAACTGGAATCTTTTTTTAGCAGTATATTTCTTGTGGTCTTCTGCAGGAATGGAAAATTTAAGAACACCGGCGTATTTTGTTCATGTCATCTGTGTTGTCTTAGGTGTTATATTTGCTAAAATTTTCCTTGATGTCATTGTTACACAATTAACTGGAGCTTTTATAAAGGATATGGTTTATTTTGGTGGTACTTAACTACTTAATCCGGAAAGTGTGTTCCAGTGATCATCCAAAATTTACCTTTATCAAGGAATGAACAAACGAGATATAAGGAATCGGGATTATCTAGAAGGCTTGAATATTGTTTTCTAGTTTACTGATGATTCTACATTGAGTTAATGCCTAACCCATATGTTGTGAATTTCAACTCTTTAGTCAGCTGGGTTACTACGATTCAAGACTTTAGTTTGATCTTCTATTTTCTTCTAGAGGGATTTGTTTTCTTTCAATATAGTTGGGTGCTTCATTCTACTGATATCAGTGACTAGGGGTTGAGTTACTTGTCACTTTTGGTTTTCATACCACTTATCTTAAGGCACACAAAAACTAGCTATGAACTTTTTTTTTTTGGCTTAAAAAATATCTGCAAATTTAATCCCATTGCACAGTTTTACTTTTTAATGGCAGATTTTACTCCTCTAAAGTCTTGAGGATCAAAATGATTTGTATTAATGCTAAGAATAGAATGTGTGAAATTACTAGACAGTACTACTATATGAGGTACAAATATGGCATTTTTCAGATGCTAAATGAGCACAAAAATAGATGAATATACGATGGATAGGCAAAACAACATGATGAAGACAGAAGTAGAGTGAATGGTTCCATTGCTTGTCTGTTCCATACATGGTTTGCCTAGACCTCTGTACACTTGTTCAAATAAAGGCAGTTAGTTAATTGGACAACTTCCCCCTAGATTACCTTCATTAGGAAGACAAAACAACTTAAAGAAGACAAGGATAAATGTTTCAAAATCATATAATAGTAACTGTGCAATGTCATTAGACTTTTGGCATAACTATGACAGAGTTTCACTTCTGTTCCTTTTCATTTGTGTAGCGATATTTTCACGACATCTATGTTAGATAAGTAAGGATTTTTGTGTTAGTTTTATTGTTCTTGTTATGTAGATAAGTAGATTTTAGTACTTTACATGATGGTATAATTTTTACTGCTGTAAGAGCTTGCAAACTCCATTCTCCATCTCTTGGGTTTATCTCTACCTACATGGTTGAGAGCTGTACAACTTTGTTGCTAAAAATCACCAATGTAACTTTCAGTAACTAGTCTACTTTGCATTGCTAATCAGCCTTTCTTGATGTTGAGATTGATGCAACATATACAAAATCATCCGACCATATCAATCTTCTAGCAGATAGCAGATCTCCAATTATAAAGGTGTATGCTGGTTGCTGGCAGGAATAATAGCGATCACAAAGGGAGTAAATATTGCATTGGTTTCTGTTATGCTCAAATTGGGGTCAGTTGAAGTTGTTAACAGCTGTATTTAACAGTTAGTTAAAGATCCTAACTAATTTATAGAAGAGTGGGAAAAATGGCAGGGTAAAAATAGGAGGGAAATATTAAGAGTTAGATTGGATGAGGAGTAGAGGTTGGAAGGATATGCAGGACTCTTAAATTTCCTGGAGTTGTGAGAGATACCTATCTGTAATTATTGTTTTGTATCTTCCCTCTTGATTCTGCAATCATATTAATTCAGATTCAGGGAGAAGAGTGATATTTAATTTGTCTTATTCTTTTCTTTACTCATCTTGTTCCTATTAAAAATCATGGTTGTTACTTGTTACCTGGCAAATTGAGAAGCTTTTCAATGACTTTTTTGGCTCCATAGAGTTCTTATTAATTTTGTATATTAGGCTATTGTTACTTTATTTTGGACAAAAACAGATGAGAGTTCTTATTTAATTAGTCTTCATATTGTATATTAGGCCAGTATTACAATCAATTTACCCTCACATAATTCCAGTACTCTTTTTCACTAATCCCAGTTCTATAAAGTATTCTCAAGATCTGTTTGGGGGTTGATTCATGCTATCTGCCAACACAACATAGCTATAAAGTATCTTTACTGGTGTAGGAAAATTATTCAGATGCTATATTTTCAGATAGCTTTATTATGATTGCAGAGTTGGAAGGTGATTAAACTAGAGTGGGGAAATGAGATGGGAAGCAAAACTAGCCGCGTCGAGGTTTCTGGGACATGGACACTCTCAAGGCTATATGTTTTGCTTTGTCTTATCAGTTTCCCCCTTATACTGATGTTAGAAAAATAGAAAATGTAGTTGAAATGGCCACTTATTAGGTCCCATTAGACTATAGTTTAAGCTAGCCAAAGCAAATCAGTAATAAACTTTCTGAATTTAAGAAGATAGCATTTTACTTTTGTTGACTTTGTTATTCATAAACAAAACTCAAAAGCATAAAAAACAAGGCCACTTATTAAGAACTATTTTGCAAATTGGAACTTATGAATTATGGAAAAGATAATTACTTAACCTGAAACATGAACAAAGCCATTAAATAATTAAATAATTAAATATTGACCTTGCAGTTCGATTGATATTGGAAATTCTCAAGATTTCTCCCTTTAGTACACGTTTGAAATAGCCTGAATGTAACACAACCCAGAGAATTATATGTATCTAATATACTTCCCTACACCTCCATTTTTTTTAATGTACGCCATTGCATTATGGAAACTTCATTACGATGTAAAAAAATTACAGAATGAGCTTTCCATAATGCAATGACAGAATGAGCTTTTCATAATGTAATGAGGTGCAGGAAGTAAAATATGGAGGCACAGAAAGCCATAGTCTATTAAATTTGTAACTCCAAAAGCAATTATTCGTATTCTTTTTTGAAAAAGACGAGAATGATTTTGTGAAAAAACTTCGGTGAGAAATGATTGTTAGAAGCCTACCATAAGAGTATTTTCATGTTTTATTGGGCGTTAACAACACTAAACGTGGATCAAGTTGAAGCAAAAAAAAGTTGCTTCTACATCACTTCATGGTTTTGGACGTGAAAATATTAGAAAACGTGGATCACTAACTCAGATCCAAACACACTATAAGACTTTGCTTTCTAGTTATGCATTTCTCTTCAATCAAACAATAGCTTAATAAGAGACCTCTCAATTTTTTATTACCTATTTTGTCTCCCACCGTATGTTAAAATGTATCCACTTCTACTCAATTTGTTAAACAAGTACTAGTGTTTATGCTCTTTGCAAGACATCTTCAGTTTGTAAATTCTTATGTGACTACACATAAATTAAATAGACAATGATGGATTTGCTCATGAGCAAACATTTTTGGTGAATGAAAAAGTGAATGAGTACTTCAGGCTGATATATTAGCAATTTAGCATCTATAACTATAAGTACCGACCAGGGTACTGTAGAAGTTGCCATTAAAAGCGCTAATGATGACATAATGATGATGGTTTCTTCTTGTAAGTTTTTTCCTTCATGCATCTATATTAATTGGCTCATTCACTTTAATAATGTAGTTGGTTTGATTTTCTTCCTTCGTGTGTGTATGTAGACTTCTCTTTTGATCCCTAAAAAATGCAAACTTTCTAAATTTAGTTCCTAAAAAGTTGTATTAAATATTATACTATTTATTCAATATTTTATATTACTTTTAATTACCTAAAAGTAACATATGGCACTCGAATCTCGACCCATAGTCAAAGACTTCATTTCTTTAGATATGTAAACATCACTCAAATGAAATTTACTTTTCTTTCTTTTTTTTACAGAGGATTTTACATTTCTAATTAAATATTTTTTCCAGAGACGCAATCAAGAATCAAATCTCATTTAATATATGTTTAAGGAACCATGTTATAATCCAATCAACCCAATTTTAACATTATTTTTTCTTTTGGATAAATCAAAGAAATATTTTAATAACTCATGACCAAACATAGCATAAGATATTCCATGATTAGAAATTAAGTTTAATAATAATGTACTAATAATAATGTAAAATAGTTTTACACCATTATTCAATTATAAATTATTATTGTTATGACTTTTAAAATAATTTTATAAAAAATAATAAATTTATCCTAAATGATAATTTGTATTTAAAGGACATAATCTATTTTCTTTAGAGATTTCAGCTCATGAATGAACCAAATGGAGGAATTTGACCCATTTTAATCGTCCTTTATTAGGTTATACTATACCAGACCAAGTTGTAGTTGATGATTCCATGTGAGGACTCATTAATACAATGCAAGTTTTGAGCTGTCCTTGTGACTGAGAAGAACCTCTCTGATTAAATACTGTGACACAGCTTGACTAATAGTAGTTAATTAGGCATACATAGATATATCCATGTGGGTGCTTTATTAGATATGTATCTTTGACTTTTAATCACATATATATAGATCCAAGACCTATCATTAATATACATGTAGCATCTGGGAATCCTCACAAGCACATAATTTATCTTTTCCGACATTTAATATCATATTAGAACTTGTCAACCCCTCATAAATGCGATATTAGTTTGATAAGAATTTTTTTTTATATACACCATTAGTTAAAATATTACATGATTTATCACCAAGTCGCTCAAGTAGCTTGAATTGCGTGTTATAAAACTATTTCTTGCTTTCACTTCTTAAAAAACTAAATAAAGAAAACCAAAACTCTCGTGCCTTCTTGTTGGGGTGTTTGACATGAAAGACAATATATATACGTTTTGTTGGAAAGATGAAGTTTCTGAAGCTTTGAATATTAAGTGAGAACTATTAAGTAACAGTAAATTGAACAATCGCTAATGGCCATGTTGAGCCAAAGATGCGAATATTTCAAGCAACGGTGACAAAACCAAGTTCGATCTGTGGCATAATCCATACGCATCTTTCGTCTCAACTACCACACAATATGAAAACTGAGATAGAACAGAGGGAATAAATAATACAAATGGAGCATTCTATAATATAATATATGTGTATTAACTATCTTTTATATTTATTTATTTTCTAGGCCTATCTTTCACACTAGCTCAGGTTGAGTTTCACACGTCAAAGGAATTGAATGCTACATGGGTTACGAGATTTTGTTGGTAGAAAGATTGACTTAGATTGCATATCTTTACTTACATAGAACAACTTTAATTACAATGCAAGCAAATTAACGATTCCACCATTTTTCTTTTCTTTTATTCTTTGGTGTTCAACCTAAAAGGAGGTTCTCCTAATTAAGCTTGGTTATGCATAAGAGGCTAAGACTAAGTTTCAGTTTATTTAAGCTTATTTTTTTCCAAATACATGTTTTTTTTTATAAAAGAAACAGATTTTTACTCTTTTGATGTTTATGTTTAAATTACTTCCACTTAAAATAAGTAGTTTTTTTTTCTTTTTTTTAAATTATCTACTTAAAATAATATTTTTTTACAAAACAAATTTTAAAAGTTTAAAAAAACTCACTCTAAATATTTGAATTATGTTAACAATACGATTTTATTTATTTATTAATTAATTAATTTGTTTGTTTATTTATAATAGTTGAGTTAGTTGATGTCATGGTTGTAACTTTGGCTGGACCCAAGAGCTGCTTAATTGTCTCTTTTGGCTACTAAATGAAATTGAAGAATTATTTTATTCTACTTCTTCTAAGTTTTTTTTTTATCTTATCTTTACGAATGAAGATATGGAAGTCTTTTATTATGATCTGGGTTGGGCTTTTTTCTTTCTTTCATTTTTTTTCTTTTTTCCTTAAAGCATAAAAAATAAATACAGACTCTTGATAACAAAACAAAAAAAAAATGAAAAATTTCTATTACACTACGTGCTAGCAACTAGTATTACCTCCAACAGATGATCAATCCTTCTATTATCATACCTAACTTTTTGGGTGATCACATATGATTCCAATACCACTATACCTAAATATATATCACATATTTTGATACAAAAGTTTATGCATAGCATTTTTATTTATTTATCACAAGATGCACTTTTTTTTCCTAGGTCGATCACACCAATATCCGGACATGCACCATATATATTGGATATATACTTCATCAAACTAATATGGGTGGAGTTGGGTAGAGTTACTATATGATATAACTACATATATTTTCAGTGACTTGTTAAGCTATAACAATTAATTCTAGTTAACTAATCTTGCCCTCAGTAGTAATTACATTTTGGTTGTTTACATCAAAGTTTAGCTACCACTTCCACAAGCATTTAATTCAACAAAGAGCACAAAAAAACTTAATTTCATTCTTTTATTATATAGGTGGACTAACTAATTATTTATATATATATTTTTTCATATATACTTAGACTCATGATCTGGTCTGAGAATCTAATTAATACGAGAAAAGAGTTTAATATATAAACTTAGATCTATATATATCTATATGACGTTTATTTAACTTCACATGGGAACAGGAACTAAACACAGCCACCGTACCTTGTCTCCCTTTCAAGAAGTTAAATCTTTCACATCCTTTAAATCTGCAGCTGGCACAGACTCGTGAGTGAGTTATTTTAAGCTTTGAGTCAAATGGAGATATTCCCCCCACGTGCAGTGGCCAATTGTTCAAGGCTACGCTTCATCTCTTCATGTGATCTTCAGCGCCAATTCTATAATAAAATCATAGTTCTCAGAGCATGATGCATTCTTTATGGTTTTGCTTTCTTCTCCTTTTACCAACATCTAGACTTTCAAGCTGACTAATTAGTTTATTCACTTTTCTCCAAATCTTTTCATCAGTTTAATTTGAACCTCCTAAGGTTAACACTATTTCAAAAGGAAACATAGTTTTAATTACAAGCCATGAAACTTTGCAATCTAATTACCAGATAAAAGCGTTTATAAGATTGGTTTAGTAGTGAAAGGAGAAGAAAGAAACTAAAGGAGAGGTCGTAGTTTGAATTCTCCCACTACCAAAAAAACTAACAATTAGCATTTGTTAATCATTTTTTTTTACCTGGTAAAAAAATTGATATCTATGTAGAGTTGTTCCTTCCTCCACTTAGAATGAATAACTCTTAGAAATGAAGACAAATCAAGCATATATAAAAGTTATATAAAAATAAGACCATAATAATAATGTTTGTGAAAAATCACATCAAAAGAGTAGAAAATACCACTAAAGGCATATGAATGTGTAATGGGGTTTCCCTTTCCCATGATTAGCTCTAGATGACCAAGTGATACATTCTACTCTGTTGAGAAAAGCATGATTAATTATTCCTACATCAAATGAATAATAGTAAACAAATGGACCTAAACAAAGTATGGGACATTTGCAGTGGTGGAAATGGATCCAAGGCTCATTGTGCTTTTAGGAGGAGTGTACACAGAAGAAGCTGAAGATGAAGACAAGGATGAAAGGATAATAGAAGGAGAAGGCAATGGTTTTGGTAGAGGAGAAGGCAATGGTTTTGGAGGAGGAGGATGAGGATGAGCATGAGGTTGAGAAAGACCTTGTGATGAGTCTGCAGGAATTGCTGCTATTGATATTGCATCAGCAGAAGAAACCAAAGCAACATGTTGAGAAGAAATTATACTTGCAGCCTCTCTATATTTGTATTTTAGTATCTCTGCCCTTATTGCATTTAGTTCTGCTTGTAAAGTTTGAACTTGTTGCTGCAAAGCTGATATTGCACCCATGCATCCATATACAGGATCTCTTAGCCTCAAGTTAGCTTCATAAACAAGGCTATTTGCTGCATCAGCTCTTTGGCCCTCTGGTACCTCCTACACATGAATAAAATTTGAAAACAAATCAGTTTTTACTTCAATAAGAGAAGTGAATCGAATTGAAGAAGAAAAAAGTAACTAATTTGGTATGTGGAGCTAGTTATTAGGTACTAACCATTAGCATCTTGGAGACATTGCTTGCACCAAACACCTTGTGAACTGCTGCAAACTTTTGAGGCTCATGTGGTGAAAAATAAGGAGAGAAAGGGCATTCTTCAGCACACCTTCTTCTCAAAAGCTTGCATGCAGCACAAGGAGTTACTGTGTTTAAGGTTGTCCCAGGAGTTGGACCATAGAAATGCTTCCTTCCCATTTGAGAAGATGCTTCTTCCTCTGCTCTCGCCGTTGTAATTATCTCATCTAATCTATCTTTGGAAAAAACACAAAAACAGCATGTTAAAATCCTGAGTCTATAGACAAGTAGTAATGCATATTTTGGATGGTTTAGCATCATGTCATGCCTCCAGCTATCACCATCATGAGAAACCAAGAACATCATGGTCAAGACAAAATCTATGGTATGATACTAATTATTTCAATTCATGAGTAAATTGATTCTTAGAGAGCAACAAAATTGATGTTTATTTGCTAATATTTACCTGTCTCTGGATGTCCAAACATGCCTTTTGATTGTCTTGATCTAAGTGGTGGGTTGAGAAAATGGAAAATTTTGTTTCATACAAAGACACAAAAGAGAGAAAAAGGCAGGGAAACAAACAAGTCTTTAAAAGGCAAGGTGGTGATTAGGAAAAGTAGGTCAATGCTTTTTATAAGAAAAAAAGATATAGAATTATTAAAGGTTTAGATATTTTAAAAAGAAATATTTAATTAGGGGAAGGAGAAAATTAAAAAAAAAACAAAATGATTAGGTTGCATTAACCATTTAAAGAGAGAAAGAAAGAGCTCTTTGTCAATATGCACACGTGTTAGTTCTATTGGAAAACTGGCAATTGACTTTGAAAAAAAAAAAAAAAACATCAATGTCAGACTAGTCAGCAAATTGAGTTTTCTGAAAATAAAAAATTATTGGGGAAATTGCTATGGGCTGCAAAGTGGTATGCTTCTCTTTGTTGGGTGTGTTGTATTTGTCACAATAGTTTTCAAGTATCAGCCATGTATGAGGGACCAATTAGATTAGAAGATGCAATTCTTAACAATCTTTGGCCATTTTTCTTCCCTTTTGGAAGCAGTTTATATTGGAGGGGCGGGGCAGATAATTTCTGTTCATGACATTTTGCAATCAACGCAGCTTGTGTATTGCACGGACTCAACATCACCATCACCTCACCACTCTCTCATGCAGACAAACATTTTGCAGGAAAAATACAAAAAAAAAAAAAGAAGAAATTTGAGAGGGCACGGGAGAGAATTAAAAACAATATTTAAATGAACATTTGGACTTTTCTCAATCAGCACCTAGAAAGTTTTTAAAATTTTAAATGAAAATTGCGAAAAAAAATCAGTCTTTCTTTGATTGGTTTCTTAGTAAATGCTCATTCCCAGCAAGTGAGACTATTTTTTTAAAATACAATTGAGCGCTAAAGCTAATTTTCTTTTCAAAATCCTTTTTGTTTTTTTTACTAATCAGAAAAGTAAAATTATTTTTATTTATGTTAACTTTTATGATGGAAAACAGATGCTTAATTATAAGAAGGGAGATCTCACCAAATATAATTAATCAGGTTTATCAACATAGATTAGTCAGTAATAAAATCAGATTTATTGACATAAATTAATCATCAACAATACTTACACCAATAATATCATGATGATAAAAAAAATCTACATTAAACAAAATTGATTATTCTGTCAATTTTTGTACTAATTGGGTTAATTTTAACTTAAAAATACTTTTACTATCCAAGTAACAATTTTTTCTTTCATTTTATTAATTGGAATTTACATTTGTGCATTGAAATTTGTAAAAGTACATTTTCAATTTTAATCCAAATATAGTCCAACAGCATGTTTGGGACAATTTAAAATTATTCATTTAGCTGTTTTTGTTGGGAAAAAAAAACTGTTTGAGAATTACTACAAGGTTTAAACCATAAAAATAAATAAAATGTGAGACTTAACATGTATTTTAGTCTTAAATTAATCAGTAGAGGATTAGAGACTAAAATTTACAAAATGTATAAAAATATTCAAATATAAAAAATAGGTAAAACGTTGAAATTTAAAGATTCAACTATCAAAAGCATGGACGAGTATGTAGGGCAAAAACACAATTCATGGGGAAGGGCACATTGAAATTAATTCTTCACATGTGGCAAGGGAGGACGCCAAGCCTCCTCAAAACTTCTTTGTCCCAGGTTTTGGACCTATGGTCCTACATTTATTTGGCACCATGAATGAATTGCATCAATCTACTTCCTTTTTGTCAAATTAATTATTGGCATATATATATATATATATATATATATATATATATATATATATATATATATATATATATATATATATATATATATATATATATATTGCACTCTCTTTCCTCAAAGGCGGCATATTGCATCTGTAGATTTTTCACAATTATTTAAATTTCTCACCACCTTATATCATGCATTGAAATAAAGTGAGTGATAGCGAAAGTTCTTATTTTCAACTCTTGGTAGGGTTACAATTAATGGCAGATACTCAATTAATTCGGAGATATAAGTTACCAAGATTATTTTTTTGTTACAAATGAAATGAAGTAGTTCCTTTTTTCCAACTAGTTTTTTTTATTTTTTTATTTATATATAAGAGGGTATGGATCATTGGGTAGTTCTTTTTTATACCAAATGATGATGTTATATCAGGGGCATACACTTTCTGATTTGGTTGCAAGTCTACACTTGTTGGGGGCACTTCGTCATTAGCTAGTTGGGTTTACTGATCGAAGGGATTGGTATGAGGATTTTGATGTAATATATGTTAAAACTTCTGAGTTTGCTAATTTGTACATATCTTGTGACAAATTACAAACTGCTCTTAATAATATACTCCACCCGATTTCGATTCTAACAAAAATTATAAATACTTTCGAATTAAATAAGTAGTTATATATTTTTTAATATATTTGTATAAACTGCAGTTTTATTTTTCTTCTTTTTTAATAATAAGTAACTTTTATTTTCTTCTTAAAAAATCAATTTTTTAGAAATCACTTTTTAGAATAATTTATTTTAAAGTTTATTCTCGAGCGTCGCCTTTTTTATTTCAGAAAAATTTTCTTTTATCTAGATAAATTAAGAGGAACCTCGCGACATCATTAGTCTTCTAATTAATAATAGAGAATAATTTTATAATATTACCATGTTAATAAACGGGAAACAAAGTTTTAATTAGCACATGCATATAAATTTAGACACACCAAACTCTTGTTTATATAGCTTGTTTATAACCTAGCTAGCATATGTTATATGTATGCGATATGCCCTTGTTTATAACCATCACCTAACTGGGTCGTACACCTAGCTCAATCATTTAATCCATGTATACTTACAGAAAACATATACTGTATCTAATAATTCCGTGTTCATAAATTTGTCGCTGTCATTTGTTTTGTAAACCTCAACTGGATAATCAAGAGAACTAATAAAGAGGGGTTTTTTCTTCATATATTAATTTTGTAATAAATGAGGCAAACTATATAGTGTCGTAAAGAAGATAACAATTTTAAATTATGCAAGCTAGATAGAAGGCAAAATGTTAATCTCAACTAAGATCAAATAATCTCCAAAGGCAACTCTAAATGCCGTTTATATATATAGTTACACTTCTTACACTTGTTTTTATTCTCCATTTTCTTCCTCATAACATGCTCTCCTTGAGATCAATATCTATCCTTGTTTCATCATTACGTAAAACCAAGACCAAACATTGGGGCGGTGAATGTTATAATACACCAAGTTCCTAAAAATTATAGGCAATGGTTAATTTAGTTCCTCACTTTAATAACAATAATTCAATTATAGTTCCTGATCCTGAATGTGCATGGTACGTACTATTAGGAAATTACTTGGTTCTTGAATTTAACAATTGATTGTTCAGATCACCATGTTGTATATATGTGGATGGTAATGCCCTGAATCAGACGTTTAGTGGAGTATCAGGGACCTGAATCTGGATTCTCAACTCGTGTTGCAGCTTGAAGAGGTCCAATATTTACGATTTCTAGCTAGCTATAATCTTATACTATCAGTCTGTGGTGCTTTGGACCATAAGAACGGCTCAAATAAAGTATACATTTTTTTAGACTAGTATTTGAATATACTGCTATTAATATTATTCTATCGAACCAAGAGGCACAATAATCATTACCAATTTATTTTTAAAGTCTGATGTTTGGAACCAAATTGACTTGTATGCACCAAAGTTAAAAAAATAACTTTATTGTAAAGTTAAGATCAAATAATTCATTCCCGGACTCTTAATATCATGGATAGAAATAATGGTTGTCAATTTTCAATGATATATTTTTTTAAAAAAATAGAATCTAATTAAAATTGACAAGTAATAATAGTTTTAGGAATTAATTTGATAATTTGCGCATTGGGTGATATTAAATCTTCTAAGAGATTGTGTGGTTACCCTTTTTTTGCACAGCATGACCTTTAATTAGGCTTTAATTAGCTTAAAAAGTTGGTCATTAGACCTAGTCTTTCTTCATTTGGTAATCTTGGTAGGTGCATAAAAGCGCAATTCGGCAGATGAATTATTGTTAAGTTAATTATTTTAAAATTAAATCCCGGATTGGTTGTTCTACACGATTTTGTTCATCAATTTTCAACGGTCAGCTACCAATCAGTTCTATGATTTACCTTGTATTAGTTTCACTGTCAAAGATTACTCCCTTCGACTTATGAGTAACTCTTGCGTGAAGACAATATCTATAGGTCTAATCAAATTAATTAAAAGTTTCACAAGTCATCATTCATCGTTTTGCTTGTCACTATGAACACTGGAGCATGCTCATGGAGAACTTTTTATGGTAAAAAAAGTATTGCTAGCTGTTGATTCCAGAAAGCTATCAATAGGAGTAGCGGTGACAGAAGCACAAAACGTAGAATGTGAAGATAGAAAACTCAATTTTGAAAGTAAAAAATTATCTTTTTAAGTTATTCTTTGCTAAGATATATACTTCCAACGACGTGATTTGATGAAGAAAAATATAAAGGCTATTATTCTAGAGTGAAGTGTGAACAACTTCAAACCCTTGAGAAGTTACTTTGAACTTTTATAGATGAAAGGATGGGGAATTTGTTACAACTTTTTAGGAGAACTATATATAGAGATTTGCAAACAAAATACAATGTCATTGAGAAAAAAAATTGAAGATGTTACCATAGTAGAAAAAATTCTATGTACTATATAGTGCGAGAGTTTAACTGTCATTTCATAAATTAAAAGAGTCAACAGACATAGATAACCTCTCTCTTGATGAATTGCAGAGTTTTTTTACTGGTCTATAAGCTAAAAATGAACTGGAGCTTAATTACAAATTAACAAGATTTAAAACCTTCTACAAATACTCATTCCAACAACTTAAGAGGAAGAGGTATTGGTTCAGGAAGGGGAGAACAAGGACACATTATTGATGGCAACAAAATTAGAGATGACAACAAAAAGCCCATATTGACCAATTTCAAAGCAAATGTAGAGGTTGAGATCATGGCAGATCTAAGTAGGGTGCTTTGGGTGTCATAAATATGGTTATTATGCATCTAATTGACTGTTTAATGATAGAGAAAAAGAAGAGATCGAATTCAAATTTCATGTAAGAAAAAAATGAAGCAAAAACATTGTTGATGGTTGTCCATGCATGAAGGACTAAAGACCGAATCATATATTTGGTATATGCATGTATATAGACTGCAGCAACTACATGAGTGGAAGTAAGTCTTCTTTCTCCAACAGATGAAGACATGTTCTTTGTGAAATTGATGAGAAAAAGGTGATATTTAGATAAAGAGCAAGAATAGACTTGTGGAAAACATTTATAATGTGTTGTATGTTCCTGATTTGAAGAATAATTCGTTGAATGATGATTAATTAGTTACAGGAAAAATGTATAAAACTTAAAACATTTAAACTTATATATTACTATTTTATTCATCATTAATTGTAAAAAAATTATGGAAAATATAAAGTAATACCCAAAAAAAGTCAATAGTAAATTAACTAATACAGTAAATATAATAAATAAATACCAGCTCGTCTTAATTAACATATTTTTCATATTATATTGGCATGATAGAATAATTAATCTTAAGGAAATTGTGTAGTAGTGTTTACACTGGAATTTGGTAAACAACCGCTAGTCTAAGTTAATTGCTTGCGAGACCAACTAGTGAATCTCAGGAGCATGTCATTTGCGTGTTTGCTTTAAACATAAAACCGTTAATGTTCATCATTGCAACAAACACTCACTGGTTCGAAATTTGCAGAAAGTAAAATTGTTTAACAGAAATCGAAATGCTGGAAATAACTAGGCAAGGAAAGGAAAATTCTTTGACAGAATCGAAATGCTGGAAGTAAATTAACAAGGGAGGAAAATTGCAGAATGTAAAGGAGCAGTTAGTTCACTCGATCGAATGAACCATTTAAAAGAGGAATTCTAAAGTGAAGCGTAAATTGCATTGCATTCGAAACGTAAAGTTTACAGAAATTTAAAATGGTTCACAAACAAACATACATTCTCCTTGTGTACTCGTTTCTCTCTGCGCTGGGTACTTTGAGTGTAAGGATTCTGTAGAAATGATTTGCGACCTTGAAATCTAACTAAAAATTGCTATATATAGGCATTCGAAAATAAACTGCCCTAACGGTCGAACACTATCCTAATGCCAAGTGTCCTGCCACGTACATTTCACATGCACATAACTGCTCCTTAGAACGGTTATCCACATTGCTCGAGATCGAACTGATTCGGTGAAGATTTGTTCAGAAATTACGCTAAGTCCAGAACTCTTGCTGCCTCGACTTCGACTCGTCCATACACCAGTTCGAATTGCCCAATAACTCGAAGTCCTCTTTCTTGTCTTAGCTTTGTACTTCGTAAATACTCCTTTGAACCTGGGAATTCCTTCTTAAAGACTCTCCTCTCTTTTCGATTCGAGCAGGTCCTGACCATACTCTTGCTCTGTAATACGCTTCGAACCTCGAGACGATATCCCATGCATACTTAGAGCATATTTTAGCCCGTCGAAAATATGGGCTAACAAATTGCCCCCAAAAAATGTCTGCTTCGATTCGAGATCGAAGGAAGATGAGAAGTTGACATTTTTTCTCTTCTTCTACCAGCTTTCCTGAAATGTCGTCACGATCGCACGTTCACTGTGTAACCGTCGCCTCGATCTCCATTACCCATCATTAATTCCACCTTTCTAGGTAGAGTAGGACACGTGTCACGCTGGGGAGTAAAAAGGGAAATCTGATGTGATTGATTTCTGACCCTTGATTCTTATTATATTATTTTCCCTTTTTTAAAGTAAAACCTCCATAAATAGCACCAAAAAACCTCAGAGAAACCCCTTCATCTTCTTTGCTTCCTAAACCCCGAAACCCTTCTTCTTCTCTGCTTCTGAAACCCTTCTTCTTCTTCCTTGCTTCCATTATTTCCGGCGAAACCTTCCTATTTCCAGATAATCGTTATTCCTCTCATCATCAAACTCACCGAATCTCTGAGTTCTGCCTTTGTTCTCCGTGAACCCAAGCTCTTACTCACTGATTCTATCAGCTACCCAACCCTTCACGAGAAAATCATCCTTTTTCAGATTTCTCACAATGTCGCAAGGCCAAGCAGTTCCGTTTGCTGGGAAATGGCACCGTTTTACAGTCAGGAACGACGGAGAGAAGGTGGTTCCAGAACCACAAGGCGACGCCGAACACACAGAAATCTGGGAATCGGAGGTGATGATCCCTTTCGTAGTGGAAAGGACAGTTTACTCTTTCGGTGGACCTCTGCCAGACCAAGAGTCACTCTCGAGTTCAATGAACAAGGTATTCCCCTGCTACCCAACTTGCGAACCTAGGATTTTTGATAGTGAGCCTTACAACTTCAACTGTTTAAGCAAACCCCACAAACTCTTTCGATCCGCCCCGTCAATAGCCCATAGGGATTACATACCTTGGCTTGATCGAGTCGAACAAGCGTATGAGGATTTCTGGAAGACATATGGCATATTTGACTTAATACAATTCTCTCGATTTGGTCCTGAATATCGACCAGAAATGCTGATAGCAGCTATGCATTTTTTCGAGTCTTCTACCAACACCTTTCAATTTAAATGTGGTATGATGACCCCCACTCTCTTAGACGTAGCCGCTCTCACAGGCCTTAGGCCTAACGGAGAAACTTATGATCCCACTAAATCTAGTGATAATATTAAACTAGTATATAAGGAGAACACCTTTTCCAAATATATAGCTGAACACAAAGGATCGGTCGAAGAGGAAGTTTCTGATGAAGAGCATGTAGCCTTCTTGACCCTATGGCTATCTCACTACGTCTTTTGCACAAAATCCTTGCAAGTAGCCAAAAGATTTATTCCAATGGCAATACAAATTCATGAAGGTCAAAGCTTTGGATTTGGACGCCTCTTGTTAGCAGTACTATACGAATCGCTTGGTGAGGCATGCGATGACCTGAAGAAATCGAAGGATGGGTCTTCCTTCTTAGTATCTGGGCCTATGTGGCTTCTCCAGTTGTGGCTTAATGCCACTTTCGAACAAGAAATGGGATTAATAATCCCACAAGATTATGCTGAAGAAGTTGCCAATCGCTCGATCGAAGGCCAGAGAGCACTTCGATTAACACCCAAGACCTTCGATCAAAACCCACAAAAGCTGTTCCTCAAGTACATGAAGATTTTTCTGAGTTTTGACAAGTTTCTTCCCCAACATGCTCCATTCATTAGTCGAGAGGTCGGCCCGGCCTGGTTCACTGACGATTTTCCTGCTGTCGATCCGGACAATGAAGAAGAAGTGAATGAAATATGGTCATTTTACTTGAATCCACAGATCCTGTCCTGTCGTACAGGTGTTCAATCGAACTATTTAGGCCTGGTTGGATACCAGCCTAATTTGGTTTCAAGACAATTTGGCCTCTCGCAGATCCGTCCCAAAAGCTTGTTCGAAGATCCTAGAGACGTCATAAGAGGGGCCAATCTTTCAGAAAAGACTTTCAAGAAATTTTTGAAGATTTCTCTTGATGAAAACTATAACCTGCATCCTTTTGAGTTCAACCATTCCCACTTCTGCACCATGGGATTTGTTACCTGGTGGGAGAAATATTATTCGGGCCGTTCGGTTGGAGACACAACTATCATGATCTCCAGACTTGAGAGTGGTTTTACACAACCAACGGTCGAGAATATCCGCTCAAACCTTCAAGCTCGAGGTACTAACTTTTGATTTTTCTAAATTGATATGTATTTTTGCCTTTTCTAATATTCTTACTTTCAGGCAAAACAATCATGACAAAGAAAATTGCTGAAACATCTCGAGCTGATGTGAGACCCAAGAAACCCACTGGGGTGAAGATCCAAGAATGGAAACAAGAAGAGAAGGTAACTCTTCTGAACTTATCTTTTACTCTTAACGTCTTTGCCTCATATTTCTTTATTTTTTCAGAATCATAAGAAAGATGATAGCACCGAGACTACCACGACCTCAAAACGCTCGAAGCGTGTGGTCATCGAATTCGACGAAGAAAAAGATGCAAGTTTTATTCCTAATGTCAATATTATAACTCTTTTAAGTCTATATTCTGACATTTCTTTACCCTCATAACACAGGAAGAAGAGGAAAGACCTCTTGTAAGAAAAAGAAAATCACCTGAGACTTCGACCAAATCTGCTGACCAAACAGAGGCAGGCGATTCCCAGGCTCAAATGCCTAAGAAGAAAAAGAAAGTGAAGCAGATCGAGCCTGAACCTTCTGTGACGGTCGAGGGTGGTGAGCCAGTCAGGAAGAAAAAGAAGAAGACCAAGTCTTTAAAAGAACAAGGTGAGAATCAACCTGTTGACGTCCAACCACCTTCGACTGATGTTGGCGGCGCTGAAACAGAAACTACTCCCTCTATTGCTGAGATGGGCAACCTTGTCGAACAACCGGACTTACCACAAGAACACCCTACCGTCGAGGTATCATTCTTAATATGATTTTAATCATAACTAATACGAAACTATTTGTTAACCTTTTCTATGACAATTCGAATTAGGTACAACAAAATGTTTCTGTAGAAGAAATACCCTCTTGTACTCGCACCTCTCCTGCTCCTGAGACGGATGCAGTGAATGTTGAGGAACAGGGTGAAGGTCAAGGTATTGGACCCAGCAGTCCTCAGGGATCGAGTCAGAGAAGTTCATCTGAAGAACACTTTTCCGATGAAGAGGCCATACAAGAGGCTGAAGCTGGAGGTTCAGACATTTTCCCAGCGTCTTCGACATCTAAGCTTTCCGCTAGCATAGGGATCGCAGAGGATACATTCATTCAAATGCAAGACGAAGACCCTGCTGCAGCCCTTCGACTCCTGCTGAACACCAGTCAAGCCAACACCTCAAGTGAAAAGAATCCTGGTGCTTCGTCCTCATCTGATGCTGATATAACCTCTACAGTACGCCAAGATTGCCTGCTTTTGAAGTTATCAATGGAATACGCACGGGCAGACGTACTTAAATCCATTGAAGAGAACCCTTCTGCTGCTTTTGGGCACCTGAACTTTTTGAAGAAATTGCATAACCCCCTTACTTCTGATGAGATTCTGGGCAAAGTTATACAAATCGAGTCCATTATCGATCAATTTGCAAATACTGTGCAGAAAAAACGCGAAAATGGCGCCAGACTCGATGCCCAGAAACAAGCACATATCCTTCTGCTCGAGAAAGCCCGAGCGGCTCAACGTGAAGTCGAGCGTCTCACCAAAGAGGCGAAAGAAGGATCTTCTGAGATCAAAGCCTGTGATGATAACATCTCCTCCTGGGAGGCAACTATTACAAATTTGCTGTCTCAGGTCGATGATCTAAGGCAGAAAATTGTAACAGAGCAGGACAAACGCAAAGAACTCCAGGAGAAGGCTGCTGATTCGATTCAGAAGCTGGTTGCCGAAAAAGGGAGGGAAGGCCTGAAGGCCTTTAGTGCATCTCAAGCGGTAGCAGATGAGGCGAGAGCTATGGAGAGTGCTGACCAGGTTTTGAGCAAAGAGATGGCCACCTTGAAGAAACTATATGAGGACTTAGTCCTGCATTAGTAGAATTTATAATTTCTTTATTTCGAATTCTGTATTTCGATTCTACTTTTGATGTAATATTGACACATGCCCTTTTGTGGCAATTTTACTGTTATCGCCATTTTTATGTTTCCATTATTTCTGTCTATTCTATGCTTATTTTAACTTCGAGCAATGTTGGTTTATATTTTTTCAAATATTTACCATTTATACTCAAAGTACGTTTCTGAGGGGTTAATTCCTCTAATTCATAAGCACCATTCGAATAGATCTGAATTATTTTAAACGGTCCTTCCCAATTTGGGGACCATTTGCCCAAAGCTCGATCCTTACTATCCATGGGCAGGATAACCTTCCAAACTAAATCTCCAACATTAAAAGTTTTCGACTTCACTTTCTTATTATAAGCTTTAGCAACTCTTTCTTTTTGTTTAGTCAAGACTTCTAATGCTCTTAATCTCTCCTCGTCTAAATCAACTAACTCATCTGACATCATTTTCCAATAATGGTCGATCGGAATGTCCATTTGTTTTTGTACTCTAGCTGATTGCAAATGTATTTCGACCGGAAGTATAGCATCGTGCCCATAAGTCAGTCGAAATGGGGTAGTATTAGTTGATTCCTTAGGAGAATTTCTACATGCCCATAGAACTTGATCTAACGTTTTATTCCAATTTCTTGGCTTTTGGGCAATGTGTTTTTTAATCAAGTTGATTACAATCTTATTGGCTGCTTCGACCTGACCATTTGCTTGCGCATAATATGGTGTCGAGGTTAATAATCGAAAGCCAGTTTTTTGGGCAAATTCTTTCATTTTTCGTCCAGTAAAAACTGAACCTTGATCAGTGGTAATTGTTTCGGGAATACCAAACCTATAAATAATATAATTTTGAATGAAACTAATTACTGCTTCCTGATCAACATTTGGCAAAGGGACTGCTTCGATCCATTTTGTAAAGTAATCGATACCAACTATAATATAACGCTGGTTCTTCGAAGAGGCAGGCTTGATTTCACCAATTAGGTCCAAAGCCCATCCTCTGAAAGGCCAAGGTTTGATTATGGAATGTAACTCACTAGCAGGTACATGCTGTATCCCTGCATGCTTTTGGCATTCCTGACAGCCTTTAGCAAATTCTATGCAGTCTTTTAACATCGAAGGCCAATACAAACCTTGTCGAAATAAAAGCCATTTCATTTTATGGCCTGCTTGATGTGATCCACAAGCCCCACTGTGAACATGGGAAACTGCTAAGTATGCTTCTGATTCATTTAGACATTTTAACAACACTCCTTCTGCAGTCTTTTTAAACAAATCATTTCCCATAATCACGTAATTTAAGGCCCTATATTTAATCTTTCGAGCCACATTGCCTATTGGATTTTCCAAATATTCAATAATGGACTTTCTCCAATCATTATCTAACATATTGTCAATGGCCAAAATTTGAATTTTTTCCTGAAGATCATTCATACTTTCATCTTCATTATTTTGTGGTATACTTGCCCCCACAAGTTTTGGCATTGGCAATTTAGTGCTTAATGGCTCTGGTAACACCAGTTTATCTTTTATTTCGATCAACTGAGTTAACTTTTCCTTCGACATTTTGTACCCTGAAGCTATTTGGGCTAAATCATTTGCTTCTCGGTTTTCTTGTCGAGGTACATGCTCAATGTTAATATAATCGAAATGATTCAGAAGAGAACTTGCTATAACAAAATATTTTGCTAAGTGTTCATTAACACATTTGTATTCTTGTGTTAATTGCCTCAACACTAATTCTGAATCACCTCTTATATTAACATTTCTTGCCCCCAGGCTAATTAAAATTTCAAGGCCTGTAATTAGAGCTTCATACTCAGCCTCATTATTAGAACAAAGCCCTTTGATTTTATACTTGAATTTAGTTGGAATTTTATTGGGGGATATTATTAAAACTCCAATTCCAGTTCCATGTTTGTGTTTCGAACCATCGAAATACAAAATCCATGGCTCTGTATCGACATAGTCTTGCGACATTTCGACCACTGAGTGATCTACAATAAAATCTGCCACAATTTGACCCTTAACAGATTTCAAAGGCTTGTACGTTAAAGAATATTCTGTTAATGCTAAAGCCCATTTTCCAATTCTACTGTGTAAAATCGGTTTTGACAACATGTGCTTAATAACATCATAATGAGAATACACATAAACATCAACAGGCTTTATATATTGCTTAAGTTTTGCACAAGAGAAATACAGACAAAGACAAAGTTTTTCTATGGCAGTATATCTAGTTTCTGCATCATTTAGTACACGACTAAGATAATAAATTGCATGTTCTATGCTATCATCATCTTCCTGAGCCAACATGCTACCAATGGTCTTGTCAGACGCAGCAATATACAACTTCATGGACTTGTTTCGACTAGGAGGCATTAACACGGGAGGCTTGATCAGATATTCTTTAATTTCATCGAAAGCCTTTTGATGCTCTTCATTCCATTTGAATGGTTCATCTTTCTTGAGTCGAAGTAATGGCGAAAAAATTTGAGCTTTGCCACTTAGATTCGAAATGAATCGCCTCAAGAAGTTGATTTTTCCTAGCAAAGACTGAAGCTGTTTTTTGGTCGAAGGAGGCTTCGTCTCAAGAATAGCCTTTGTCTTATTTTGATTTATCTCAATGCCTTTTTTATGCACCACAAACCTAGGAAATCTCCTGCACGCACACAAAAAGCACACTTTAATGGATTCATTTTTAATCCATGTTTCCTCATTCGTTCGAAAGATTGCCTAAGGTAATCCAAATGGCTATCTTCTGAGGAGGATTTGATGATTATATCATCAATATAAATTTGCATAAATGTGTCAATAAATCATGAAACATGGAATTCATGGCCCTTTGATAAGTGGCCCCAGCATTTTTTAACCCAAAGGGCATAACCACCCATTCATAAGTGCCTAAAGCACCAGGGCATCGAAATGCTGTTTTCGACACATCGTTTTCAGCAATAAATATTTGGTTATAACCAGAATAACCATCTAACATGCTTAAATATCGAAACCAGCTGCTGAATCTACCAACATTTCTGCTACTGGCATAGCATATTCATCTTTAGGTGTAGCATTATTTAGATCCCTAAAATCTATGCATACTCTAAGAGTTCCATTCTTTTTAATGACAGGGACTATATTTGCTAACCATTCGACATACCTGGCAGCCCTGATGAATTTACACCTCAGCAGCCTTTCGATCTCTTCCTTGATCTTGGACATGATTTCTGGTGCGAATCTTCTCGGTAGTTGTTTTACTGGTCTTTTTCCTTCCTTAATAGGTAACTTCATTTCGACCATTTCTCTGCTTAACCCAGGCATTTCGTGGTAATCCCAAGCAAAACAGTCTTTAAACTCTCTAAGAAGAGGCACCAGCTTTTCTTTTAACTTGAGGTGATATTGGCACTGATATAAGTTGGCCTTTTAATCGAGCCATCTCCATATCGACCTCTTCCAAAGGATCTTGAGCCTGCATCTTTGGCGCCTCACTTATGGGATTTTTCTCAAAACCCAGCGGCTCATCGTCATAATACAATCCAATCTTCGATCCTTTGTTTCTTTTTTTCATGATCTTCGATCTTGGCTTCAACTGCCATATTTGTTGAAATTCAGCCTCAAAGGCCGTATTTAGTCTATTTTCGGCCATATAAGCCGTAATTCTGGCCCATGCAGTGGCCTCAGTCATATTAATCTTCATATATATTCCACCCAGTTGGTGGAATGACTCCATCTTCAGAGGAACATCATTAATTTCCTCCTCTCCCATATAAACCCATAAGTAGGATGGAGTTTGACAGAGTGGACAACATTGTCACTCGATTCGACAACAGCCTCCTTGTCACCACAAGGCGCTATGTTGCCAACTTTTTGTCAAAGGTTTGTGCAGTAACATTATCGACCTCTGACTTATAGAAGCTTTGATCCGCCTCTATATTTTCCACAATCCCATCTTCCCTCCAGATAATGAGCTTCTGGTGAAGGGTAGATGGCACAGCTCCAACTCCATGAATCCACTCCCTTCCTATAGCAAGTTAAAATTAGCCTTAGACTGTATCACCAGGAAAGAGTTGGTCGAACTATACTGCCTACAGCAACATCTACTTGAATGGCTCCCAAAGAATAGCCAGTTTTACCCTCATAATTCGAAAGCACAATGTTGTGGGCAGATAGATCAGTGTCATGTTTCCCGATCTTGTAGAGCATAGATCGAGGCATTAAGTTGACAGCCGCTCCTCCATCAATGAGCACTTTGTTGATTCCAACATTCTCAACTTTTGCTCTGATGAAAAGAGGTTTGAGATGACTTTTCATCTGAAAATCTGGCTTTTCGAAATAAGCTACTGCTCTTCCACACAGCCATTATTCATAACATAGTAACATACTGGCTTTGGGTCAGCCATATCAAAATGATCGAACTCACTTTCGATCTCAGTAACTTCAGATTGGACATCATATTCAGATGGCAAGATAGATACCACACAGATGACATCGAAATCTGGCTCAGAATCCAGTAGATCCTCATCCTCCATCTTATCTTCATCCACCGGAGGCAGGAGTCTCTCCTTTACTGGCCTCCTAGATACTTCTTTATATTGGCCCATTTGCGGGTTCTGCTGGGCCAATTTCTTCTGACGCTGGAACCTACGCCATTGGGTCCTCGTCATAGGATTCTTTCCTTTGTAATTGTTCCTATACGAGTACCTATTGGCCTCCTGTGGGCCAATTTGCTTCGTTCCACTCGAACCACCTACTTCCATAATCCCTTTGTTGAACCTTATGAGTCCCTGGTGCATCCATTTTTCGACCGGCACTGAACCAGGAGGAGCGAAAGTATTCCTTCGACCCGACTTCTGATTAGTATTCGACTGCACCATAACTCTTTTGCCTTTATCGAAACGTTGGTTCTGCCTTGCCCCCTTGTTAACAACTTGGTATTTCTTGAGGCCCTCAGTAGCCTCCTTATCACATACTGCACTGCAGCGAGGGCAGAGCATCACAATCTTGTTTTCGAGTTTGCATCTGTTCAAGAAATCAATTAACTCCTCCTCAGCTTGAGGATAAACAACCTTCATCTGTTCGTTGTAATCCTCTTCAGATACATCCTGAACTTGCACATGGGACACCTCCATTGTTTCGACCATCATTATTTCTTGGGGCTCCGCATAGAGAGTTTCGGCAGCTTTGGATGTTTCAGCATTTGCCTGAACAACCTTTGGTTTCTCACCAAATTTTAGCCTTCCTTCGTCAAGAGCCTTTTGAACCAAATCCCTGAAAAGAACACAACGTGAGGTTTTATGGCCAAGGAAATTATGAAATTTACAATAACCCCTTTTTTTCTGTTGTTCGATTGGGGGTACTTTCAAGCCCTTAGGAACAACAATCTGGCCATCTGTGACTAATAAATCAAATATTTCATCACATTTAGTTATGTCAAATGTATAAGTTTTAGACACAAATTTATCATTTTTAGGTTCAACAGGGTTTTTTTCCATTGGAAGGTCTAAGGAGTTTACAAACATAAGGAGGTCCAGGTTTTAATTCTGCTAAATCAACTCACTGTCTTCGATATCTTCATAAATAATATCGAACTCCTGTCACTGTCATTGGTTTCGACATAGCAACCTTTTCCTTCTTGTGGAATTTAGAATTTCTAGCCTTTTCGGCCTTCAACCGTTCGAGTTGTCGAACTCTATCAGCCAATTGAGCCCATATCCTTAAATACTGGGTATCTAATTTCTTTCTAATCGAATAGTCTAGGCCACCAGCAGCCATTCGACTAATTCATGTTCAGGGACTTGGGTGAAACACCTTGCCTTTAAGAGTCTGAATCTGTTCAAATAATCATCAATTGATTCAAGTGCCTTGCGTCGAACGCTGGCTAACTCTTTAAGGCTGATCTTAGACTGTCCCATATAAAATTGCTCATGGAAAATCCTTTCCAATTGGTTCCAATTATGTATGGAATGAGGAGGAAGGGTTGTAAACCATGTAAAAGCATTTTTAGTCAAGGAACTAGGGAAAAATTTCATTCTTAAATTTTCATTATTAGCCAAATCCCCTGCTTCGACCAAATATCTAGCAACGTGTTCGACAGTGGACTCATTTGTCTCTCCGCAAACTTGGTAAACTTAGGGATTTTCACACCCCTTGGTAATTCTGTCTGTAACACATACTCAGATAATGGAGACACAAAATTAGGCCTATGTAAACCTAAGTTCAAACCATTCTGCACCAAAATCGTTTCGACCATTTGGGCTAGGTTATTCTGCATATCGAAACGGTTTTGTTGAATATTCCCTATTACTTCATCAGCATTTTGGTTCCTATTTACCAATACTATACCAGGGTTTGGTTCGACCTGTTGGACTGGTGGCTCTATGCGTGCCGCTGGTTGTGGTGCTTGAGCCATTTGCATCCCGGGGTTATTAGGCATCTGTATCTCTTGGACAGGCGCCTGTATTTGGATCTGTCGAATCGGTGGTTGCTGTATGGGTGGTGCCCCAAAAAAGTCAGCAATTCGACTTATTTGATTTGTTAACGTTTGGTAACTGTCATTTGTATTTTGAATTAAAGGGTTAATAACAGTTCCTATTTGTTGTGTTAACATGTTAACCATATCATGGTTACTTTCATCCATTTGTTGTCTGAGTGACAAAACGGATGTATTAGTTAAATGTTGCGGAATTACCCTACCTTGATTGCCCGCTACAGATCCTGATGGAGAGGCATATTAAGATTCTCTATGTTTGGTTGAGAATTTTGCAACCCTACCATCAAAGATGTAGGCATGCCATATAGAGGATTTTGAGGCGGTCGAAAGGGACTTCCACTGGGATTCCCTAAACTAGGATTGTTCCAAGGGGCAAAAGCAGACGCTGACGTGGTCGAACTTGCCAACGTCATGTTGGTCATGGGAGAGGTTACCCCTGTCTGATTCATAACCGTCGAAGCGGTTGAACTAATTGTGCCAACAGTTTGGTCAGGAATTGCTCCTATACCAGAATTTATATTGGCATTACTGACAGATGTTTGCGTTGGTTGCCCCTCCATATTTGGAAGGTCATTGTTTCGATTGCTTGGGGGTGGTCTAGCCATCCTTGTACGAGTTTTGAATTCTGTTAAGTGTGGAACAGATTTCCCACTTTTAAATGCATACAAAATCAAAACAATTAAGAAGGCAATAACCAACTGCAACAAACAAAACTTTAAAAATAATTTAAAACCAAACACCACAATTGACCGGTCCCACTGGGCGTGCCAATTTGTTTACACTGGAATTTGGTAAACAACCGCTAGTCTAAGTTAATTGCTTGCGAGATCAACTAGTGAATCTCAGGAGCATGTCACTTGTGTATTTTGCGTTTAAATATAAAGCTTTTGAATGTTCATCGTTGCAACAAACACTTACTGGTTCGAAATTTGCAGAAAGTAAAATTGTTTAACAGAAATCGAAAGGCTGGAAATAACTAGGCAAGGAAAGGAAAATTGCAGAATGTAAAGGCTCAGCGAGTTCATTCGATCGAATGAACCATTTAAAATGCAGGAATTATAAAACGAAACGTAAATTGCATTCGAAATGTAAGTTTACAGAAACTTAAAATGGTTCACAAACAAACATACATTCTCCTTGTGTACTCGTTTCTCTCTGCGCTGGATACTTTGAGTGTATAAGGATTCTGTAGAAATGATTTGCGACCCTCAAAAACTAACTAAAACTGCTATATATAGACATTCGAAAATAAACTGCCCTAAACGGTCGAACATTATCCGAATGCCAAGTGTCCTGCCACGTACATCTTACATGCACATAACTGCTCCTTAGAACGGTTATCCATCTTGCTCGAAGTCGAACTGGTTTAGTGAAGATTTGTTCAGAAATTATGCTAAGTCCAGAACTCTGCTGCCTCGACTTCGACTCGTCCATACACCAGTTCGAATTGCCCAATACTCGAAGTCCTCTTTCTTGTCTTAGCTTTGTACTTCGTAAATACTCTTTGAACCTGGGAATTCCTTCTTAAAGACTCTCCTCTCTTTTCGATTCGAGCAGGTCCTGGCCAGACTCTTGCTCTGTAATACGCTCCGAACCTCGAGACGAATCCAATGCATACTTAGAACATATTTTAGCTCGTCGAAAATATGGGCTAACAATATCATTCCAAATTTTATGCATGGAATTGTTGTTGAAATCTATATATTTAGTTGGCAAGGCTTTCCGCCAGGAAACTCTGTAACATACCTACAGCCAAACAAAATAAATTATAATTTTTCTTGTTTTTTTCTTAATCACATTGTCATAATTTTCCATTCTTGTCTTCTACACTGGTAGTCTACATCTGCCGCTCTATACATACACAAACCAATAAATGTTATTTAATACTGCATCGGGGTGTACATAATACTCCTCAGAATTTTATGTACTTACATGTCATAAATCATAGTGATGATATTATAGGTGGTTCAAACTTCAAATAACAGATACCACTCATTTATGCCTATAAACAAACGAGATATTATAGAAACTATAATAGTCTAGTATTCATATCTTTGAAGATCGGAGCGCAATCAGAGCTAATTGGTTCATCTTGTCTGTTAGTTATGAGACTAGATAACCAGTCTAGCCCTTCATAGAGTCCTTGGCCGGATGTGGCACAAGTTGGCTGTATGTACCTTCAATAACCAAAAAATAGCCAGAGAAAGTTAGACATTATTTTCACGAAGTTATCACTTATTTGTGGGGATATACGGTAATAAATAGCTCTAGTTTTTTCTTGAACTCAAATCCTGATTGTTATAAGTTTTAATTATAAACCCATACCTTAGACTTAGAGTTCCAAATAAATGTTTTAAATTGTAATTGAAATGTGACATACCAGAGACGCAGGCGAAGTGAATGTAAACCAAGTTTATCAGTAATTTCTGCAACACTAAAGCATTTGGAAGTCTTGCTTATTGGCAAGCACCAGTAATGTAGCGTCACGAAGTTCATCCTGCAATGCTCATGATTGCAACATTATCTTACTTTTGTGTCGAAAGGCAAAGCCTGATTTTTTAAATTGGAGGGCACAGTGGATAAAAATTTAACCATGATTCAAAGTCTACGGAAATTAAAAATATTAACATATAATAAATTACTGACCTCTTCAGCATTCTATGCAACTCATCCCTGGCTTCTAAAATTCTCTCTCTGTCGTTACTATCTACCACAAAGATAAGACCTTGTGTGTTCTGAAAGTAGTATCTCCACAATGGTTGAATCCGCACAGAACTTGGCATATAATCAGATTAAAGTAGTTTGAGTAGCATGTGCATAAAATGTTATCGATTATCATATACTAATGAACCCATAAATATAATACTCTAGCTAATAAATCTGTAAAGAAAAGGATTCAAATATAATACTCTAGCAAACACTTAACAAGCAGCCACTCAAGCTTCATCCCTAATATTAAATTAGATGTGGCCAGAAAATCACAAATACCTTGTCCTGCCCTCCTACATCTCAGACAGTGAAGCTGACATTTTTGTACTCAACAGTCTCCACATTGAAGCTAATCCATCCAAGGTATGTATCAAATTTTCAATCATTTCATTTGGCACTCGTATTATAAAAATAGAATAAATATATTCAAAGGATTTGAGATCGGTCCACCTTGTCTTGCTATACAACTTATTTCTAAATGAGCATTACATAATACATATCACTTAGGAACTTTGATTACTGTGAGAAATAAAATATAAAAAAATCAGGTAACGTAATTACTTAAATGAATATAGATTGTTAAATCATATTGGAATATCGTTTAAAATTAAAAGAGAAATATATATAGGTTCTTTAAATAATCATGGCGATCACTAATATACTAGTACGAATTCAAGTAGCACCACGCAGAACTTCCAAAGTTCAGTATATTAAATGCCGAGAGAGCTAGGAACTGCTTATAAACGATTAAAGAACGCATGGAAAAATACGGAGACAAGTTGGAACCTATTGTGGGTATTGTAGTGACGATTTCTCCAAGTTTCAGTTTGTAGAGTATTGTTGTTTTCCCAGCAGCATCAAGACCCACCATCAGAATCCTCATTTCTTTCCTTGCATAAAACAATCTCAATAGCCGTGACACCGTCAAACCCATTGTTGCCAATGTTTCGACCAAAACTTAATGAAAAAACAACCTGAAGTAAACCGTGGAAAAT